>NW_020175666.1:289434-296934 GCF_003031525.2 Neophocaena asiaeorientalis asiaeorientalis
CTGAGCTGGTGGCTTTAGGGTTAACTGGGCCCTCCCTTCTTAGCCTTTTTCCAGCACAGGTAACATAACTCTCACCTCTTGGCCCCATTTTATGAAGTTGGCGCAGCTGGCGTGGCTCACTGGGTGCAGTCCCGTCTTCCCAGGAATGAAGACCACCTTGACTTTGGAGGGCTCTGTGTCACCGGGAGCCCCCGGGAAGGCCCCCAGTGTGGGGTACAGGAATCTTGAGGGTATGGCCAGAGAGTCAAGGTACACATTTCATGGGAGATGGCACAGTGAGAGAGTCAGGCTGAGCTGAGGGGGTCCCGGGCCATCCTCTCCGGTTCCCCACTGTCCCAGGCTGGGTCTGAAATCAGAGGGACCCTACAGAGCTCCCGCTGCAAAATATCCTGGCGGGTTGGATGAAGTTAAGATGATGAAGGAAGAACAAATTGGGGGTTTCTCTAAAAATAAAACAAAACTCCAGACCAGCCTCTAAAACGTGGAACTCCAAGAGGTTTGGGGTAGCAAGAGGTGGGAAGAGCGTGGGCTTTAGAGTCAAGGAAGGCTTGGCCTCTGTCCTCTGCTCTTGTTAGCTGTGGGATCTGGGGCCAGCTCCTCGACCCCTGAGTGTTGGTTTCCTCCGCTGTGAAACAGACGAGTGTCCTGCCTCTTGGGTGAGAGTGAAATGGGGTCACAGATGCATAGCTCTGAGCCCTGGACTCAGGCTCCGGCAGTGTTAGTTTCCCGGGTGTGTCTCAGCTCAGGGAACTTTCCAATTTCTTTGTTCCGTAAATAAATCAAGTGCTTCTCTAAGCGTTGTTTGCCTTCACCAGGACTTATCCTTTGGCAGGATGACAGGCTGACTGTCAAGCAAGTATTTGCATGAATGCACGTAGGGTGACGCGGCCAAGGCTGCGGGCCAGAGCAGCCCCTCCGAAGCGGCTTGGGGTTCCCCTCGATGAGGCCTTGACGTTGGAGGGAGCCCTGCAATTACTGTGTGATGAAGAGCCTGCTGGCAGGTTTTAGCCTGTCTCTGGGCTTTCTGGGGTCTAGAGAAGGCAGGGGGCCTGGGGTAACCAGATTTGGGGCGCTCTTCACTGGAATGAAGGGTCTGTGCAGAGCCTGATGGTTTCCAAAGCACGTTCATGCCTCCTGCATCACTGCTGGGCTTATCGTGAGGTGTGGCATCGAAACTGGGGAGGCCGTGCTGGTTTTATCTCCCACTGGCTGTTCTATCTTCCAGAATGCTTCATTTGAGAGTCTCGACCTTTCTTCCTAGTACAAGTTTTCGCTGTGTGAACTCTCCTAGGTGGTAATGCAGATTAAAGCACTACTAGGACCAAGCTACTCTTTGTCACATGCCTACTTGCATAGGCACTTCGCCTACATGTATTATCTAACCTCTAACAGTCTTAAGAGTTTGGTTCAGAATTATTATCCTTACTTTACAGATCGGGCAACAGGCTCAGAAAGGTTGGGTGGCTTTCTCTAGCTCACACAGCTAGTAAATAACAGAGGCAGGATAGCAATCCAGATGCGTCTGCCTCTTTCCTTCGCCCTGGGCCTCAGGGACCAGTTATACTGTCATATGCCCTGAGCCCTCTCACCTTCGCATACCCCTTCCTCTGTAAAAAAAAATGTTTAAAAGTGTACTTTATGACTGGTTGGTAGGAACACAAATAGAAATCAGGTTGGAGAGCTTCAGACTTTTTTCTTCTGATTTTAAAAGAATTTAAAACATTTCCATGGGCCCCTAAGTGTGTTATGAGCCCTAGGTAGTGCGTCTAATGGATTAGTGGGCCCTGCTGGGTTGCCTGCCTTTTGGGGGACAGAGTTGGTGTCCCCAGAGAAGGCAGTGGGGGAGAGAGAGAGTGCTTGACTCAAGTAACGCTCCCTCTTTTCTGCCTGACAGTGTTGGTGGCCTCAGTTTACCCCCGAAAGCCCCAGGCCGTGGAGCGCCACGTACTTCCGGTCCTCTGGTACTTCCTGAACAACATGATCGGGAACGGCATCCTGCCCGGGCGCGGCGGGAACGTCCGCACGGCCGTCTGCCGGCTGTGCAGGAGCCTCCAGGGGCAGATGGGCTCCCGGCTGCAGGACTTGGCCGCCAGCCAACCAAAGCAAGTCCTCAAAACGCTCCAGGAGCTCTTAGACCCGGAACCCCTGTGAGACAGCCCCAAGGTCACTGACGGGCGGAGGGCACCTGACAGCAAGACAACTGGCAGCTCACGCCCCTTTCATCTGGATTAAAGACAGATCTAGACTGAGCAATCGTTATTTTTATCTTGTTTTATTTTTATGATGGAATAATCTCCTGGTCTACTTTCCCATAGAGTTCCAGATGTACATAGTATATTTTGAGGTAGAAATAAAATAATTACTTATTTTTCTAAGGTTTTATTATCTTGTACTTTTTTAACCCCACAGAATTTTCTAGTAGCTAGGTTTGCGACAAAGAAAACAAAACATGATATGGAAACAACAACCCATGTGCCCATTTTTGGATGAATGGATAAAGATGATGCAGTGCACGCATGCACGCGCGTGTGCGCGCGCGCACACACACACACACACACACACACACACACAGGAATACGATAAGCCATAAAAAAGATGAAATCTTGTGACAACACGGATGAAACTTGAGGGTATTACGCTAAGTGAAATAAATCAAATGGAGAAAGACAAATACCATAAGATTTCACTCATATGTGGAATATAAAAGAACAAAAGCAAAAAACAAAGAAAAAGAACAAACCAAACAGATGCAAACAAATACAGAGAACAGAGTAGCAGCTACCATAGAGGAAGGGGCATGGTGGGGGGAGAGCAAATAGGGTAAAGGGAATTAACTGTACGGTGATGAATAGAAACTAAACCTTTGGCGGTAAGCTCACTGCAATGTATACAGAAGTCAAAATATAATATTGTACACATAAAAAAAATTTAAAAAGAAAACAAAACAACAACAGCAAAACCAGCTGCTGATGCTACTGAGACGAAGAATGAGGGAGAAAAGTATAGCACAGATCCCCATGTTGCAGACCATTTTGGGGCATAGCTCCTATCTGTGCGCGGCTGGAAAAGCCCTCCTGAACCCAGAGACCCTGAGTTGGCCGTTCAAATCCAGCCCATTTGTCATAAGCCTGATTTGGGGTGAACATAAGCATCTCTAGGGGACATCCTGCTTCTGCTTTACAGAATCTTCAGTGCAGCATCCTATGTCCTATGTCCTATGGAAACATTCTAACAGGATCTAAAGGCAAGGAGAGTTTGACATTGGCATTACTGACAGCCTTCTCTGGAAGGTGGCTTCCTGGCTAGTTCTGAAGAGGACTGGATGATGATTCACATTTGAAATACCGTAAACAAAAGGACTGGGTGAAGCACAAAGCACCATGGTGGGCAGATGTCACGTGGGAGCTCTGAAACCACACAGGTTACTCCAGCTGGGCCGGATGCGATCGTGGACCTGGAGAGGTGTGTTGGACGCAGGCTGGACCAGAACACGAAGAAGGTGGAGCCACTGATGGAGCAACGAGAGGAATGGGAAATGGGGTCCTGGCAGTGAGAAGGGGATGGATGCCAAGGGCTGGGGCTCTAGACACAGTAGGAGTGTCTCTGCCTTGCCTGGGGGCAGTGGCCGGCTGACAACAGTGTGACCAGAAAGAACTAGAGCTCAGATCGTGACCTCAAACACATGGGTAAGGTGAAGGCTGAAGGGGCAGCATCCCAGTCCCAACCCAGGAGCCAGACCCACAGCAGCAGTCTGGGGCAGATTCAGTTGGCCAGGCCCTGAGGCCCAGCTTCATGCCAACAAGTTTTCTGCCAGGCCCACCAGTGGACTCCTCTCCTCTCTCACCCACCCCGAGGTACATCGGTCCACTTCTCTGTTCTGAGCCCCTCCTGAGAGTGTGGGGCAGAGCAGGCTGGGAATCTTCTGATCAGCTCACGCAATGTTGCCAGGTGTAACTAGGCTGCCCCCCCTCGCCCCCCTTGCCGCGAATGCCCTGGGGTGAGCCTGGGCGTGGCACAGTCATCCTGGGACTTGGGCTTTTAATAGGCAGCTTAAGTGTGCTGGGTAATTTCAGCCACAGCCTTAGCGGCTTCTCACCTCTTTGTGACCTTAGCAGGGACTTCCCCGGCACCACCATGCCCTTTGTTGATTCTGACTGACCGGGCAAACGTCAAAGATGCCCAAGAGGCTGAATTTAAACTTTTACACAATT
This sequence comes from Neophocaena asiaeorientalis asiaeorientalis, assembly GCF_003031525.2. NCBI lineage: Eukaryota > Metazoa > Chordata > Mammalia > Artiodactyla > Phocoenidae > Neophocaena > Neophocaena asiaeorientalis. The sequence goes on from NW_020175666.1 coordinate 293,646, forward strand.
TAATTAATTGAGTTTGCTTGGAGTCTGAGCAGACTTCTTCAGTTTGAGACCAACATTTTCTGCTGGTCAAGATCCTAGAGCCTATCAGAATATTTCAGGATTTTTTAGAACTGTAGGATCCCAAGGATTTTGAAGGCAGAAATTAAGCTCAAAGACGTTGCCCTGTCTTCCTGCATTCGGGTCCTGCCTTCTGTCTTCAAACCGGAAGCTTCCCATCTCCTGTGCTCTGTACCCATCCTCACAGTTGGGTGTTTAAAATAACTGAAAACAGCTGAAAAGCAAAGAATATATCTTTGCATGGTTCTTTTCCCTTCACTATTTCAGGTTTTAATCTAGTCTCTGGGCAGCTGGGCTCTGAGGGTGACACCCCTGGCACAATCTCAGTGGGGAGGCTGGGTGGAAATTTTGTCTCAAAAGTTTCCCACATCATTACTTTTAAAACAAAGGGAAGACAGCTTATTAGTAACCTGGGCCTGTTGGGAGTGCCTGCAGGACTGAGATCTAATGGGAAATGAAGATTGTCCTGAGAGCCACGGCGGGTTTGAGCAGAGCCCGCCTCATTCTTTGCTTGGCTGGCTGTGCGTGTAGCCAGGAGCTCTACTTACTCAAGGTGGTCTTGGGGTGAGAATATAGCATCGAGCTGTGGAAGAGCTTTTCTCTCTCTCTCTCTCTCTTTCTCTCTCTCCATTGTGAGAATCAAGAATCAAAGTCTTGTCTGAGAGCATGTAACTGCTTAGGAATTCCTTGCTTGGGATCCTTGAGATTTTAGGAAAATTGTTTTACAGGCCCCACTTCTTATCTTATTCTCTCTTCCCTGCTTCATTTCTTGCCTCCTGAGTGGAGAAATGTTTCTCCATTCTCATTGTACTTCGGAATCGTCCAATGAGATTTAAAAAAATGCTGACACCTGGGCCCATCCCCGGGGATTTTTGTTCCATGGGTATGGGGTAGGGCCCAGACGGCTGTCTTTTCTTCTTTTCTTTTCTTTCTTTTCTTCTTCTCTTTTCTTTCTTTCCTTTCCTTTTCTTTTTTTCCTTCAGGCTTTATTGAGGTATAAGTGACATATAACACTGTGTAAGTTTAAGGTGTGCAGTTGTTACCAAACCAGATTCATTTGCTTGACGCACAGCAAGCTAAACGCTGAGATCCTGAGGTCTGCAGCAGAGAAAGGGTTTATAAGGTAGCCAAGCGAGGAGCTGGAAGAACGTTTCAGATCTGCTTCCCCAGAAGGTGAGGGGCTGGGATATTTGTAGGATAAAGAAGCAGGGGGGTTCTGAGGCGTGGGGAGTGTGGGGAAAGGTGATTGGAGATAAGAAAAAAGGTGAGGTAAGAAAAAGGTTGCATTCTGTACAGGTGCAACTAAGCTACATGCTTCTTCGTGGGACACATGTTCAGAAAATGGTGGCCTTAGCATGTTCTGAGGGTGAAGTTTTTGGCCCTCTGACTTCAAAAGGTCATGACGCTTAACACATACACAGTTGGAGGGTCAGTTGTCCCAACCAGTCTTAACTGGCTTGAGCTGGGCAACAGCTGACTCCAGGCTCCTGGAAAACAACTTGGGCAAACATGTTATTGTTTAGGCTACGTAATGCTAGGAGGACGTGCAAGTTTTTGTGAAAACAATTAAAGCGAGCTTGATCAGTGTAGGCAGCTTATAGTTATTATTTATTAAGCAAGTTATAGTTTAATGGATCTAACTGATGACTAGCCTCGGCTTCACAATCTATTGTTTGATACAATTACGTATTGCAAAACGATGGCCACCACAGCCTTAGCTCAAGCCTCCATCCGGTCACGTAATTGCGATTTCTTTTCTGTGTTGAGAATATCTCAGATTTACTCTCTTGGCCACATTCACGTGTATAATACAAAACTGTTAGCTATAATCACCCTGCTGTACAGTAGATTCCCAGAATTTATCAGCCTTTTGACTGGAAGTTTGTACACTTTGATCCATGTGCCCCCATAGTCCCCCCCCCATTCTCCGAATTCAGCTTTTTTAGATTCCACGTATAAGTGAAATCATACAGTATTTGTCTCTCTCTGTCTGACTTATTTCACTTTGCAAAATGACCTCGTTTCATCCCAGTTGTTACAAATGGCAGGGTTTCCTTCTTTCTTATGACTAAATAGTATTCTGGGGTGTGTGTGTGTGTGTGTGTGTGTATCTCACATCTTCTTGATCCATTTCTTTTCTCTCTTCTCTTTTTTCTTTTCTCTACAAGGGATTCTAATGGGTGGCCAAATTCTGATACCACAGTAAATCAAAGGTGTAGAAAGTGGCAGTGGCTTTGGCCCTGTGGGTGCCTGGCCTGCCAGCTCTTCCCAGCTGGCAGCCCTGGGGTGTCCTAGGTTGGGGACAGAGACTGACTGAGGCCAGGCACTGGAGTCAGAGAGGCTGGACTCGAGTCCAGGCACTGTTGCTCCTGGTGTGTGGCCTTGGAGACACTTGTCAACCTCTCTGATCTTCCCTTATCGATCCAGTGTGTGTGTGTGTGTGTGTGTGTGTGTGTGTGTGCGTATGTATGTGTGTGTGGGTGTATGTGTGTATGTGGGTGTATGTGTGTATGTGGGTGTATGTGTGTATGTGGGTGTATGTGTGTATGTGGGTGTATGTGTGTATGTGGGTGTATGTGTGTATGTGGGTGTATGTGTGTATGTGGGTGTATGTGTGTATGTGGGTGTATGTGTGTATGTGGGTGTATGTGTGTATGTGGGTGTATGTGTGTATGTGGGTGTATGTGTGTATGTGGGTGTATGTGTGTATGTGGGTGTATGTGTGTATGTGGGTGTATGTGTGTATGTGGGTGTATGTGTGTATGTGGGTGTATGTGTGTATGTGGGTGTATGTGTGTATGTGGGTGTATGTGTGTATGTGGGTGTATGTGTGTATGTGGGTGTATGTGTGTATGTGGGTGTATGTGTGTATGTGGGTGTATGTGTGTATGTGGGTGTATGTGTGTATGTGGGTGTATGTGTGTATGTGGGTGTATGTGTGTATGTGGGTGTATGTGTGTATGTGGGTGTATGTGTGTATGTGGGTGTATGTGTGTATGTGGGTGTATGTGTGTATGTGGGTGTATGTGTGTATGTGGGTGTATGTGTGTATGTGGGTGTATGTGTGTATGTGGGTGTATGTGTGTATGTGGGTGTATGTGTGTATGTGGGTGTATGTGTGTATGTGGGTGTATGTGTGTATGTGGGTGTATGTGTGTATGTGGGTGTATGTGTGTATGTGGGTGTATGTGTGTATGTGGGTGTATGTGTGTATGTGGGTGTATGTGTGTAT
>NW_020175666.1:301934-306674 GCF_003031525.2 Neophocaena asiaeorientalis asiaeorientalis
CTAAGCCAGTATTTCCCAAATGTGTTTGATGGAAACATTTGCTTGGGGAGGAGGGATGGAGACTGGAGGAGGGAGGGAGACAGGCAATGGGGTCCTTGGGGCCTGGGAATCTGATCTGCTGGAGATCAGGCCGGTTGCAGAAGCAGTGTCCTAACTGCCTGTTCCCAGCTGGGCTTCAGGAGTCGCCTGGGCAGGCAGGCAGGGCAGCGTCACTGTGCATACAGGTTGCTCACCAGGTGGGTGTTTGAGTCAGGGACCATTCAGGGGGTCCAGTTTTGTCCCTATCTGGACAAAACTTACTGGGGCTTACTCAGGGAGGCATTATGGCGTCTCTGTATCCTACTACCTGGTGTTTCAGTGAAGAAGGCTCTAACATTTGAAGGTTTTGTTTTGTTTTAATCACAGCTTTATAATTACCTCTCTGTGGGTTGACAGCTGTTAATTAGCATCACTTTGGGTTCTCCTTGAGAATTTTTACATCCAGAAAGTGATCCAGCACCTCTGTGGCTGATGTCAGAAGCTGTTATCTAAACAAAAGCTTTAGAATGTCACCAGGTTTTGTAAACACAGCCAATCCTGTCCCCTTCCAAAGGAGAAAGAAAAGCTAGATAAGTAATTTTCACGAAGGCAATCTGTTTCCCAGGGTCTGTATTTCCTTTCTGTCTCATCCACTGGTTTTTACCACTTTGGGACACTGACAATAAAGCCTAAGAGGTGTCTCCAGAATGAGGCTTTGTCTGCTCCTGCCAGAAGGTTTCACCTGGAAGCCCACTTCGGGGGGGTCATGGCAATGAGGGACAAATAGTTTTTTGACAAGACTTTTTCTTAATGCCAGGGGCAGTTTTATCTGTGTGTGTGTGTGGGGGAGGCGGTGGATGAGGAGTGGTTAAGGTGTGTTGAGGGGATTATTATTTTTTTTAATTCTTTTGGAAATTTTGAGCTTCCATCCAAGCTAGTTTAAGAGGAATGGCTAAAACTATAGCTAGACTTCGGCCGGATATGAAAAATTTCCTTTTTGTAAAAACTGGAGAAGACTGAGAATGTCTTCCAGAGAAGTTTGTTGTATCTTTTTCTAGGCTTCCCCCTGGAATAATCTAAATATTGTTGCAGTAGGTGTTAGAACCAAGGCTGGCCAGGGGCTAGGCGACTTGTTCTGCCACTAGCTGGCAATGTGTCTTTGGAGGAAAACATCTGACATCTCTCAGCCTCCCTTTTTTTTTTTCATCTGTAAAAGGCACTGAAAAAATACTTGCTTTGCTCATCTCCTAGGATTTTTTCCCCCAAAGATCTAATGAAACAATGTAGATAATTCTATTTTGAAAAAGTAGAGTGTTAAACACAGAGAAAAAATATAATTATGATTAACTCCAGTCTTATCCCAGTAAAACCTGCTATTCTGAAGACATGCCAGTCATTCCTACCAGCTGACTGACAGATCACTTACGACTCAACGTGGGAATAACTAGGAGATTCAGAAACTTAATCTGCTTTTTTTCCGGTTTGGTATGTTTGACATATGTAGTTGTGATTGCCAGCTAAATGTTTTAGTCTTTTCACTTCGAAAGACATGGAATCCTTCAAAGAAGGAAGTCAATTCTAGCTGAGTTTGACAGCTGTTTTTAACTTTCTCCAAGGATCAAAGCTCAGATCTAGAAGAAGGGGGAAATGGTCCTGAGTTCTTTTCTTAGTCAGAAATTTAGCGTGCAGAGATGGCAGAGATGAACATTAAAAGCAAAGATGGCAGAGGGATTATGAATTCAGTCCCCCCAAATGGCTCTATAAGATGGTTTAGAAAAGGCAGGTTTGCTCACGTCTTACAGAGGGTAGGATAGGTAGATTGGCATTGCTGTCACTGCTGGGTAGATGAAGAAACAAGCCCATATAAGCCAGGTCACAGGGCGGGTTGATGGAAGTGTCAAGCCTCCGGCCCAGCCATCAGGAGTGGGAGAAAGTCTGGCTCGCAGGGTGACGATCACATGTACCACACCATTCCTTCTTCCTCCTTCTGCTTCTGTTTCGTTCTTCCTTCAGTTCAGGCCTATCAGGTTTGTCTAGGGGCATTAGCTCAGTCCTCAGTGCCACCATTCCAGCCAGGTTGTTGCCTTGGGTGCTTGACTTCAAGGGTGTCTGAAATTACAGCATTCGGAACCCAGGCTACCAGGTCGGTTGAATTCTATAGGCCCCTGATGCAGGGCCTTCAGACTATCATAAAGTTACTTTCTGAAGTCCATGAGTGTAATCAAGCCAGCAGCATCCAGGGTCCTCCGTAAAACTGAATTAGAGTCCTGAGTGAATTAACTGTTTGCTCCCCTGCTTGTGCAATGCATCTTTAATTACATTTCATAAAACCACCTGGATGGATTGATGGAACTTTATTTAAACTTCAGGGAGGTACAGGGAGGAAACCATAATGCAGTATAACATGCTCTGTTAATATAGGCTCAGAACACATTTACTTTATGGCAGTTCAACAGACTTTGATGTGGGGCTACTTAAAAATATATTACCTTTGAAAAGCTTTGCTTTGGCAGATAGAGTGGGTGTTGGCAGCCTGTACACAGTCAACCAGACGATCAATTGACAAACATGTTGACACAATAATTCATGGCACCAGCTCCTCTGATACATGCAAAACACTGGTTTATTTCAGAAAAATAGAATATATTTCTCAAAATCCCTTTCATTCATGTTGCAGGGTTTATGAGGCAAGTCTTGCCAAACGTAAGCACTTCACAATGAAGGAAAAGTCTCTGGTTTGTCTGCCCTTCATTTTCCATCAACGTGGATTATTTTAGGTTCTGAACTGGGTATATGACGTGAGGAAGGAAAATAGAGGCTGCTTAGGGTAAACGACCGCACAAAACCAAGCTGTGGAAGGAAGATCTATTTCATCTTGAAGATTGTATTTATATTTGCAAAAAGCTATCACTGTTCCACTAGAATATTATATTTGCTTTTTTACTCCATGAATCCTTTTGATGGAACTAGAAAATTGTGTTTTTCCCCTGGGGCAGCACTCTTTGCTATGTTACTAATGTGTTGGATATAGAAGGGGCTGGACACCTCCCTCTCCACGGCTCTGGGGTCCCCGTGTGCATGGAGGATGGCTGTAAACCCCCAGAAAGGAGTCGGCCCCAATAAGAATATGGGTATAATATGGACTTAAATGAATCTCCTGTGTGAACTCCCTTTTGTCTTCATACCCAACATTCCTTCTTGGTTTCTAACTGTGAAGAAAAAGAACAGACGCATGAGTCTTTAATGGGTTGGGGCCATTGGCTTAATTAAACAAGACAAAACAAAACAAAAACACCCTGCTCTCCTTTCTCCCTTGAGCACCGGAAGTGGATTGGGCCCAGCAAGCACGAGGTTCTTGGGTGGAGGGGGAGGGTGGGTAAGAGTGACCCATCTGAGAAGCTGTGGAGTGGGGCTTGCCCCTCATGGCCACCGGGAGTGTGCTCTCCCAGGCAGAGACAAAGACACAGATTTGAGGAAAGGCCTGATCTCAGGAGGGGTGAGACCATGGATGCCACACAAATGGTCTATTGGGGTGGAGTTAATTTATTTTATACAAAGCCTAATTCACACGTAATATGGGCTGAGTGTGGTAGTTGGGATTGTAGCCCCAAAAACATATCTTTGACTCATCTGTTCCGGGGTCAGCTTGGCACTGCTTCGTCTTAGACCTTTGCTGCCTTCCAGCCCCTTGGCCTTAGCAACCCCTCCCCTTTCCCCTCTGGGAAGATGACTTGGGATTCCTGAAGCCTCTGGGTCCTTGGGCATCGCGATGGCTACAGCAGCTCATCGTCCCTGCTGCCTGGGCCTAGAGGTTCTGGGTCTCTCATTACATCACATATGAGGATATATGGCAGCACCCTGGCCCTGTCCTGGCACAAGTAGGTGCTCAGTGACAGGAATCCGGTGCACCCTGGATCCCTCCGCGGCTGCCTGCAGGACAGGAGGGGTGGGTGCTGGCTGCTCTTTACCAGCCTAGCTTGGGCTGGTGGTCGGGGGAGCCTCTCCTCTCAGAGAACCTCCTGCCAGGCACCCTCATGAAGGCAGCAGTGGTTCATTCCAGATCCTTCCAGGGCATTTGCTCTGATGCCGACCCCCTCCGTGACGTAATATGCTGTCTGGCTCCCAGCTGCCCACTTCTACCTCATGTCACCGCAGCTGGGTACCCTCAGCCACACCCACACACTCAAACCAGCCCCAAACCTCTAAGACCCTGTAAGGGGGGGACCTGGGCTGGAGACCCAGAACTTCCCGTTCTTGTGGATCTGGCCCCCACTTCTTATCCAGTCACTTAGACTTTTGATCATCCCTGGGGTTACGTCCCCACGTTGCATCCCAGTTTCATCACCTGGGTCCCTGTCCAGTCTCCCGGCAGCTGGGGTTCTGCTTTGTTTCTTCAGACCTCCAGGAAGCCGGCCTCGAAACCCTAGCATGGGGCAGGTCCCCTTTCTGACCAATTCTCTTACCTCTGAGCTGGATTGCTCCACACTGCTTGCTTCCTGAAAGCCAGCCTACAGGGCTCAGCCCTCGTTACCCACGCTGCCAGCCTAACCATGCAGGGGGACAGTCCAGCTCTCTCTCAAGCAAGTTTCCTGAAGCTGGCTGTTCTCACACACTCACCTGGGCCTGGGTGGCTGAATTTCCTCCTGTGTCCTGCAGCCCAGGCAGTTCCCAGGGGCCAGCCTCCAGCCCCTGGGTGTGGCTCTGCCCACCCCCGCCCCCCCC
>NW_020175666.1:306984-342444 GCF_003031525.2 Neophocaena asiaeorientalis asiaeorientalis
TAGTACACATTTTCTGGGTGTGTACAGACATTTCCCAATAGAGGGGTGGGTTGTGGTCCCTCTTGGTAGTTTAATCAACTGTTCCTTGAGTGCCTTGGAAGAGATTGTCCCTGTCACCCCTGTCTGAATAACTGGACAAGTCATGGAGCCACAGCCTATCCCTGGGGGAGGGAGCTTAGTCCTCAGGAACCAGTTTAACATGTTCTTGAGTCATGATCTACTTCAACAAGAAAGGACTTGAAGTCTATAATTTTTCCAAACTTAAAAATTCAGCTTTGAAGCAGATGTGGAGGATTGGCCCTTAGCTGTACCCTGTGGGTGAGAATTCTCGTCTTTTGACAACCCACTGAGCTGGCATTGAATCACCCAATTACTGCAAATTCTTTTCTAAATAGAAAGCACTCCACAGCCTCCAGTGGAAAAATTCCAAATTCTGCAGCGAATATCTAGCTCATTGGCGGAAACAGGTTTTGGGCATGAACAATGGTTCTTCACTTCAGTTTCAACTCCAGCAGAAGTTCTGCAGATGACCTGGGAATAAAGTTGGCAGAGAAGCCCCTGGGGGAGACTAGGGTATATATATATGTATGTGTGTGTGTGTGTGTGTGTGTGTGTGTGTGTGTGTGTGTGTGTGCCTGCCTTACCCACACGTCCTTCTGAGCTTCAGCCCCCATGGGGTTCAGAGAATAGGTTGCTTTGTTTGCGAGGCTTGGTTGTACCCACTCAGTCTGAGAGGCATGTGGGTGCATGGGGTAGAGCATCTGAGATATGCCTCTGAGACAGGCTTAGCCGGAGAGGCAGCAGGGCTGCACTGATGGGCTGGAAGCTTTGCTTTTAGGGCTTTGGAGCTGAGCTTGGGAAGGAGGGTGGGCGGAGCTGAGTGTCTTAACGCCGCCCCAGGCTTCTTATCTCTGGAGCAGTCAGCTTCTAAACAGAGCTCATAATAGGCACATAAAAGCTGTGCCACTATTTAACCTTAAAAAAAAAGAAGAAGCTTTCCACCTGTACAAGTACATACGTATGCTTGCAAGTGGAGTGATGGAACAGTCAAGGGTAATGAAATGTTCAAAAAAATACAAGGAATGAAAGACAGATTTCATTCTAGAGCCAGGCACACCTGTTCACGTTTTACTCTGTTCTCTTCCTAGCTGTGTAACCTCAGGCAAGGCACTGGGCTGGGGTGGGGGTGGGGGGGAGTGAATGGACGAGAGGTGCTTTGGTTTTCTCATCTGCAAAAACCAGGAGAATTCTCTCTGCTTCATTCATTGTTGAATGAATTAAATGGTTTCACAGAGCTAACCCAAGTAAACCTGGCTCATGAAACACGTGGTAAATATCGTTTCCTGCTAAATTAAGACCAGCACTTGAAGGATTAAAGAGTGTCGTTGTGGGGTCCAAAGTTATAGTTACTCGTTGAACCCCAAGGCAAACCAGGATCTAGGACTGCAAACAGTGATTGTTTAGAATTTAGGAGAGCCTCTGGGCAGTGCCCTCTCCAGGCCTTTCCTACATCTCAGGAGGAGTTTGGTTGGCTCACCCTCTCTGGGGTTGTCTGACGCTTGGCTGTCCCCCTTGCCTTCTGGGGTGACTGGCATCAGTGTGACTCAGTCGGCCAGCCCGTCAGGCCACCTCCTTCTGCTGGCGCTTGTCCTGGGCATGGCTGGCGCTGGCCTCCCGCTGCAGCCCGTGGCCCAGCACACAGAGCTCTGGGGGCGGTTCTGGGGCACAGGGACTGTTCCATGGCTCTGTGTCCTTGGGGCTCTCCTCGCTGCTGCTGCAGAGAGAAAGCACAGGTGCCAATCAAACCCTCCTCATTCCTCTGGCCCCGCCCCATCTCCATTCTGTCTCTCTCAAGCTCTCCCATCTGTGTCACCCACAGACCTGGTGGACTCTTGGTGCCAGGCCTCTGCCTTTCCATATCAGCTTTGCCTGACGGTGCTGTCCTTGTGGGTGTCCGCTGTGGCTGGGCACCGTGAGAACCAAGCTCCTGGCGTTTCAGAGGACGGGCTGAGTCCTGTTCTCTCTTGGGATGCCCAGGTCCTGCTGCTGTGAACAAAGCATCTCCCTCAGGAACTCGGGAGTCAGGCCTTTATTTTGTTTTTGTTTTAAAAGCACTTCTTATTTAATAAAGAGCTAGGCTTAGCTAGCTGAATCAAAAATAACACCAACAATAACAGCAAAAAAAACCCTGCTTTGCTCAGCTGCCACCCTTTTCCTGAATGGAATAAAATGAAAACTGCTTGGCTCAGACCTGGCATTTGGCTAGAATAGAGCTTCCCAGCTGCTGAGTGCCACAGTGAGAGGGGCTCTGAACAGAGAGGGACACCCAATGTGCTCTGGGAGCACAGAATGGAGGGTGGTCACAAGCACGGATCAAGCCTAGGCCAGATGGGGGACCAGCTCGGAAAGCCACACTGGCTACGGGCAGCCAGGCTAGCCTCACAAAGACCGCGTGGAGGGTGGAGTCGGCTGTCTGGGTTCGAGTCCTGGCCCTTCCACTTACTAGCTGTGTGACCTATAGCATGTTGATTGATCTCTCTGATTCTCAGTTTCCTGCTTTGTGAAAGGGAGATAGTAATAATACCCATCTCATAGGACACTCAAAGTTATCAATATTGGATGACGCCTGGAAAACTCTCCACACACTAACCAGCGTATGATAGGTGCTCACTAAACTGTCGGCTGTCACTGGTGCTGTTTTGTAGTAGGACTAGGAAGTCGCACCTGCAAGGGACCTGAGGGACCACCCTGTCATATGACAGGTGGGCACCTGAGGCTCGGAGCCTCTCCATCAGTCGCCTGAGGACCAGGACTGGCCCCAGCTCCGCACATGCACAGACCAGAAGCCCTTCTCTCTGCCCGTGACGGCACCTTCTTGACTGTATTATGAGTGTGCTCGGCTCTGCGTGGTTACGCTTACGTGGGACGTCCAACCAGTGGAGGACAAGTTTGAGTTTGGATCCTAACGAGATCAGGGTGGGGGAAATGGTGGGGGGAGGTGGGGTGGGCACTGACACTGGCCGTCATACGTGATTTTCAGGCAGTGAGGAACACACCCTGTTCCTTAGAGCCAGTCTCATCTATGTCAGCCTCTGGCCCCATCATAAGTCCCTGCAGGACCCAGTGATTTGTGGGCCACAGCTCCCACCTTATTTTTTCCTCTTCCTGTGCCGCTTTTGAGCAGGGGTGGGGGCATGACACTTTGCTGCTCCCAGACTGGAGCAGAGGACAGGCTGTGGCAGGCAGTGTCAGTGGAGGCCGACGCCGAAGTGTGACGCAGGATTTGGTTCTTGAACTGTGTCTTCCCCACCCCCAACCAGGTCCCACATATGTGTGAGGCTCAGGCCAGGAGGTCGACTGTTTTGGTTGCCATATGGCCGTGTTTCCACCTGTTCCCAGACCTGCTGGGGAGCCAGGCAGCCCAGGTCTCCAGGAAACGGGGTCAGGGGGCTGCAGAGAGACCTCGACTGGCTGCTCCAGTCCTGGCAAAATTAAAAGCACCGCATTTAGCAGAGCAAGTCTGGGCACACTGGGACCTGGATAGAGACGGGTGCCTTCACCTGGGCATTCAACACGTAAATAACAGTTGAAGCTCAGTAACAGAGCTTCCTGGGGAAGCCTCCAAGGACTGTGCCCAATCCCTGGGCCCCAAAATGGGGAAGATATCAACACCATCAGTTTTTCTAAAAAAGGGGCACGGGATGACCTGCAGGGCATCAACACCAGACACAGGCCAGTGCATCCTGCAAGCCTGCCTCGGCTGCGAGATACAATGGGTAGGGCCGTCCCTGCAAGTCCCTGCTTGGGGAAACAGCCTGTAGGAGTTTCTGGCTCTCGGGCACTGGCTTGTTGTCTTGTTGCATGATCTTGGGGGAATCATGCTCAGTTCCCTGGCATTGTTTCCCATACGCAGGAGGGCAGAAAAACAGGCTTGTCATCTCCAGAGCCGCAAAAGCCCTCCTCTCACAGCGGGTGCACTTCTGCTCCCAGACGCCAATTTTACAGGGCTGAGTGGGGAGTGGGGTGTGTGTCTGGGGAATAGGCATTTTCCCATCACATTCAGCACGTGCTCACATTTTCACAGTCTGGAACAGCTTAGACTTGTGGTCTGACCAGGAGATATGGGAATGGCTGAGTCATTCTGTGACCTTCCACGTGACCTTGGGAAGGCCCCTCCTTATGAATCCTCCTCCCTCTTTAAAGCTACAGTTACTCCCGATCCCACCTCATCTCTCTGAATACTGAGATCCAGGACATAAAACAACCTTTAAGGCTGTCCTATTCTGAGGAGAAACCTGAAAGAATGGCAATATTTTCTCCTTGAACAATTTTATGTTGCTTTATTATTGCTCTTGCTGTTTTAAAATGTTAGTGTTTTTAATTAATGCCATTTTATTGTCCTTGTTCTCTCAAGCTCTTCTCCTGAAGGGCACAGTTTTAGAAATCTGATAACTGAATAACTGGCTAGTGTGAGGAATAATGCAATAACATTTATAGAGGTTCCCAGACGAAAGGCACTGTGCTGTAGGAAGTTCATTTTAGATTTAAGAAAAGAGCAACGTTACATTAAGATTCTTGCAAAAATAATCAATATTTCATTTCTTTCAAGTGGCTGGGGAAGTTTCTATAACTATAATCATGCACAACTTTCCCGAGATAATATCTTTATTTAAAATTGACTGCCTAGTACTTTGTGAAAAACTACCATTTATGCCAGGACAGACTGTGAAGTCTGTAACACATATCGCTCTGGCAGAAACTAACTTCTCATTTACACAACTGTGGGCAATGCAAAGATAGCAAGGACTGCTGTGGGTTGAGCTTTGTTTGATATGATATCAAGACACATTGATAAGAGTTCCTCTTTAATCGACCTCAGATTTACATTTTTCTCCCCGTGCTACAATTTGGGAAAAGATAAGTGTCCCCATAAACTCTGTAAAATAATCACACCACCATTCAAGTCCTTTCAACTCCCAAGGCAATGGCTATACTTTGAGTCATGCCCCCGTGTAGCTGCATGCCCAGACCTGTCTGCGGGGCTGGGCCAAGGACATGCAAGTCAGCTGCCCCTCATGAGAAAGGCACGCTTAGACCTCAGCCGGCCCAGGGCAGGCATGGCAGCCCTTCCGCCTGGGTTCTGGTGCTCAGTGCTCGTGGAGAGTCTTGTTCTTTTTTATTTTTTGTGGTACGCGAGCCTCTCACTGTTGTGGCCTCTCCCGCTGCGGAGCACAGGCTCCAGACGCGCAGGCTCAGCGGCCATGGCTCACAGGCCCAGCCGCTCCGCGGCATGTGGGATCTTCCCGTACCGGGGCACGAACCCGCGTCCCCTGCATCAGCAGACGGACTCTCAACCACTGCGCCACCAGGGGAGCCTGAGAGTCTTGTTCTTGCTCTACACTCTTCTGAAAGGGGAGATGGAGATGAGGCTGCATTGCAGAAGTGGGGGCAGGTCCTCAGGAGTATGGGGAAGCCAAACTTTTATATTCAATACCTCCAGGACCCGCTCTTTGTTAAGGTGTGTCCCCTGGGTGCCTCCCAGATCCTTTCGGGGGCGGGGGGCGGGGGTGTGTGTCCACGTGGTCAAAACTATTTTCATAATAATACTAAGATGTTATGTGCCCTTTTCACTTATTCTTTCAGGAATGTAGAGTGGAGTTTTCCAGATTACATGATGTGTGATATCACAACAGATTGACTGTGGACATAGGTCTGAGAATCCAACTGTCTGTCTGTGAAGTCCACACCCTAAAGAGGTTTGTAAAACTATAAGACAGTGCCACTCCTTTCGCTCAATTTTTTTGTTGTTGTGGAAAATATAGTTACTTTTCATTAGGATATAGTTTATGTTAACATAGAATGGGGTCGTTTTTGTTTTTTCAATTAATAAATATTTTAAACATCTCTCAATTTTAATTTGTAACGCAGTAAAAAGCGATAGATGCAATGCACATATGCAAAGGCTCCTTGGGGGTCTCGATTTTGAAGAGCTTAAAGAAGTCCTGGGACCAAAAACTTTGAGCACCTCCCACTGAGATGCTGGTCTATTGCCGTAAATCAGGAAAGACAGAAATCAGGCTGCTGGCTCCAGACGGGTGACAATGACTCAACTTTGGGGGTCAAGTCACTTCACCTCAGTTTTCCCAAGTGTAAAATAAGGGGCACATGTGGTTGCACCAACCTGATTGTTTTAAACTTTTTTTTTTTAATTTTTTTTTAAACTTTATCTTTAGTACAGCAGAGCCCCTTGCAAGTAAATCTTTCTCGGGAACCTGAAGTGTGTAACAGATGAAAGACGGTTGCTTAAGCATGGGGGACTGGGAGACAGGACATTCCTAGACCCCTCTCCCAGCTGCTCTTCTCTGGGAGCACAGTTTGAAAACTACTGACCCAGATGAGCCTAAGGGCACATCAGCTCTATCCCAATAACTGCAGGGCTGTGGCCCGAGGACTCTCCTTACCTGCTCTGGCCAAGCTGGGATTCACAAGCGTCGCTGGTGGTGCCCGGGACAGGCAGGCGAAGGCGGATGCCCGGCTGGCAGTCAGAAGCTGTCCTTCTGATGAAAGGCTGAGGGTTGAGGGCACACAGGGCTGTCCCTCGCTGTGAGTCCGCCCTCAGTCGTGGCCCTGCGCTGCTCCTCCAGCATCCTGTCGGGTTCCCACAAGGACCTCCAGCTTCAGGTGGCAGCGATGGTGGGGTGAGTTGGGGTACTGTTGAGAATGGTGACTTAGCTTCGAACAGAGAGGAGGTGGCTGGGCAGAAAATGGAACATGTGTTCCCAGATGCTTTGGCCGTGGCTGCCCGACTGTCTTCAGAATCTCTTGTTTCCTTGGGCCCCTGACTGGGAGACGCTGGGGGAGATGGGGAGGGGCCAGAGGCAGGGGAACTGGCTTCTGTGCACTGGGCAGGGGGGCTGGAGACCTTGTGCTGAGCGGGTGGGCTTGCCGAGGGAGGGGAGGACAGTGTGTGCTGGGGGGGAGGGGAGGCTCGTTTCTTCACTGTTGGGGGGCTTAGCGTCCTGGGGCTCACTGGAGGGCTGAGCGGTGGGCTGGGGGACCTGTGCACACAGGGCACACTTGGCTGGGCAGGTCTGTGAGTGGAGGGCACGCTTGAGTGCCTCTTGTCCACTCTGGGTGTCCAGTGTGCCCTTGTGGGAGAGGCCTTCCTGACCAGCACGGGGCTTCTGTCTTGGTTCTGCCTCGGGGCCTCGGGAGAATGTGGGCCTCGCATTGGCCTGGCCAGGCTGGGTTCCGAGGTCCTGTCCTGCCCGGACGTGTGGCTGGAGTGGTGCCAGTGGATGACCTTCCGGGGATGCTTGGAGAGGCCTGTGGCCCTGTCCGCTCGTGCCTGACTCTGAGCCCTGCTGCCCTGCACCTCTGGGTTCCCGCTGGCTGCTGGTGGGTGACTGAGGTCCAAGGCGAGCTTTCCGGGATTGCAGCCGCTCTTGCTTCTCCCTGGTTCTGTGCTGCGGGCCCTGGCGAGGGTGGCCGTGCTTTTGCTGGGCAGCAGGTCAGAGGGGCTCATGGTGGCTCTTAGCTTTGGGGAAGCCCACGTTCTCCGGGCAGGGCCAGCCCCTTCCAGCCCTGGCACGTGGGTCCCTTCAAGGGAGCTCTCTGCTAGATTGCTGTTTTCTGGGGGCTCCAGGGAAGTGAATGATTTGTCCATCAGGATTTCCAGAGGCGGTGGAGGGAGATGCTCTGGGTTCTCCTCTGTTTCACAGTTGAGGTCCTCACTCTTGGATGCTTCTGCTGTGAGCAGAGGGGGAAAGGTGGGAGCAAGGGGCCTCCAGCCTGGGCCCATCCTGAGAGATTCTCCACCTGCTGCTGGAGAAATTCGAGGCTTTGGATACAAAGGGGCAAGTCCCCTGTAAATGGGGAATCTGGGAGGCATGGTGGGGACCCCCCACTTCCTGGGGCAGGGGCTCGGCCCAGAGTCCTTGGAATCCCCCAGTGTCCTTAGACCCTCGGTGGGACTGAAAGTTTCAATGAGTTTCTTGACCGATGTTCTGGTAGGACAGCTCTTGATGTTCCAGTCCCGGGCCCTGGGAGCCTCACTGGCCCTCTCACCTGATGGCATGACATTTGGAAGCCCCTCAGCTTTTCCCTGCCAGGGCTGTTCTCCCTCAGGGTGGGGACAGCATTTCTGCAAGGTGCTCTGACTTGGCAAAATGCTGAAGTTCTTGGTGAGGGACGCCTTCAACTTGCTGATGGTGCTGCTTGGGGTGACCTTGCAGTAGTGGTCAGGCCTCAGCGCTGTTGCCCTGGGTTGCAGAACCTGCTTCTGGCTGTGCCCCTGCCGTCGGGTGTCCCGGGTGCAAAGCGCCTCCAGCCTCTGGCTGAGGTCTCTCTGGACCCTCCGCAGCTCCTGGAGGGTGGGGTCCTCCACGTGGCTCTTCAGACACCCCTCAGATTGGGACCTCCTCTGTCTTGAGGGGGCCTTCCTGCTGTCGCTGGCCGTGTTCGGTCTTGGGGGCACCATGGTTCTCTCCTCTTCCTCAATCCATTCCTGGTGCTCAGAGGGCACGGGGACAAACTTGATCCTTTCACTGATTGCTTCCTTCATCTTCAGAATCATTTCCTCGTCCTGGGGGCTCCTAAGCCTCCGGGGGTGTGGCTGAAATAGGCTTTCGGCACCGGCAGGCGAAGACCGAGGCCTTGCATGGGAAGCGCTTCCCTGCCCCGCACGCGGACTCAGGCAGCTCTCTATGTCTTCCACCGCCTCTGGGCTGCTGTCCTCACCTCCACTGAGGGTCGGAGTGTCCATCAACCTGGAGCCTTTAGGAAAGTGTGCTTCCCTGGAGATCCCGATCCCAGGGGAATCACACGGAGCGCTTTGGCCCAGCCCCCAAGGCCTGGAGGCAGTATTTTCTGGGCCTGTGCTGGAGGGCCAGGGGCTCCCCCATCCACCCTGCACTGCTGGCTGAACCTTTGCTGTAAGAGGCCTTGAGAGCGGGCAGTCCTGGGGTCTGGCTGAACCCATCCAGAGTGGGCTTTGCTGCCAGGTATGTCTGGACAGCTTGGCCTCCACTGTGGGTGGAATCGCTGGCCTCCACTCTGCAGGCTCCAGCACGAAGTCCCAGCTGGCTCGCTTGCCCAGTTTGTCTGCCAGCTGCACATACTCATTGTCAGCACCGATGCCACTGTCCTCAGAGCACAAGGGTAGGCCCTGCACTTCAGGGTCACCGTGGCCACTCGCTAAGCTCTCCAGGTGCCCCAGAACCCTGAGGAGGTGCTCATCCGCACCCTTCTTCTTGCACAGCTTGTTTCCCAGGTGGCCCGCGGCGCCGTGGAAGTAGCGGCCGGAGCCCTCCAGGAGGCTGTCAGAGAGCGAGGCCACCGTGCCGCTGAGCGCCTGCAGCTTGCTAACTGTGTACTGCAGAAGCTGCTGCAAGAGATCTGGCTGCTCCCGGGGCTCTCTTTTCTTCAAACGCCAAGCCAGATCCTCCTTAACTTCCTGGAGGAGCTCTTCTCCATCCTTGGAGATCTCCCCTAAGAGCTGATTGACCTCATCAAAACACAGCAACAGGAAGCCGACCATGGGCTGCAGCAGCTCCTGGGTCTGCGTGGCGCAATGGGTGATGCTCATAACTGCTTCGTATTTGGAGAGGCAGGTGTGCAGATAGGTGTAAGCACGCTGGTGGGCCTTCACCAGGGGCTCAGGGAAGTCTACTTTGTCTTCAGACTCGTGGGCAGGAAGGATGGTTTGGCAGTCATGGCCCTGTTTGCTCGACCTGTGACATTTTGGCCTCTTTTCCCATTTGGAAGTCTCCTGGGTATTACTTTCCTCACTCTCTTCCCCAGAAAAGGCTGCCCCTTGTGATCCATGGGAACTCTGTCCTTTGAATGGAATGTCTGTAGCCACGTAGCTTTGTGATTTGTCCGGCTGGGATGGGGAGGTTTTGGTTTCTGGGATCAGTCCTTCCATATCTTTCCTTTTGCCCGAAGTGGGATCTCTGGTGAGCTGACAAAGACTTTCAGCCACGGATTGGATCCACCTGGGACTTTGCTGCTCTTCTGGCCTCTGTCCCTGGGACGAGCCCCCTCCAGAGTCATAGCAGGTGGAGTTTTGAACCAGCAAAGGGATGGAGCATCTTTCACTGGGCCCCTGACATCCTGGCAGAGTTGCTTTGGGCTTTTTAAAAAACTGGATGCCACTCTTAGCAACGCTGTTAACAATATCACTGTGGGAAGGTGTACATCCCATGATGTCAGCCTGTAGTCATCTCCCATCTGCAACCCTCACAATTTTCAGAGAATTGTATTCAAAACAGGAACAAAAGGCAGTCTTACTAGTCCATCCAGGCAGTTTCCAAGCCAGAATCCTTTGAAGTCCAAGATGCAATGTCCTAAACTTGGAACCGGCTTTCTTTACTTCCTTGGCCCCATCGTGTAGAGGTAGTGATGCTGCCGCCGTTCTGGTGTTGTTCTAAGTTTTGAACCCTCTGCTGCTGGTGAGCAACAGGGCAGTTCTCGAGGACTTCAGTCCCGTGGATTACCGGACTGCATTTTGCTCGTGTCCTGACAGATGTGCATGGCAAGTGGAACTTTAAGCCTATTAGGTTAATCATGCCCTAGCCAGTCAGCACTCACAGCGTGTTCTAATATAGAACTCAGCATTTACTATCTTGGGAAGCGGATTATTTTTGCACGTCCTTATGTTTTTAATTCTGTTCAGATGCCTGCCATATGAAACCTAGGGAAATGAGCCATAATTGCAAAAGGCTCTGGAAGAGACACATTTGTGGAGGGGAAGCGAGGGCTCACGGTTTATGAATCCTGGCAGAGAAGTGACCTTCACGGTTTAATAAGGGCAAACTAGCCGAGTGTGCTCCAACCTGCTGCCATCCAGAAGACCCCAAAACTGCACGGTAGCTGGGAATTGAGGTGATGCATTGTTGTTTGTGTGGCTTATAAAAATGCTACGACTTTCTAATGCTGGAGGACATCACTAAATAGACAGGGAATAAAGAAGGCTTTCCTCTACACTCGAAAAGGGAGGTAGATCGCAGGGAGCCTTGGAGGGGAAAGCAGGAAAAACTCTCCATCATATAAAGCTTAAGGCTGGTCTCTGTGGACTATAGGGGCTCGGGGAGACAATGCTCTCACAGGAAAAGGCTTTTAACTAAACCTTCCTCATAGGAAAATAAGCTAAACCTGGGCAGTGGAGAGCCATTAGGAGTAGAACTTAAGGGAAAAATGTATTTTCCTTTTCAAGCCCAGCTTCTATACTCAGTCTGAGCCTGGTGCTCTTGCCCATGGCTAAGGTCGCAGCTGCCCATTTAAAACCTCCTTTAGGGCTTCCCTGGTGGCGCAGTGGTTGAGAGTCCGCCTGCCAGTGCAGGGAACACGGGTTCGTGCCCCAGTCCGGGAAGATCCCACATGCCGCGGAGCGGCTGGGCCCGTGAGCCATGGCCGCTGAGCCTGCGCGTCCGGAGTCTGTGTTCCATAACGGGAGAGGCCACAACAGTGAGAGGCCCGCATACCGCAAAAAAAACCAAACAAAAAAACCTCCTTTAAAACTTTCTTTGCTGTCAGTAAAGTCTAGAGCAGGGGTTTGAAGTTGGAAGACTTGAGTTTAAATACTGAGCTCTTCTCCTTTTAGTTGGGGGAATTTCCACAAGTGATTTAACTTCCCTGGGGCAGAGCTCACCTTTGAAATTGGGATAGTGATATCTACTTTGCGGAGTTTTTGGGGGGATTAAGTCAATTGTCAGCTAATGCTAGGCAAGTGCTTGGTGCGGTGCTTGGTAAGAGGTAGGTACTCAAGAAA
Source organism: Neophocaena asiaeorientalis asiaeorientalis (assembly GCF_003031525.2). Taxonomy (NCBI): domain Eukaryota; kingdom Metazoa; phylum Chordata; class Mammalia; order Artiodactyla; family Phocoenidae; genus Neophocaena; species Neophocaena asiaeorientalis. The sequence goes on from NW_020175666.1 coordinate 318,755, forward strand.
AAAAAAAAAGGTATTCCTTATTCCTTTCCCCCTGGCATCTAAGTCACTTGTAATTAAAGTCATGAGAAAATTCATTAGTTTGTCCAGGACCAAGCCCCAGTCCTTTCCTGAACTGTCTGGGAATAACTGCGTACTGATGGCTTAGAGCCCCAGATCGGGTTTTTGCCATTCTGCGTCTGTGCAGATGGCTCTCTTCTTGGCACACGGATGCCTCAGGACTTTTCTAAGGCCTCATTGTGTCGTTTCTCTGTTCTTAAACACAGAATAATTCCCACCAACTGCAGGAGGAAGAGAGGCTTTGATTTAACCATTTCATATTTTTGGTTATTTAGCTCGTTGACAATGTTTAATTTTCCTAATAGAAAAAAGATTGCATCGAGCATCTCCTGAAGTTGCTGAGCACGGACTTAAATTCTGGCTTTACAGTTTTCATTTTCTCTCACTGAGCCCCATACAACCAACGAAAATAACACTGTGGGTTTTAGGACTTGGGGATCCCTCTTCTGCCGGGAGCAAGCTGCAGACCGGCTACCAGCCTGTGTGCAGAGCCTGGGGCCTATCACAGTCCTGTGCTCCAGAGTGCTTCATTAATCAAGTTCTCCTATCTGGTTATTTGAAGCAGGACTCCTGGGAAACACAAAGCTGACTTAGTGCCTGGGGGCGAACTGCGTTAGGCATCAAAAAGTTGTTTCATTTGTCACAGCCTGGGCTGGCCCAGTAAACAAGCACACCATGTGGGAAGATTCTTCTCTCTTCCATTTAACACAGTGCAAAGCTCATCTGCAGGGTTCTTTATGTAAGTTCTTCTCCTCTTGGGATTTGGGCCCCTGCTTGAATCATCTTTGTGAAAACTTTTGATCTAAGTGACTAAAATTATTTCCAACCCAATAATCAAAATAAAAGTATTTGCCGGGAGGATCAGCTGTCAGATAGCTCTGTGCCTTATAGACTGGTTTTCTTGACTATTCCAAATAATTTAGGAAGCTCTTTATTCACTGCCTCTCATTTTTCATTAAGACTCGCTTTTGTTTTTCTTTCTTTACAAACTGGTGTGGCTTCAAATTTAAAAAAAAAGAAGTATTTCAGTGGGAATGTAAAAGTGACCAATTACTTCGGAAAACTGTTTAACAGTTAAACACACACCCACCTTCTGACCCATCAATTCTACTCCTAAGGATTTACCCAAGACTATTGAATGCCTAGGTCCACAAAAGGGACTGGTACAAGAATATTCATATTAGCTTTATTTAAAAAAAAATTTTATTTTTAATTTTTTCTGTATGCGGGCATCTCACTGTTGGGGCCTCTCGTGTTGCGGAGCACAGGTTCCGGATGCACAGGCTCAGCCGGCCACGGCTCACGGGCCCAGCCGCTCCGCGGCATGCGGGATCTTCCCGGACCGGGGCACGAACCCGTGTCCCCTGCATCGGCAGGCGGACTCTCAACCACTGCGCCACCAGGGAAGCTCTAGCTTTATTCATAATAGCCTCAAATTGGAAACAATCCAAACGTTTGTCAATAGGGAAATAAATAAATTTGGCAGTGGAATACTTCCTAGCAATAAAAGGAACAAACTATTGAAATACGTAACAACATAAACTTAAAATTTATTATACTGAATGAAAGAAACCAGACATAAAAGAGTATATACGGAATAATTCCATTTATAGGAAGTTCAAGAATATACAAAACTAATCTATAGTTACAGAACTCAGAGAAGTGGCTACCTCTGGTAAAAGTTATTAACTGGATATAGGCATGAGGGAATTTCTTAGACTAATGGAAATGTTCTATCTCTTGACCTGGGTAGTGGTTACGTGGGTATATGCATAGGTAAAAAGTCCTTGGGTGTACACTTAAGTTTTACCTTTTATGTGTGTTAAAACACACACACACACACGCGCGCGCCCCTAACTAAAATGCAATATTGTATACTTTACTTTGCGCCTAAGAGAGTCCCAGCTATAATATTCTTGGTCTTGGAAAAGGGTCCCTATATTAGTTGTCTATTGTTGCATAACAAATAACCCCCAAATTTAGCAGCTTAAAACAGCAAACATTATCTCATTATGAAACGTTATGTTTCTGTGGGTCAGGAATGTGGGAGCAGCTCCCTGGATTGTCCTGACTAAGGGTCTCTCATGAGGTTGCAGTCAAGGCATCAGCCCGGTTTGCAGTTATTTGAAGGGTAAAGACTGGCACTGGTTGATTTGCTTCCAAGGTAGCTTGTTCACATAACTGTTGACAGAAGGTCTCAGTTCCTTGCTGGATGTTTGCAGGAGGCCTCAGGGCCTCATCATGGGGACCTCTCCATAGGGCTGTCTGAGTGTCTAACAACATGGCAGCTGGCTTCTGCCAGAGTGAAAAGTCCAAGAGAGAGCAAGGAGGAGGCCACTCTGTCCTAATTTCAGAAGCCAAAAACACCTTTACTTGCTTCACATTCTATTCTTTAGAAGTCAATCAAGGGACTTTCCTGGCGGTCCAGTGGTTAAGACTCCGAGTTTGCACTGCAGGGGGCGCGGGTTCAATCCCTGGTCGGGGAACTAAGATCGTGCATGTCGTGTGGTGCGACCAAAAAAATAAGAAGTCAGTCAATAAGTGCAGTTCACACTCAAGGAGGGAAAAACTAGGCTCCACATTCAAAAGGTCACTAAATTTTTTTTTTAAGGTCTGGACATATTATAGGTCAAACCATGACATCCAAAACATAACTATGTACAGTAAACCTTTGTTTACTAAGGATTCGTCATTGCCCTTCAACATGTCAAGTAAGTTCCACCCCATTTTTTTTCATGTGGCCCTGAACTAATTGGTCAGCAAAAGATGGTTCTCATGTGGCACTGATTCTGAGCCAACACTGAAGTTCATTTAAGCAACCTAAAAAAATGCCTTATTTCTCAAATTCTGTCAGCATCACCAGTGAGCTCTCCTGAGCCTTCAAAACTAAGAAAAATTTTCCACTAGACAAGCCTAGGGATCTGAAGGAATGTTCTTTGCAACACAATTTCCTGCTCCAGATGTGAGATGAGGCAATAAACAAGCAACGACTGTGGTGAGCTAGCAGGAGAAGGGAGCTAGCGGTTGGTTGCAGACACTGTGTTAGGCACTTTACGTATATCATTTCACTAGCTTGCCTCCCCTGCTTTGCTGAGGAGAACCAGTAACCATCATTAAAAAATTAATCTGGCTACTGTTACACACCCTAGAGTAATCCACCCAGAGTTGCTCATGTGATAGGCAATTCTGTGGAAACCAGCACGTGACATCAGGTGTCTGCTCTAAGTGGCTTCTAATTTGGTGATCATATCAGGAACCCCTGTGTCTTTTCACCAGTTCTTATTCTGTATGTCTTATTGTCTGCATCAGGAGTTACACAGGCCTCTCATTGTACTTCTGGGGGTTGACTGTTTAACTCTTTGAGTTGTCGCTGAGAAGCCACGAAAATAAGTGTCATCTGTACTATGTAGCCTATATTTGGCATCAAAGTACCTTAAATATACTCTCCAAATTTGGCAAGAATTTATCCAGTTTTGTTTTGTGTGTGTTTGTTTTTGTTTTGTTTTTTGGGTTTTTTTTTTTTTGGTATGATAAGGTAACTTGTTTTATTGAAATAGATTAAATTCTTCTCTAAAAATTAGATATTTACCGTAGGGTATGCTAACTACTGGAACGAGAAACCCCCAAATCTCAGTGACTTAACACATGAAGACTTATTATTGTTTACCCAACACCAAGGTAGAAGTTCTTAGTTGGGTTGCTGTCTTAAACAGCTCTCCTCCAATTGGTGATTTGAGGATCTAGGCCCTTCCATTTTGAAACACTGACAGCTTTAATACATGACTTCCAAGGCAGAAGGGGAAGAGAGTATGGGGAAGTCATACTGGATTCTCAGCTTCTTTGACACACCCATAATTTCTGCCCACATTTTCATGTCCAGGCCTCGTAACATAGCCCCACTTAGATGGAAATGAAATCAGTCCCTGGCAGGATAGCTACTTTCCAGCAACATCTCTATACCATGGAAGGGAGCCCCAATTTTAGAGGCCCAGTAGTCTCCTCTGCCACACCCGTGTTTCCAGATGAGGAAACTGAGGCTGGAAAATTTAGATAATTTGCTCAAATCACATAACTAGCATGTAGCTGATCTGGGATTTGAACCCTTGTCTCTCTGACTCCAAAGCCTGTGTTGTACTTGCTACATTTCGGGGGATAAGACAGCTGTTATTTCAATCTTCTTTTGGGCTTAGCAGTTCAACACATGTTGGACTTTTCAGTCACCTGCTCAGATCCAGCCCCACCAGAGAGAGGGCTATAGGAATCTGTGAGAAGTAACTTTGGATTTGCTCTGCAGCCCAAAGAAGTCCTCTAGGTTGCCCTTCCAAACTGTCTCTGTCTCTGACAAGGACCTTTGGATTGATGACTTGGCCGGATGGTCATTGGTTTAAAGTATGTCTCTAGGTGGTGACTTTCAGACAGCCCTTAGCCCTGAATTCTGGATCCCACAGGAAGTCCCAAACTTTGACACCCCTGCGCTCAGCCCAGGCTCCTGGGTCTCTGGCCCTCAGCTGGCTCGCAGCCAGAGTGGTGATTGGGACCAGGGAACTGAATATGTTACATGGCTTTATGTTAACTACCAATTAATTCAAGTCTCTACTTGGTAAAGTAGACTTCTATTTCCAGCGATATTTTAAAGTAAGAGATGTGGATTTCAGCAAAAATGTTTGCATTTCATAAACATGTTTGCATTTTACATACATTGTAATTTTTATTATTACTTTCCACTCTTTTCTTCTATTTGTACATATATTTTGCATAGCTGCTAATCATCCTGCCACTGTATTATCCTCATTAACTTAAACATATTAGAGACGTTTTCCATGTTACAGCATTCACCACACTTTTTTTAAAAATTTAATTTAATTTTTTTTTTATATAGAAGGTTCTTATTAGTTATCCATTTTATACATATTAGTATATGTATGTCAATCCCAATCCGTTCACCACACTTAAGGAGAAAAAACAGCGATGTGTATAATCGAGGCAACAACCTCTTACTTTAACAAAAAGATAAATAGCAACGAGTCTATACATATAAAGCAAAGCACAGTTCGTGAATTTGCTAACTCTTCTTTCCTGAGACAGATGTTTCTCAGGATAAAGTCCTTCACAGAAATGCATATAGACATAACCCCACACAGCCACCCCATGGCGTAGATGGATGGAGAAATACAGGATTTATTTGAGAAGCCAGTGTCTGTGTCAGAGACAAACATCTTAATGAAGTGGCGAGGCTGGACTTAAACCTCAGGTCTGGCTGACTCTCAGGCTCCCGATCTTTCCACTGTCTCAGGCTGTCTGCTGTGATGGGTCAAAATGAGGGGGTTGAAGTGTGTCGATGATTTTAAAACTCTGCTCTCAAGAGCCTGTGAGGGGTCTGAGGGACACCTCAGCTTTAACTGAACACTTCCATTTTTCTCTGTTTAATACACTGGGCTTTCCTGTAAAATACCTTGTGAAGGGATTTAGTAGAGATCTGTTGGGACTTCGCCAGTGCCCAACTCCGGGCTGTCACAATCCCTGTGCCACATCATAGATGGTTTCCAGGGTCCCTTCTGACTCTAACACCCTTGTCGTTAGGATTGTGGTTCTGTAAGAGTCCGGCCTTAACAGCAAACAAGGTATTTTCCTTCAGAGCAATAATGTAGAAGTCCGATCGCCATCCCTTCCTTACGAGTGATCATTAGGAGAACCCAAATCTCAAACCCTGTACCATGGAATTCTCCCACTGCCACTGGTCCAGATATATTGATCTGATTTCAGTTCAAATAGTACAGACATCAATCAGATTATACAATACCTTCATGCCCTTCCAACTTTCTTAATGCAGTAGTTATAGTATTTTTAAAACCGAAAAAAAGATTTTACTGTTTCTTCTTAATGTGAAGGCAATTCATGCACATAAATAAAACTAAACTGAAATGTGAATAAGCCTACTGACTTAGGGATGGTGATGATGATGGTGGTGGTGATGTTTATCGTCGTGAGGGTGCTAGGCGCTGCAAACACTTTACATACCTTCATTAATTACGTCACATGCAGCTCATGCCGCCGGAGGAGCAGGTTGTGAAGCTGAACATGTACAAATGGAATTTAATGTCATTATTAGACAAGACCCCACACCAGGAAGACGGGAAAGATTAAGTTAAGCCTAGTTTTTCTGGGAGCTTGTCACGAGGTGCTTGTAAAGAAGGCTGTGCCCTGAAAAGTTCTTGATTCACTGGCTGAATGGAGTCCCTCCTTTCTTCACTGCTGCCCTTTCTTCCACTCCCCAAGCCCAAGAAAAATCCTTAGCTCGTTGCCGTTGACCTCCAGGTCTCAGTCTCTGCACCCTTAACATGGGGAAGATAAGATGGTGCAGGGGAAGGGCTCCTGGCCTTGGAGTCAGAACACAGCACACAGGGGAGGAATTAATTAAGAATTCTTCCCCAGCTGTTAGATCACTGCTCACATGTTATCAGAAAGACCCATGGAAAAATTGTTTTAACATCCATATAAACTGAGGGACCACTTGTTAATTCCCAGTAGGGAAATAACAGCAGAATCTAATTTCTTGACTTCTGTATATTTACTTTTAAACAGATGTACCCTGGGCTTTGGAAATATCTTGGTTGTTAGTTGTGCGAACTTCTCAAAATAGACTCTTTACTCTTGTTGTTATTTTTGGTTTCGCGTATGTGTCACATTTGGGGAAAGACTTCGGGTGATGATGTGAATTCATGGTGGAATGCGGGTGAGAATTGAGCCTCAGGATTTCCCAGGGTTTGCAAAGCAAGAAGAGAGAGACTAGCTAAAGAGCCTTTGTAACGTCATAGCCAACAGTGTGCATTTTTCCTTATATTTAAATACTATAACATTTTCTGAGCGTTCCGCAAAATTGCCCTTGGATTGAAGGGTAGATAGCAGATTCAGTTCTTCTGTTAACATTTACATCCATAAGAATGGCTTTTCTGGGCTGACTAGGGGATGGAACACCAACCCCCGCTTATAACCTTACCTGGGAAATTTCATTCCTGCTCACTCCCAACTTTTTTGAATGCATTCCTTGTATAAATGTGGGATTACTAAGACAAAAATAGCCTTCCCCTAAACTGCTAAGTATTTATAATAATGTTTAAGAGAGATTAATTATCCAAGGCTGACCCTGAAGAACAACTAAGGCAGGTGATGATTAAAATACTTGAACTCAATCAGCTGGAACTTTGATCTTCTAGTCTCCAGAACTGTGAGAAAATAAATTTCTGTCGTTAAAGCCACCCAAGTCTATGGTATATTGTTACGGCAGCCTGACAAGACTAAAAGAGATATTATTTTTTTAAGAATGGCATATTTTTATTTATTATAGAAGCAATATGTTTAAACAGAAGCTTGTGTATGAATGTTCATAGCAGCACTATTCACTGCTCACTATAGCACTATATCACTATAGATAAAGGTGGAAGCAACTCAAATGTCCATCAACTGATGAAGGGATAGACAAAATGTGATATATCCATACAGTGGAATATTAGCCATAAAAAGAGTGAAGTATTGATAATGCTATAACATGGTTGAACCTTAAAAACATGCTAAGTGAAAGAAGCTAGATACAAAAGGTCATATATGACTCCATTTATATGAAATATCCAAAATAGGCAGAAAAAGAAAACAGATTAATGGTTGTCAGGGGCTGAGGAGTTGGGAGAATGGGAGTGACTGTCTTTCTTATGGTTAGATCGGGGCTGTGGGGTTTTGAGAGGAAGATCGCAGAGGTAATATGCCATTTTTATTACATCATATCAAGAATATGTACTGTCAACATGATTTACGACTGTTGATGTAGACCTTGATGTCGATGATTATGATGTTGGTGTTGACCTGGCTGACGCAGTGTGTGTCAGGTTATTCAACTGTAAAGTTATTCCCCCCAACTTTCCCTACCCTTTGGAAGTACTCTGGGCAGCCACGCAGGGAGAAGAGAGTTATGCTCCCCCTGGATATAAATATTGTTAAGGCTTTTGGTACAAATTGTGAAATTATTCTCCAGAAATATTTTACCAGTTTACACTCTCAGCAGCAGTGTGAATACGTGTCTACTTTACTGCAAATTTGCCGACATTGGTGTTACCCTTTAAAAAAAAAATCTGCTGATCTTAAAGAGGAAAAATGGCATCTCATTTTAATTTGCATTTATGAGTTTATTAGAAAGTTGGTATATTTTAAAAATTATATACTTTGCTGGTCATTTGTATATTTTCTTTCAGGGATTACTTGTACATCCTTTGTTCATTTTTAAAAAATGAGGTGTTTACCTTTTATTAATTTTTAAGATATTAACATTTTGACTGGTCTTATAAGTTGTCATAATGTCATTGGTTTTTTTTTTTTAAGCTTTCTTTTTGCCTTTTAATTTTGTTTATGGTATTTTGGGGGGTACAGAAGTTTTCATTTTACATGATCAACTCTATCAGCCTTTCTCTTTGTAATTTCTATCTGTGTCGTCATGTTTAGAAATGCTAAATTTATACTTTGTAAAATACCTGGACAAATTTATATTCAGGAAGTTATTATTATTGCTGTTATTATTATTAGGAAGTTATTATTTTTAAAGTTGAGACCCCGTGAAATGGGAGGACATGGCTTGACTAGATTGAACTTTGTCTCAGAAACAGCTAACAGTGGACACATTTCAAGATGGATGACTGTAACTTATAGCCTCTTGTAGGGATTTCTGGGACTGGTTTTAATGTTTTAAAGAACTCTCAAAATGGAAGTGAACTGGCTGACGTATTCTACTAAGTTCTTTGGGGTCACAAAATGACAAACCAGTGGGATGACTTGAAAATGTGTATGTAAGCACTTAGTGAGAGATGAGCTTTGAAGTTTATGAGGATAACAAGTGTGATTATTGAGTAAGGAGACTAATTTGATCACCATCCTTCAGTAATTTACATATCTAAGTAAGTCGTCAGAAGTGGGGGAATGGGGGACTTGGGGTCCTAGAGTGCTGGGGTAGCCATAAACATATATTCTAACAAGTAGCTATTTCCCCAAAATATTTTTGAAACTATCTTGTTTAGAAATTTCTTCTGGTCAATTTCAGTTATGAAATAAAATTAATCTAATGACCGTTAGTATTACCTTACAAGGTAAAATAGTAAATGGAAATAAACCAGAGAATACTGCGGCAGACTGGGATGTGACAGGTCAATGGATGTGCTTTTCTCTTTACTTATATGCATCAGATTTCTTCAGTGCATCTCAAGGCCTTATCTGGAGGGTCCTGACAGAAGAGGTACTTGTGCTCCCTCCCTGGACCACAGCCTGAGGCTGGGGAGAGAGCAAGCCAGCAAGCCTTGGGGAGGAGTGCCTCAGGTCATGATGTGGCGAGTAGGAATGGTGGTGTGGCATGTCTAGGTACAAGAGGATAGAAGACTGGCCAGACCCAGTGTCCCACAGGTCAGAGTGGCATAAGAGGACACCCACAATGTCCTGAAGGTTTCTGTGTAGAGAAAATTTAGCTGAGAAAGAGAGAGAGCCAGGGGGTTGGCCCAGGATGAAGTATGAAAACCAGGTGAGGACGGAGCTGCCCTCTTAATGGAGAGAATTAATGGGAACCCCCTTGTGTCCTGCAGACCCCCCAAGGGAGCATGTGTCATCTGCTACACCCAGAACCAGACAGCACAGATTAAGACCAAGAAGTGGGCTCCTAGGATAAGCCCTTGAGAGCTGAGATCACTTCCAGGGAAGAGGAGAGGGCAGGGAGGATAAAAGAGAGGACGTTTTCAACCTAATTGTGACTGAATTATAAACTTGAGTTGACTAAGAAATGACTGAATTCAAATGAATTTCTCTGAGAGTGACTAGATTAAATTTTCTCAATTATAAATTGAAATTACACTCAATTATAGGAGAATAGAGAAAATTACGTTTTTGCACACATGAGTCAGTAACTGTGAAATCTGTACTGGCTCCAATACTTACAGGCAGCCAGGTATCAGTAAATTCTCAAGAACAGACCATGGGATCATTACGGGATGCTCTTCCGTGTTATTGCTTATCTGTGGCTGCAGTGCAAAAAGTCAACACAATGTCTTATCATCAGAAATCATGACAAAATATATTCAAATTTCTGTTCAAAATGTTCTCTTTATATTAGAAAGCAGAGCTAATGCTTGTTGGTGGAACAAGAACATGTGTTGAAGTTCTGAGGCGGTTCAGTCCAGATGATAAGCCTATGATTCTAAAAGGGGGAAGTATGAAATTGCAGGTTCTTCTGAATATCTTCTGTTTGCCCCTTCTAGGCCCACTGCCAAGCCTTGGTACCCTGGGGGATGGGCAGGGCCCTAGGGCTCCCACCTTTGAGAGGCATTGGCAGGAACTTGGAGGGAGGGAGAAGAATGAGTCGGGGTATTGGTTCCCCCATCTCTCTTTGGGAGAGTATCTTCAGCTTCCCAGGCTTCTTCCTTGCCATGAAGTGAAGGGCCAGGCCCCATTAACGATTCCTCCTCCTCTGCCATTGCTGCTGGAGCATAAGAGGTAGGTTAAGGGTCATAGCTAATGGCCTCTGGCCCTTTAAATCTGGTATCCATAGCACCACAGGCAATGTCATTATTGTGTATTTGCTGCCTGTAGAGAAGCAGGCTAGTACACTTAAAGGAGGACTCCACCCCAGGGAGGCAAGACAAAGCCTGCCACCACCACCCAGGATTTCTCTAGCTGGAATCTGCATATGGGTCCAAGGGAGCCCATTATGAACACACCTATTTCCATACACTCCCAGCCAACACTCTAAACAATTTGTGCTCTTGCTGAGGAAGACCCATGAGAAATTGAAAAAAATTTTTTCTGGATGACATTAAGAAGACCGTGACATGATTTGGGTAAGTTTCATCATAAAATGAATCTTGTGCCTGCCTAGGCCTCTGGTGAAGTCTCATTTCTGCTAAGGCACAGGTGAGCGTGCTGGACAAAGCATACTATTATTTTGGACAAGTTAACATGGGTTTCAGTAACTGGACATAGACTGTGAGGCAATTTAGGTATGTTTTACATAAATGCATCCTTTCCTACCCAATAGCATCAAAAAGTCAGAAAGTCAGTTCAGCGCTTAAAAACCTGAATAGAGCATTAAAAATGCTTCACAATCCACCTTTTATTTTTTTCCTTTTTACAATTGATAAGCCAGTATTGATACATTATTTTTAACTAAAGTCCATAGTTGATGTTAGAGTTCATTCTTCGTGTTGTACAGTCTATGAGTTTTGACAAGTGCATAATGTTGTGTATTCATCATTATAATATCATAAAAAATAATTCCACTGCCCTTAAAAATCCCCATGCTGCATATATTTGTCCTTTCCTCCCTCCCTCCCCAGCCCCTGGCAACCAATGATCTTTTTACTGTCTCCAGTTTTGCCTTTTCCAGAATGTCATATGGTTGGAATCATATAGTATTGTAGATTTTTCAGACTGGCTTCTTTCACTTAACAATATATATTTAAGATTCCCCCAAGTCTTTTCATGGCTTGATAGCTCATTACATTTTATTGCTGAATAATATTCCATTGTATAGACGTACCACAATTTGTTTATCCATTCGCTTATTGAAGGATGTCTTAGTTGTGTCCAGTTTTTTTGTAATTATGAATAAAGCTGCTATACACATTTATGTGCATGTTTTGTATGGACATAATGTTTTCAGATCACTTGGGTAAGCACCTAGGAATGAGATTGCTGGATCATGTGGTAAGACTATACTTAGCTTTGTAAGAAACTGCTAAACTGTGTTTCAAAGTGGCTGTACCATTTTTCAATCCTACCGGCAATGAATGAATGAGAGTTCCGGTTGTTCCAAATTCTTGTTTAGGGTTTTAGCATTCTAATGGGTTTGTAGTGATATCTCATTTTAATTTACACTTCCCTAATAGATTACAATGTTGAGCATCTTTTCATGTGCTTGCTTGCCATCTGTATATATGTTTTCTGTGGTAAAGGCTATTCAGATATTTTGCCCATTTTTCTAGTTGGGTTGATTTCTTATTGGTGTGTTTTAGGAGTTCTTGTATATTTTGGGTACAAGTCCTTCATCAGATATGTGTTTTGCAAAAATTTTCTCCCTGTTTATGGATGCCTTTTCATTCTCTTAACAGGGTCTTTTGCATAGCAGAAGGTTTTAATTCAAATAAGGTCCAATTTGTTAATTTCTTCTTCCATGAATTGTGTATTTGATGTTGTATGTAAAAAGTTATGACCAAATGCAAGTCACCTAGATTTTCTCCTATGTTATTATCTTCTAGAAGTTTTACAGTTTTGCATTTTACATTTATGTCTATGATCTATATGGAGTTAATTTTTGTTTAAGATTTGTGTCTAGATTTATTTTTTTGCATGTGGATGTCCAGTTGTTCCAGCACAATTTGTTGAAAACACTATCCTTTTTACATTGAATTGCCTTTGTTCCTTTTTCAATGATTGGTTGACTCTATTTGTGTGGGTACATTTTTGGGCTTTCTATTCTGTTTCATTTATCTATTTGTCTTTTCTTTTGCCAATACCACATTGTCTTGATTACTATAGTGTTATGGTTAAGTCTTTACATTGAGTCTTGTCAGTCCTGTGACTTTGTTCTTCTTCAATATTGGGTTGATTATTCTGGGCCTTTTGCCTTTCGATATAAGCTTTAGAATCAGTTTGTTCTTATCCACAAGATAATACTGGGATTTTGATTGGAAATGCATTGAATGTATAGATCAAGTTGGGAAGAACTGACATCTTAATAATATTGAGTCTTCCTATCCATGAACATGGAATACCTCTATATGTATTTAGATCTTCTTTCTTTGATCAGAATTTTCTAGTTTTCCTCATATAGATTTTTTTTTGGTACTAGTGTTTATGGTGTTGTGTTTCTAATTTTGATTCCATTTGTTCATTGTTAATATATAGGAAAGCAATTGACTTTTATATGTAGGTCTATCTTTTAAATGTCTTCTTTGCCCCTTTCTCTCTTTGCTTCTTTCTGTTTCTTGAAAGAGAGGATGGAACTCAGGATTTGGAAAAAGATATTAAATTAAACATTTCTAAATTAGTAGACTTCAATTTTGAAGAGTAGCTTTAAGTTCATAGAAAATTGAGCATACAGTATAGAGAATTCCTATAAGCCTTTCAAGCCCCTCACAGTTTCTGCTCACATCTTGCATTAGTGTGATACATTTGTTATGACTTTAATTTTTAAAATTTAATACAGAAAGTAGGTATTTGTGCTTTTAGGCAAAAAGAAATAATTCCTGCCCTCATGGAATCTACAGACCTCACTGGGAAGGCTGAACAAAGTGCCTCCATATAAGCAACTAATACAAAATAGTTTACAGTTTTTTTTTTTTTTTTTTTTGCGGTACGCGGGCCTCCCACTGTTGTGGCCTCTCCCCTTGCGGAGCACAGGCTCCGGATGCGCAGGCTCAGCGGCCATGGCTCACGGGCCCAGCCGCTCCGCGGCATGTGGGATCCTCCCAGACCGGGGCACGAACCCACGTCCCCTGCATCGGCAGGCGGACTCTCAACCACTGCACCACCAGGGAAGCCCACAGTTGGGTTTTAATATGTGTCCTTCCTTAAGTGAAAGGGAGAAATTAGGAGTAGTAGTTTGGAGTAGATAGGGAGCCAGCTCTCCACGGAAGAGGTGAGATGTAGGAAGGCTCTGGAAAGGTAGCAGGATTTGGAAAGATAGAGACTGACTGGATGCAAAGTGTAAGCTGAAGAAATGGCATGCACAAGGATGCAGAGGGCAGTCTGGAAGGGGTGGGCTTTATCACACTTGGCAGAGGTGGGAAATGACCTTGAAGAATGTCAGTGTGTATGGACACCAAGGGGGGAAAGTGGTGGTGGTGGTGGTGGTGGTGGTGGGATGAACTGGGAGATTGGGATTGACATATATACACTAATATGTATAAAATAGATAACTAATAAGAACGTGCTGTATAAAAAATAAATAAAATAAAATTCAAAAATTCAAAAAATGAAAAGAATGTCAGTGTGAGCAATCAGAAGCTGATAAAATGCTTAAAGCTGAGTTTCTAAGCAGATCTTTGGGGTCTGGTTCTTTTAGGATCATTGGGTTTTGGTTTCACATATACCTCAAGGCAGATATTCTGAACCCTTTGCTTCTTTGAATCAGAGTTACAGGCTCATGCCAGGGAGTGTTTCTAAGGAGAAGCACTGCCCTTCTGGGGAAAAGCTACCAAATGGGTCTGTACCTTTTTCATTTGCTACAAGAGTAGAATTTCATGTACACGTATCAGGAAAAAGTAACTTGCTTGGGAGGTCCAAAATAGTAACACAGACCCCAAGGGAAGTTGCCCTGAGTTTCCCAGTCCCTTCACTGCCTGGCTGCATTGAACTCACTCTCTTTGAAGGGCTCTGTCATTTCTGGCGGGCAGGAGAACCCTGTGGAGTCTCCGAGGAGGGGGGAAAGCAAGGAGGGAAATGTATGAATCCCATAGCTTTAATCTCCTCTTACTACTAAGGGAAGAGCAAAGAGGGCATTAAATGCCCTATTTTTTTTTTTCTTGGTCTGAATTAACTTATCTCAAGATGCCTCTCTAGAGTTATACGTAATTGTTTATTTAGGTCACCAATAATGATCCTGCAGGGATTCAAAAAAGTTTTTATAGCGAAAGTACACATTCACATTAGAATTTTAATTACTGCCTTCTCCATATAGTCTTCCTTCATAATATCTCTCTGCATCCAACTCATTTCTTCCCCCCATTCCTGCTGCCACCAGGAGTGAGGTGGCTGAATTCAGGCCACTTATCTAACTATAATGATAGCCGCATACTTGATCTCCTTGGCTACAAAGTCCCTCTCAAGGTGGCTTGGTTTCAAAATATGGAATCCACTCTTTTCCTTCATAATGTCTCATTCATTCTTTCTGTGAAGCATCTCTTCCTTTTGATTCTCACCTTATCCCAGGACCCTGCACCTTACCTCTAACTCTCCCATATATTCTGCATTAAATCTAGGCTCTTTAGCCTGGATCTCAAAGTGTTTGCTCTAAAAACTTACAAGGCATCCCATGCATTGCTCCTGTCTTTGGTCCACTGCAGCTCATGTGTATCCCTCTGCCTGGCATTTCTTTCTTCCCTCTTCCTCTAAAGGACGAATTAAGTTCTACCTCCTCTATGTAGGGTTGCCATTTTAAGCAAATAAAATACCTAGACAGTTAAATTTGAATGTCAGATAAATCACAAATAACTTTTAAAAGTACAGTACATACTTATACTTAAAAAATTACTTGCTGTTTATCTCACATTCAAATTGAATTGGGCAATCTATATTTTTTCTGTTGATTCTATCACTATGGAACTTTTTCTTAATGATCCAATTATCTCATCTCATTGTTTTTAGTTCCACAAACAACTAATTCAGTCTTTCATTATTGCTATCTTGTATTATTGATTGTATATACAGAATTAACACTTATTGATCAACTATTCAATAGTAGGCACTGTGCTTAGTTCTCTTTATACAATAGCTTATTGAATTCTTAGAAGAAATATGTGGTATGGTAGTACTACTCTGATACCCATTTTATAAATGAGGAATCCGAGTCTTTGAGAAGTTATTTTATTTGTTAAGGTCCCAAAGGTAATTAAACTTGAACTTTCATCTGTCTGTAGGGTGACAAACTTATTGTGGTATCCCTGGCACTCTTCTTGTTTTAAAACTGAAAGTGCCATAACCCGGGAACACTCTCGGTTCCAGGCAAACCCTATATGTCTGACTTCAAAGCCTGGGATTCTATCCTGCTTCCCATTTTTTGGAGAATTTTATTTTTTTTCCTCTCAGTTAGGCTATAAGCTCCCTGAGGACAGGGCAGTATCTAATGGCATTTATGATACTTAGAATTATTTAGTACATGCTTGACAAAGGAGGACCAGGAGCTCCCCTCACAGGTCACACCTCTTTTCTTGGGCCTCTTTGGATGGCAGGAGCTGAGGACCGTGTGGACCAGTGTGCTAGGAGGTGCCGGATCTCAGATGCATCAGAGATCTGAGCGTGGCCAGTAGTCTTTGCAACAGAGACACACAGTGTCCATGATGTCTCTGGCCATTGCTTGCAAAGATGCTAGGCTATTGTTACTAGCAATGATTCCTCTAAATTGGTGAAATGCAGCTCCTTAGCAGGCGTTTGCTGCCTCACTCGACAGGCTGAACCTTGAGAGACTCCCTGCTTTGAATTCTGAGTTAGGGCACGGGTGAAGCTGAAGAAACATCAGCACCTTGTTGGATGGACAGCACCCAAGAAAGCTGAGTGGCTGGGTGTTTTTTTTTTTTTTCTGGCACTGTGCTTTTGTGCAATGGGCACATATCCAAAAAATTAATAAATTCTTACATTACTACGTAATAGCCAAGTGGTTGCCGTGTTACCGTTATGCGGCAAAGTGGTTGATGAAGTGTGATGTGAAACGCAGAAAGAGTAGGTTTCCATCCCCTAAGGGCATCTGTAAAACTTGCCTCAGCTCCATTCTGAATGCAGGTCATTATTGAGCCCGTATTAAACATAAAACCTAAGCTGTCTGTGGAGAAATCATTTATAAAAATCATTTGCTATTTTAAAAAATCTATAGAAATTGAATTGATAAAGGCTAAGACTCAAGGTAACTATTCCTAGGTGCTTAGTTTCACTTTAAAATGCTCGAATTTTAAAATATGCTTTTGTTTCAGGCTTTTCTTAAGAGAGTATATCAGATATGGGACATAAAGGTTAGGCGGGGTTTCCGTTTTGAAGAGTGCTGACAGATTCCTTCGTTTTTCCCTCGTTAGAATCTCAGGTGGCTTTTCCTCAGTAGTGCATTAGGGTTGTGATTACCTTGATGATGATAAAGATATTGCCTGATATATTTTGATGGGCCTTGAAAAGATAGACTATAACTTCTTCTTGGGTTGAACCCTGTGTAAATCTAAAAAAGCAATTCACACTTATTTTTACTTTCACTGTTCCCTGCTGTTGCAAATATGGTTAGGTATGGAATGTCAGAACCGATCTTATTATCAATGCTGTTTTTGTCACAAAGGAGACTTTCTCATGACTCAGTACCAGCTAATTGGTCTGTCAATGGCTTTCTTTGTTAGGTGAGTCATTTGATCCATTGTTGACAAGGTGCAAGCTGCTCTCTACCCACTCTCAGGAAGTTCCAGTGGGTCTGACATTCTCTCAACCCCTAATCAAGATGTTATTATAGCAGCTGATGATTTCCAGTGAACAGAGATGAAGCTGTATTGGTTTTGTAAACAGCTGCTGGAAAGACAACTTGATGTAGCTTTAGTGATGTATGAATGCCTCCCACTTTAGAGTGTGTGCATGCATGTGATACAAAGACAACTTCTGTGATTTCTAAATTCCTTGGACATAATAATCTACCTTTACTGAGACTGAAATCTTAAAGAACCAGGCCCATTCAATCAACAAATATTTATTAAATTTTTACTATGGGCCCGATACTAGATATGTTCTAGTTACCGAGGATATAGCAGTGACAGAAATAGACGAAAACTTCTGTCCTCCTGGAGCTTCTTTTAAAACTTTTAATTGGGAAAAAATTTTCAAATTGACACAGAAGGAGAAAATAGTTTTCCTATTATTCAGCTGTAATAATTATCAATATTTTGTCATTCTGTTTTCATTTATCCCTCCCACCACATACTTTTTAAAATAATGGAGCATATTAAAGCAAATTCCAGATATTAAACATTTTATCATAAATTCTTTAGTATGAATCTCTAACAGATAAGGATTTTTAAAAATAAAAACAAAATCATGTCATTATCATATATAACAAAATCAACAAAAAATTCTTGGTGTCATTTGGTATCCAATTTGGACTAAACTTCCCCCAGTTGTCTCAAGAGGATTTTTTACATTTCTTTGTTTGAATCCAGGTCCAAACAAGGTATGCATATTACAGGTTGTGGAGATACAGCTCTTATGTCTCTTGATTTATACCCGTTCCCCTTAGCTATTTTTTGGAATTGGCTCTTTGCCCTGTAGAAGTTCCCACATTTTGGATTTGGCAGATGGCATCCTCCTGGTGTTGTCTGTGATATTCCTTTATGACTCACAATTTCTATAGAATGATAGTTATATCTAGAGGCTTGATTAGAGTCAGTTTCAATGCGGGGGGCGGGCAGTACTGGAATGAACATCCTAGTGGAAACTGGCCTGATGCTGTCTTTGTGTGCTAGAGATGTTTCTGGAGTTGTCTTGGTGGCCCAAAACTGGAGTGACCAGTATGAAAAACTGAGCTCTTGTACAACAGTGGCAGTTTTGATCCTGATGCCATGAAAAATTCCCTTTGCTCCTTCTTCTTTTATGTCGGACTGTAAAGAAGACTCTTAAAAGTGGTTATGTCACGAGATGTTTGTGAGTGGCGCCAACTGGAGGGCCCCGCACAGGAACAGGTGGTTCTGAAAAATTCATTTGTTATTGTCTTCTTTGGAAGCAGGCTGATGAAAGAGAGGATAAACTTATAGAATAGGCTGGATCTAAATGAGATCAGTTGAATTAGAATACCTGAGGGAGTCTTTAGGGTTTACGTATTTGGTGAAAGATATCCAGATGATGTGAATGTGCAACAAGGAGTGAGAACCACAGATTCAGATGATAAGGCTTGTGAGGTCTTCAGTTTGCAGTCCGTTTCAGCAGGCAGTCCCTATTTGAAGCCCTGAGACAGAAAAGGAGATAGGTCAGGGGAAGGCAAGCCCGAGTAGCATCAGTAGGAAGTTCCTGGGATCTCTGGTGACTATTGATTTGTAAGGATTTCAGTGGTATTGATGAAATTTCTTCATTAATAAATTATGTCATGAACTTTTTTTTTTTTTTAAGAATGAGTAAGGGACTTCAGTTTGTGGAATTCAGAAATATGAAAGAAGGAAAGGATGATTCTATGAGCCAACGGAAGAGTAGAGTTGCCATTTATTGATATGGGAAGGTTATGGGTAAGGGTTCTATTTTGAACATGTTATATTTGAGATGCCTATTAACAGATGTCTATTAATCTAGAGCATACTCTAGATTAGATGTTGAGTAGACAAATGAATATATGTCTGAAGTTCAGGGCTGGAGACAGACATTTTGGAATCATGAAAATAGAGATGGTATTTAAAGCCAGGGACTGGAAGAGATCACCTAGTAAATGAGAAACTGGCTTCCTGGAAGCTCCTATAGGACCCTTGTAATGGATCCTTTGAGGCATATCTATGAAGGCGATTGCTGAGTTATAAAGAATGCTGATAATTTTTTTTTGTTTGTTTTACTAAATGTTACCAAATTGCTCTACAGAATGTATTTAGCAGTTTAACTTCTCATCAGCAGTGCATGAGGATTCCCATTTCCCCAAATCTTTGCCAGTACTGGGGATTATCTTTCTGACTTTTGCCAGGTTGATGGGTAAATAGTGATGTGTTGGAGTTGACTCATGAGAGCTGACTGAGCACATTTCTTCCCAATTTCTTGTTCAGTGACTTCACACTGGTAGCTTGAAATCAGCAGGGGTGAGAGTATCTGTACCATGGAAACTGACAAACACTACAAATTAGGACTCTCCCTCAACTCCCAGATGTTTTTAAGATATATACCAGCAAACCAGTGGCTATCAGCAGTATCACACTGTCTGTCTTTCCTTTCTCTCATTACTAGTGAGTTTGAGCATCTCTTCTGTGTGCTTGCTATCCTGGCTTTCCCTTCTGTGAATCACCTATTCCTATCTTTTTCTCACTTTTTTTTTTTTTCTTTTCTCACTTTTATATTGGATTCTCTGACTTCTTTTTGTTGATTTGCAGAAGTTACTTACATATTTTAGATATGAATCCCTAGCTGCTTTTGAATATCTATCTTCTTCCAATTTGTCGGCTGCCTGTTGATTTTTTCCATGGTATTTTTCATTGAAGAGAAACCTTCACTGTGATATAGTCAAATCACCTAATCTTTTGTTTTAAGGTTTGCACTTTTGCCGTCTTGTTTTATGAAGTAAATCCCTACCCCTTATTCATACAGATTTTCTCCTACATTCTACCAACTCTATTTTTTCTTCTTAAACTAATCTAGTTTCCCCCAAACCACCTTCTAAATAATTTATATTTTTCTCATTGATTTGCAGCCCCACATTTACATATATTGAGGTCCCAGGGGTCTGCTTCTGAGTGTTCTATTCTGTGTGGCTGTTCCATTTGTTTCTGTACTAGTAGCATACTATTTTTATCACTATGTAGTAATGACGTAATACCTGGCAGGGTAGGTTTCCTCTCTCTGCTCTTGTTTTTCAAAATTGATTTAACTATTTAAAATTTTATTTTTCCTTATCTATTTTGTAACTTTATTGAAGTTCCTTAAAATTTGAGTTCCTGATGGAATTTTGGTTGTTATAACATTAAATTTAGAGATTAAATGGATATTTTTACACTGTAAAGTCATCCTATCCATAGTATATCTTCTTTTTATTCAATCTTCTTTTATGTCCTTAAATAGAACTTTAAAATTTTCTCCATAAAGTTCTTGCAAGTTGCTAGGTTAATTCTTGACTATTGTGCTTTAGAGTTTTATTGATATTGTGAATGGTCTCTTACAATCTATTATATTTTCTGGGTGCTTACTGATGAAGTAGAGGAAATGATTGAGTTTTAGAAATTGATCTTGTATTTGGCAACCTTGTTGTACTCACATATAATGTCTAATAGTTGATTCTGTTGCGTTTTTTATGGTGATGATTATATCATCTGCAAACATGACAGGAAGGTTTTAGGGGTTCTATCCAGTGCTCTGATAGTCTATATTTAACTACCTCTGCTAGTTGGTCTCCAATCTGGCACCCCAATTCTAACAGCTGGATGTCTCCTGTACACTCACATTCTGGAAACAAGCCCTTGTCTTCCTCCCCCGTGAATCATATCCTGCCCAATACCTCAGTCCATGTACCAGCAGTGACACTGTCTTCTTTTGATTTTTTTCCCCTAACCATTTTCTCATGGACTGTGGTCCTGTTAGCCCCTGACAGACCTTCCTGATGCTGACATTCTGATTGGCTATCTGAATTTCTCAATGATCCCTGCTGCTCAACGCAGCATTTCTGTGTCCTGAATGCCCCAAAGTACACCCTGTGTAGATAATACAAAATTGTGGATCAACACAGGCCTTCATGATAGACAGACTAGGGTTTGAATCCTATTTCTGTCCCAGGGTACAGTGAGCAAGTTCCACAGCCTCCTGGAGTCTGATTCTTCATTGGTAAAGTGAAGGCAAGTAAGATCCCATAAGTAGGAATCAAACTGTGGTCAGTCAGTAATGTCCCCTTCTCCACATGGATGCTGACCACTGAGGCTGGTCACCTCCTGGGACTGTGGTTTATTTGTACATTGTCCAGGAACCTTGTTGTGCCTTCAGATATAACTGAATCTCAGCAGCTGCAGCTGGACCATTTCCCCCTGTGCCTTCCCATCCCAGTGGACGTTTCATGTTCCAAGTTCTGGCCCCATATCATTACCCAGTCCAACTCCTGGTCTGAGGATTGTATAACCCATGGAGTGTTCCAAGAAGCATGACTCCAATCAGTGCTTGCCTTCTTGATGATGGTCTAGGGAGTAACTTCAGTTTTTTCAGTAAATGTAAGCAGGTGAGTGGGAGATTCTCTCTCTAATGGCTTGGTATCCTGGGAATTTGCCAAGGCACTGTATAGTGTTTGGGTGTAGCAGAAAAAGCTAGTGGCCTGGCCGGTTCTCACGGAGACTTTCATTATAGTGAAAAGCAACTCAGCCAGCCACAGCCTGTCAACCACTAACAGTGGTTTCTCAGAGGGATAATTTAAATCAGCAATAAAGTGAACTGTATATGTGGAAAGTTTGCCAACGGCACCTTCTGTTACACATAGATCTTTATGAATTTCTGTGGCTTACTGACAATAGGGCTTATTTACAGTTGCTTCAAGCCAACCAAGGGCAGATTATTTTCCTTCTTTTGACCAGTTAAAGAGGTGGGTGGGGTCAGACGAGAACTGGGCGTGATGAGAGCAGAGAGAGGGAGGCGGAACCCCCGAAGGGAGGAGGAAGCATCTGTGTCACATCATCATCCCTGAGAGCGCATAAGGTGCTGAACCTGCAGGGACAGAGAAACTGGCAGCTGACCAGGGACTGTGGGATGGTCATGGTGTTTAAACGTTGCATAAGCGCTATGAATTTTAGTTGACAGTATGTTCCACCCGATTCCACAATGGGATGTGACTGTCGCAAATGAGTATTTCGATACTGTGAGCTATGCTAATAGAAGCGTAGGGCCAAGAAACAGGTGGCAGTCTCTCTCCTCTCTGCACTCAACAGGACACCCCATTCGTTCCTGAGCGTCACATTTAAGAGAGCTCTAGACAAGCCGGGATGCACCATAAAGAGACCCTTAAAATGCTGGTGAGTGGAATCTTAAGCATGTCTTATAAGGAGCAGCCTAAAGGACTGAGAATGCTTTCCCTGGATTCCTTGGAGTTGGACATGATCTGGAGTCTTCAGGGTAGAAATAGAACCCAATAAGGAGGAGATGCAGGGAACTGTATTTTAGCTTCCAAGGTAGGAAGAACTTTTCAACAAGGCTGGTCAAAGATAAAATGGCTGCTTTCAAAGGAAGTGAATTCCTGGTTACTGGAGGTGCTCAACTATGGCAACTTGGTGGGAGGATATCGTAAGGAGGACTCAAGCAAATGGAGGGGGGTCTTTTCCAGGGTCTGGAATCAATTATTCTAACAGGAAAAGATGCTCTAGAGTGCCCGAGCACTTATCTCTGCGCTTGAAGAGTCGTGGTAGACATTAATTTGTTCAACATTTGCTCTTGCCAGGCACTGCATTTGGTGAACGTGGAAGTACTGTGTAGTAGTTGGTATATCAGAGCCAGAACAAAAAGGCCTCAGAGAAAGTTGTTAGAGGGGAACACTACTGGCTCCATGTTACAAACTTCAGTCATGGGGAAACAATGGACTCAGTAAGTGTCAAGTAACACCCTTCCTTCCACAGACCAGGATGTCAGCATTCATCACCACTTTCTGATTCTTGGGGGATGGAGAAGGGGACCAGGAGAGAAGGGGGTGAGAAGGGAGCAAAGCATCAGGGGAAATAAACTTCTGGGACGACTACTCATGCATCCTTTTCTGCCTCTACACTGACACCCTTGGGTGTAATCATTCAACTTGGCTATAGCCTTGACTAGGCTTTTTACAGCAAGACCTGCAAACAGGTAATTGACTGATGGCCCTATTCTGCGCCATGCACGGGGTTAGATACTGGGGAGCCTAAAAAGGGTAAGACGTAGTGCCTGCCCCTAAGAAGGTGTTGGAGTGCTTCCAGCCCAGGGATGTGAGACTGGGAGGCCAGTCAGACTGGTCTAGCTAAGGGCTTTGACGGAGGAGCGTCTGTTCAGCGTGCTATGGGCTGTTTCCCCAAGCATGGCCTAAGGCCAGGCGGGGTTCCGCCGAGAGCCCGCCTCGGCTGCGGTGGAAATACCACAGTGGCGCCCCATCCTCGCATGGTTGACGCCCGAAGCCCACCAGACCTTTCTAACCTCGAGCCTCAACCGTCACTCTGCGGAGGGGGCTCCGGGGTCGAAGGCAGGAGGCGGGGAGC
>NW_020175666.1:342566-377940 GCF_003031525.2 Neophocaena asiaeorientalis asiaeorientalis
GACCAGTGCGGGGAGGAGAAGCGCGCCTCTTAGCCTTCTCTCCGCGCCCCTGCGTTCCCCGTCGGCCGCCCGGAGAGGACCGGAGGAGGCAGGTGGGGCGGGACGGCGCGGAGGCTCCGTGCCGGGCGGGCGGGGGTGCGGGTGCTCGAGGGCCGGTTGACGGTTCGGGGAGGGCAGCGCGGAGGCGCTGGGAGCCCCGCGGTCGCCTGCAGTGGGCGCCGGAGTCGCCGGCTTCTGGAGGCCTCCCTGGGGCGAGGGCGGGGTTGGAACGGCCCACAGGCGGGGAGCCGGGTTTCTGGTTTCTGTTCCGCACCGCCGGTTTAACTTCAGGATGAGATGCTGCCAGGTGTGTGGGACGGGCTGGACCCCACGGCGGAACTGAGTTCCGGTCCCCGCTCCGCAGCTCCAGCTTTGACCGCCCCGACGCCCTTGGGAGAGCCTCTCGCGCGCAGCGATGGGCAGCGTGCTGTACCCAGCCCTTCGTGGTTTTCCTGAAAGGGGCCTCTTCACATCTCTCATTACTCCCCTTGCTTATTAAGCTGTTTGAGAAACCTTTTGCCGGTGAGAATTCAAAGCTAAGACAAATGACTCTGCTTCCAGTCGTTTGCTACCCCGAGATTCCTTAATTCTAAATCATGGCAAGGGAAGTTAGGGAAAACACTTGCGCTGAGACTGCTAAACAGAGACGCCTCATCCATGTGGGTTAAATTGGTGGGTTTATAATGTCAGCTTTCCTTTGAATTAGATGTCAGGTTGTTCATTAATCTAGAGACTATGTAGGCAATTTGGATTTAAACTCTGAGACAATGTTTTGATATGTAGCAGAGGATATTCTCATGGGATGATAACTTGCTGTATGTTCCCAGCTAGACTGTGCTTCACATTGTAGCAACGTCATAGTATAAATTGGTGCCCTTTAAATATTTCGATGAAGAAACACCCTCCTTTGAAACGTCCGCCAAATACTTCAATTGTACTTCACTTTCACATTGACATTTGTCATTTATGTTATCTACTGCACGAATTAAAGTCATTTAAATGGCAGAAGATCACGTGGTGCGGGACATGTAGCAACTGTGCAGAGAAAGCAGATAATTGAAATTGGCAGAAGTCTAGCTGTCTGCATTTTTATGAGGCAAAGCCATCCTGGTTTCCATCCTATTTTGCTAACATAAATATGCATTTTGAAATACTCTCGTTTGATATGGACTACTTGGGCTGTAAGATTGAATCTTGAAATAGAATGAATATGTTTATTTGTTTTATAGAAGATTTGGCACATGGTATAGTATTTTGCAGGATTTATTTCGGACGTTTCAGATTTACCAGAAACAGCCCCTATCAGCAAGGCTTTTAGAAAAATATTTATATGATGTCTTTTATGGCTTATAACAACTCCAATTTTGAAACATACTAGTGATCTTCACGTTACAGAATCAACTTAACACTTTATCCCAGTGTAAATCTGCGAACATCTGGTTACTTTTAGGCTTACTGTTCTCTTGTTAATTATGTATAATTAAGTATGCCACCATGGGCTTGCTTAGGTTGTTAGCCTTTGTTCCTTGTTGTTTCAGGCATTTGTATATTGTTTTCTTGTCTAGAGTTTGATTCAGTAGAACTTCCTGAGATGAGGGGAGTGTTCTTTCTTCAGTGTTCAATATGGTAGCCACTAGACACATGTGGGTTTTGAGCACTTATGTTTTTAGCACTTATATTAATGTTAGGGCATTGACCAGGTATCTCTGAAAAAAAATACAAAATATTAGAGCCATGTTACAAGTTGCATTTACTCAGAGCTGATTCGGGGTAATGGGATTCATATGTAAATCAAACTTTGGGGAAGTTGATTCTTGTTATTGCATCTGTTATGTACACAGTTAATTGGGGCCAATTTTAAATCTTGGATATCTTTACACAATCCATTCTCACCAAGTAACCATAGTAGGATTTGAAATGAAAGTATATACTCAGTCCAGCTAAGCACATCTCTAGGTTTAACCAAGATTCCCAGATCCTTAGATCCAGAAATCGCTTTTAGGAAAGGATTCTAAACTAAAACTATACAGAAGTTTGTGGAGGTGTATAGCTTTCTTAAGTGGGACAAAAGGTAGAATGTTGGGCTTTTCGTGTGAAAGAAAGGGAATGGGACCAGGGGAAAATGCAATGCAGACACAAAATATGAAGAATATTCACTGCATTGTTCAGGTAATATAGTAGCTTCTGTGGGTTTGAAATATCTGATATGTAAAGTGAAGTTGATTACATCTTGTTGAATGAATCATCTTTCCACGTCAAATCTAGGATTTGAATATTTATTAAATGTGTATAAAACACTAATGTAGCTCCTGTGGCAAGTGATAGTCGTGTAAGATACAGTTCCTATCTTTAAGGATCTCAAGTCTACAGAAAAATGAAAGGTACACTCTGAAGATCACTTTAGAAAATAGTTTTGAATGGGAAACCCCACTCTTTGAAAGGGAGGTTTTGAAAGGTGGCTTCCTCTTAACCAGCTCAGAAAGAAAACCACTTAGTCATTTTGCTGGAGCATTAAAAACATGGCTGAGTCCCAAAGCGTGATTGTAGTCAGATTAACCTTCCTAAGACAGCTTGAATCGGATAGTCTCCTTTCAAAAAATCAGCTGTTTCCAGTGCTCATGGAATTAAGTGGTTTGGTGTTTGATCAGGTATATGAAGCATTACTGAGGAGAGTCCTAAAAAAACCACAACAGCCTTACCTCTTACTAGATGTGCCTAAGTTCCAGCCTGCTATTCCTTTAATGGGCTCCCCTTTTAAATTTATGCCCTTATTTCTGCCTACTCATCTTTCAAGACTCATCTCGGTGATGCTTGTTTCACTGCACCATTTCTGATTCTCAGGAACTCGCATAACAAATGTTCCTTGTACTTAGGTTATGGAACATATTTCACTCAGTTTTATCGTCTATAGTTATTAGTACTATTTTATTCACCCTAGTAGATTGTAAGCTACCTAACAAGCATGGACAATCTGTTACTCATTTTTGTATTCTCTGAAACATCTAGAATAGTGTAGTGCCTTGTACATATTAATATTTATTAAATTTTATTTCTGGTCCTTGACTTTAAAGGATGCTTCATACCCAGCATAGACTATTTTGCTCAAATTTACTGCCAGGTAGGTAATTTGTAGAAGCCAACAAGTAGAAATCCTGACTGACTTTGAATACTGAGAAGCTATAGTATTGAAGGAGGACTGTCTTTGTGGTAGGCGCTACTTTTTGAAATTGTTAGTATTTGAGGAAGTTCACCATGCTGAATGGCAACAACTTTTCCTATTTATGTGGCCAGGGTAATGTCAAAATGATTCAAAGTATTGGGTGGCGAGTAATTTTAGCATCCAAGAAACCTTGAATACCTTTAACATAGTAACACTGTGTTAAGTTATTTGATATGTGATATCCATGTCCATGTAAACATGTACCTTATGAGAAAAAAGAAATTGCCTTACTCTTTACCAGTTTCTGCTGGTATTCAGAAAACATATGAATCTAATTGGAAACAAACCTCTTAGCTCAGAAAGGTGACTGTTTCTTTGGAGCGGGGTGGTGATGGTAGGTAAGCATGATAGGTAAAGGTGATAGACATAGAGTTGGTTTACAAGTATAATAGAGCACACATTGAGTAATATCTAGCATGGCATTATCTGCTAGAGTAAGCTATCTCTTAACCATCTTTACTTATTCTATTCTTTCTACTGAAATAATCTAAAATCACCTTTATTTAGTTTTGTAATATAGTTTTCTGCTTATATTTTGAACAGATACAGAGATTCGTAATATTTCAGACTGCAAAGATTTGGTGCACAAGAAACTGGAAGTTTTTAAGCTTCATAGTTCAGTTTTACTAACATTTTCTCTGCATTCTGTGTCATCTCTGATATGTGTGCTGGGGTGCAGCAGCTGTCTAATTTAGACATATTTATTCTGAGTGCTCATGTTTCCTGGAAAAGAGAGGTAGTATAAGTGATGTGGTTTAAAAGGCATGGCCTTCCATCTTCTGCTGGGATGAACTAAACAGATCCTCTGCATTGTTAAGTGAAACCGTGTCGATAAGCTCCTAGATTTAGATTTGTACAAGTGATACGGTCAATTTTAAGTGAAGTTTTCTGGGATGTTGGAAAATAGTGAGCACATTTTAAACTAGATCTTTTTCATGTGATGAGCACGTGGCATGAGCTACTGGATGACAGATGATAGAACCTGTGTCAGATCCTATGAGAAGTTAGAGATGCACCTACAAGGAATAGCATCTCGTTTGTTACTGCGAGTAAAGAGAACATCGCCCATTTAGAGTAGCTCAGTGTTTAAAAAATGTTTTCACCTATTATTAGGAAATATATAGTAGTAGTTTTCTATTACTCCCGAGCTTTGCCTAAAAAGATTACATATGCTGTTGACCCTGAGAGACAGTGTTAAGCAATGTATATTCTTTAACAACAGTTGGCTAAAAGGAAATATTTTCCCCTTTTTCTCTAAAATAGATTTTTGACGGTTGAAGTTAAAAATGTCAGTAGATTAGATATTTTAAAAAAATAGGCTTTTTGTGACTGAAGGCAGTTATTCTAAGTTGCATACAAATATAATAGATATGCTTTTCCCCCCCTTTCATTAAAGGTGGCTTTCTAGAAGATGACCATAGAGGACCTTCCGGATTTTCCATTAGAAGGAAGTTCGTTGATTGGAAGATACCCATTTTTATTTCAAGGTTCTGATACACCAGTTATCTTTTCCATTTCTGCAGCACCAATGCCTTCAGACTGTGGTACGTTAAGTTGCTGTGTTTATTTTCTGTGAACTGGTGACTTGACTTCTGTCTTACACCCTTTTATTTTTTTATTTTATATTTTTTTTGCGGTACGCGGGCCTCTCACTGCTGTGGCCTCTCCCGTTGTGGGGCACAGGCTCCGGACGCGCAGGCTCAGCGGCCATGGCTCACGGGCCCAGCCGCTCCGCGGCCTGTGGGATCTTCCCGGACCGGGGCACGAACCCGTGTCCCCTGCATCGGCAGGCGGACTCTCAACCACTGAGCCACCAGGGAAGCCCTGTCTTACACCCTTTTTGTACTCCTAATTTTTCCTGAAACCATTTGTTGTGGTTTTCATAAAACTGCTAAATTTTCCTTTTTCAAAAATAACAATTGCTTATTGCTTTTTCTGCCTCTTAAGCTAAACGCTTTATTTCTGCTGTCAGCATTTTTATTATGTAAAAACGTTCATTTTAAGCACCACGGTGGATTCAGAGGATTTTATTTTTATAATACAGTGGTGCTTAGACATCTAGCATTCTTCTGCTATTGATGTATTTATTTTGGTTAAATATATTGACTTGCTTAAAAAGCCATGTACTGAAAAAGAAAAAAAAGACATAAAAGCACAGTGCGCTAGGCATCTTTAAGGGCCCTGTTGTCTCTGCAATACTGGGATTCTAATTAACAAACCAAATAATCACTGCTGAAATGATCCAAACTTGGGTGACAATGTAACAACAAGTGATGTGTTTTAATACACAAGCAAGCCTAATTTGGATCCTGTTTCAGTTGTCTCCCATTGTAATTATCAGTGAATACACAAATAAAGTATAGTAAAACAAAACAATAAAAGCCCTGTACTTGACAGAGAGGGTGAGACCTTTCCCTGGAATGTGGTGTGAGATTGATTCATATTTAAATTGGTTCATTTAAATGTTCTTTGTAAAATGTAAATTTAGGAGTATTCTAGTTTTTAATCTATTTAGAATTATTTCCCCAGGACCCTATTTTATCAGGTAGTTGATAAAGGAATAAAAGAAAACCAGGAGGTAAGCTTGATGGATGTGTTACCTTTCTAATTTAGTTAGAGTTTTTCAAGTAAAATATTGGGCCACCATTTCAAATTGTCTTTGGAGGTAGAGATAATGCAATTTTTAAATATTAGTGAATATAAAATGATTGGATTGTGAATTTGTCTTTTTAGTCATATCCATTCTAATAACTACTCATCTCCAGGTATGCTATTTTATGTGTTCAGATTCTGTAGCAGCTTGCCTTGCAGTCAATCAAAGGTGTTACATAAAACCTGTGCCTACTAGATCTTGGGAGTTATTTGCAGTTTTTACAAAAATTGACTGGATATTGATTTTCAGATATAACAAAATCAATTATGCGGGAAAAACCTTGAAAAGCACTTTGTACCTTGCTAATGGCACTTACCTCATTCTGTCTTGAGTCATAACTGTCTTATTCCCTTTCCCAGAGTGTAGCTCTTTGGATGGAGTAGAATCATGTTTTGTTTTTGTTTATCTCATTGGGCTAATGTAGTCATTTGTTGCTATTAGTTGTGCAGTGTTTGTTGAATAAATACATTGAATGAAAGGTGATAATGGATATTGTTCCCTTTGTATAAGTGAAATTAAAAATTGCCTGTATTCTTAGAACGATAGATTCTTAGAATCTGAATGGACCTGTAGTTCAGCTTTCCCTACTCATTTCCCGGTATAGAAATTATGTTTTCAGGTTCTCTGATAGATAACCATTCAGCTGCTTGGATATTGTCAATAGTGGGAAACTAATGAAATAGTCCATTTCATTGTTAAAGTTTTAGTTGTGATAAAATTGTTTTTGTATATGGACTCAAAGTATGTCTCCTTGAAACTTTGGCTAACTGGTTTGATATGTAGAACAAACACTTCTTTATATGATGACCTTCAAATATTTAAAGATAATTTGGACATTTTAAATTAGTCTGTACTTCTTTAGACTACACATTTCTGGTTCCTTCACCAGTCTCTCATTGTCAGGATTTCTAGACCCTTTTCACTCTAGTTGTTTTCTTCTTAGTATGCTGTAGTCAGTCAGTGTCCCCTTAAAATGTGGCATCCAGGGTTGTATTTATTGAGTAAGTATTTGTTGAGGGCCTGTTATATGCTAGGTACTGTCGTAGATGCTGGGGATAGCACGGTGACCAAGACCGACATTCTAGGAGGGAAAACAGACAATAAACAAACAAATGAAGAAACAAATCATAAAGATTATAATGAATTCTGTGGAGAAAAGCAACAGGGTGCTGTGGTAGAGGATAATGGATCAGAAAGGCTGTTTTAGATGGGCTGGTCATCTGGAGGATCAGAAGCAGCTGGTTGAGAGAAGAGCCTGGAGAGGAGTGTTCCAGGCAGAAGGATAGGAAATCAACGGCACAGAATTGGGGAAAAAACTTTGGTGTTTCCTAAGAAATAATGGAAGGCCTTTGAGGCTGAGAAGCAAAGTGGTTGAAGGGCAGAATGGCAGGAGATGAAGTTGCAGAGGAAAAGGCAGGGGCCAGACCAGGCAGGATCATTTAGGCCTTGGTAGGGAATTTGTATTTTATCCTAAATGTAATGGGAGCCATTGAATGTGAGACTGAGACTGAGATTAAAATCAAGAAACGAAGAAAAAGAAACCAACCCACACAAACCAGAGCTTAGACGTTCAGCTCAGTGTCGACCCTCAAGGTGGTTACCCTGCAAGACTACGAAGCTTTTTGGACTCTTTTGCTTTGAATGCCTTCAGAGTCAGTCACAGAATACACATTACATGTATAAAAAATCCCCAAGTGTATTGTTATTAGTTTTGCATAAACAGTGAAGTTATCTCTTAAAGAGATTTAAGCAATAATAATAACAAAAAATCTTACTTACCCACATAGTTACCATTTCTAGTGTTATTCATTCCTTTGTGCAGACCAGATTTTCATCTGATACCACATTCCTTCTGCCTGAAGGGCTTCCTTTAACGTTCGTTTCTTGCAGTGCATATCTGCTGGTGAGGAATCCTTTCAGCTTTTGTATGTCTGAAAACATCTTTATGTCATCGTCTCTTTTGAAAACTATATTTGTTAGGTATAGAATTCTGGGTTGATAGTTTTTTCTTTCAGTGCTTAAAGATGTTGCTTCACTGTGTTCCCCCTTGTCTTGATGGGAAATGTGCTGTCATTTTTGTTTCTCTGTATGTAATGATCTTTTTTTCCTGGCTGCTTTTAAGATTTTCTGTTTATCATAATTTTACTGTGATGTGCCCTGGTGTAATTTTCTTTATGTTCTTATGCTTGGGGACTGTTAAGCTTCTTGGGTCTGTAGGTTTCAATTTTCATCAAGTTTGGATAATCATTATTTCTTCAAATACTTTTTCTGCCCCTCCTCCTTTTCAGGCACTCCAGTTACACAAATATTAGACCACTTGAAGTTTTCCCACAGCTCACTGATGCCTTTTTTTCATATTTCAAGAACTCTTTTTCTCTTTGTGTTTCATTTTGGGTAGTTTCTATTGCTCTGTCTTCAGGTCCATTAATCACTTCTTCTGCAATGTCTAATCAGCTGATGATCTCATCCAGTGTAGTTTTCATCTCAGATGTAGTTTTCATCACTAAAGTTTGATTTGGGTCTGTTTAACCTTTTGAACATTTGGAATACAGTTATAATATAATGGCTGTTTTAATGGCCTTTTCTGTTAATTATAATATTTGTGTCAACTCTAGATCTGTTTTGATCGACTAGTCCCCTGATTATGGGTCACGTTTTTCCCTTTGCAGGCCTGGTAGTCTTTGATTGGATGCCAGACGTTGTGAATTTTACCTGTTGGGTGCTGGATATTTTTCTGTTTCTTGAGCTTTGAATATTCTTGAGCTTTGTTCTGGGATGCAGTTAAATTACTTGGAAAGTGTTTGACCTTTTCAGATCTTGCCTTTATGATTTGTTAGGTGGTTCTGGAGCAGTGCTAATCTGGGGCTAATTACTCCTCACTACTGAGTACTCTACCCAAAGCCTGATGAATTTTTTTCTCACTCTTTTTAGCGGGAACAAGCACAGTTCTAGGCTCCATATGATCACTGGGCACTAATCCCTCTAATTCTTTTGGATGGTTCTTTCCCTTACCTCAGGTTTTTCCTCACAAGCATATATTAAATACTCAAGGGGGACTCTCTTCAGACCTTTGGGGTTCTCTTGCTTTGCATCTCTCTCCTGTCTGATACACTGCCCTGTGAACTCTAGCTGCCTTATTTCTTTGGGCTCTCAGCTTTGTCTCCACAACTCAAGGAGTCTGATGGGCTTTTTCTTGGTTTCCCTCTCTCCCTGCTGAAATCTGGAAAGTCCCAGGGCGGAGACATGGGGCAGTTGTAAGACTCACTTGTTTGTATCCTGTCTCTTAGGGATTGTGTCTTTCATTAACTGATGTCCAGTGTCTTGGAAACCTCATTTCATCTCTTTCCTTTGTTGTTGTTGTTTTTTGGTTGTTTCAGAAATAAGAACACATATGGTCCCTGTTATTCCATCTTGACTTGGTGGGGTATCTTCCCCATCTACCCTTCACCTCCTTTCTTTTGATTAAAACTTTTTTTTTTTTTTTTTTTTTCTGTGTGGAAGCTTAAAATTTGGGTGTAGTTAGATTCGTTAATATGTAGTATAGCATAGAGTTTAAAATTATAGGTGAGTTTGGATTATAGGTCAATCCTGACTCAACAGGATCACACACTTAACAGTTGTGTGATCTTGGGCAAAAGGCTTACTTTCTCTATTCCTTTGTTTCTTCTTTGATAAAATGAGAACAATAATAGTACCTACATCAAAAAAAAAAAAAGTACCTACCTCATATGGCTGTCATGAAGATTAAATTAGGTAATGTATGTAAAGTGCATAGAACAGTTCCTGGCACCTATTAGACACTTTATAACATATTATCATTAGTATTTAAATGAGCTGTCTGCTGTTTGTCATTATCTCAGTATATAATTACAGAAGCATTCTTATATGCTTTAGTATTTATTAGGCTAGTGTCCCCTACCCCCTACTCTGATCATTATTCTTCTTAGTTAAAATGTTCTTGCTTATTTCTCTTACATTTACTGTCTAGCTATTTGCTTCTCATCACGTGGTACTTAGTCTAGTAGCATTGGCATCACTGGGAGCTTGTTAGAATGCAGTCCCTGCCCCCACTTGAGACTTACTGGATTGGAATCTACATCATAACAAGATCCCTAGGTGATTCCTATCTATGTTAATGTTTAAGAAGCTCTGGCACAGATGAGCAGTAGAATAATTTTGTCTGTCTCCTCCCACAAATAAATCTGGGTGAAATTTTGATTGATTAAAATTGAAATTATTTAAAATAATTGTTGTTGGGAAAATTGACAGCCTTAAATATTTTATCTTCCAGTTCAGGAACATGATGTGTCTCTCCATTTAAGTCACCCACCACTTCAGTTTTCTTTAAATAAGCCTTACACATTTATTGGCACTTTTATTGTTATTATGTTCTTTTTCCATTGTGTTTCATTTTTTAAAAATGCAGAAAATATAGTGATAGCAAACATGTGTCACACGTATCCACCATCAGAAAGAATAATTATTAGCATAGTATCTTATTTCCTTTAGCTCCTGTTTTTCAATTATAAGAATTAAAACCTTAAAGTTGAAATTCCCTCCATTTTCCTTTCTGGATCCATTTTCCTTGCTCCCCAGAGGCAACCACCATCTTATATTTAGTGTGAAGATTGCAGACCATTTAATTATACATTTACTACATATATGAGCATCCATAAACAGTATATAGGATTGTTTTGTGTATTTGTAATTTTATGGAAATGACAGATGTTGTATATTATTCTTCAACTTATTTTATTTATCAGTATGTTTTTTTGAGACCTATCCTTATCAATTCATAATGTAGATATCAAATTCATTTATTTAGTTGTAAGAAAGCATCGAATCCATCCTATGGATATACCACTTTCTATACATCCTCTATGGAGAGATGTTTCAGTTTCCCAGTTATTTTGCTATGATAACCAGTGCTAGAATAAGCATTCCTGTACATGTCTCCTGTAGACACACGCAGAAGAGTCTGTTTAGGTATATATTTAGGAATTTCTCTACTAGAAATGCCCAATGCCTAGAAAAGTCACTGATGCATAAATATTTATTGAATGGCTGAATTAATTAGACCAAAAAAAAAATTCCAGTAAACTGCTATTTATAGGAAACACACCCAAATCTTTGAGAAATTGGTATCTGTGTTACATACTGATTCTCTTCTGACTCTTCTGTTTGTAGAGGACCATTTTGTTCTCTGAGATTTTGAATAGGATATGCTTTTAGTTTTAGTCTTTCTGATTCTCTTCTGCTGGACTGCTCTACTTTTTTTTTTTTTTTGCTGTACGCGGGCCTCTCACTGTTGTGGCCTCTCCCATTGCGGAGCACGGGCTCCGGACGCGCAGGCTCAGTGGCCATGGCTCACGGGCCCAGCCGCTCCGCGGCATGTGGGATCTTCCCGGACCGGGGCACGAACCTGTGTCCCCTGCATCAGCAGGCGGACTCTCAACCACTGCGCCACCAGGGAAGTCCGGACTGCTCTACTTTTATATACGTCCTTGGTTTTGTGCTTCTCCTTTCATCGTTCAGTTACCCTGATTCTAAAAGTAAGAGCTTTGTGTACATAGTATAATTTTGGAAAATAAATAAAAACACAGAGAAGAAAATTAAAAAGCCACACAAATCCTGCTACTCACGTATGCTGTTAAAATCTGAGCTCAATAGTGAATTCTCTTGGGGAGACAGCATAATAGAGGAAAGAAGATAGACTTTGGAGGCAAACCTGATTTTCTGCCCCAAATCTGCCACTTACTAGCTGTGTGAGTTTGAGCAAGTATTATTTAGTCTGAGCTTTGGTTTCCTTATCTGCAAAATGAGAATAATAATACCTGTCAGGTAAGGTGTCTGGGAAGATTTGTAAGGTGTTTGGTAAATTGTAAGCACTCAGCAAATATTGCTTCTCTAATGCTTCTCTTCTTTAGATGCTTCTGGTTTTTTAGATTCCCTACCTTCTTACAGAGTGTTCAAGATAGTAGAATCTGATTTTCTTCTATTCTCTTTTATTCTCTAGCCATAGGATGATCTGTTCTCTCTGAACCTTAAGGAAGTTTTAAAAGATTTAAAAATCATGTTCAATTGTGTCTAGTATTCCATGTCTTTACTAATATATACTCCAAAATAACCCAATCACTCTGTCCCAAGGCTTCAAAGTAATGCCTGTTTATTATAGAAAATAAGGAAAACATAGAAGTAAAAAGAATACTTAAGATTACACATTGTTCTAGTACACTGTTGAGATTTTGGCGTATTTCTTTCTATTATGTATGTTTTAATCATGGATGTGGATCTACTGTTCATGACATGTTTATGTTTTGAGAGGTGAAAATACCTATAAAATTTGACAGATTTTCTGTGCTTTAGAAGAAGTTCTTGGAAACTTCAGCGTTTAAGATCAGTACGCTCAGATTTTTGTTTCATTTGTGATAAGATGTAGTGTGATGCATGGAAATCTCATTCTCTAGCAGTTCAGAAATGCCTCATAATTTTTGGTGATCCTGACTTTGGTTTTGAGAATTGCTTACGGTAAATCTACTTTTTCTGCACCTAAAAATATTTGTGTTATTTGAGTCCTGGTCTTGTTTATTATTTTCAATATACGTATTTTGAAATTTTAATAAATTTAACTTACACCTTTTAAATTTCAAACAGAGTTTTCTTTCTTTGATCCTAATGATACATCATGCCAGGAAATTCTCTTCGATCCCAAAACTTCTGTATCAGAATTATTTGCCATTTTAAGACAGTGGGTTCCTCAGGTCCAGCAAAATATTGACATTATTGGAAATGAGGTAAGGCATTCTTACGTTGTTAAGTCTTGTATTGTTAGGGTTGTTAATTGTATAGATGTTTTTCCCCATCTGAATGGGAAGGGGGTGATAAAGGGGAAACCTTTTAAAGATGCTGATGCTCGTTCTTCATAGGTTTTCGTGGAGCAGTGAGTTAGTACGTTCTTTCCATTACTCCCTCATGCTCCTCACTCCCTTGCGTCTGGAGTTCTGACATCTGACTCTTGGTGGGAGCAGAGGGAGCCTTCTTTCTTTGTACAAGTTGATTTTGTAAATTTAAAAATATACTTTCATGAGGAGATTTGATTACTGTCACATTTATCTATACTTTGGGGTGGCTTGGTAAAGATCTAGGCTTAAATATAATTTTAAAAAATATTTGGTTTTTTGGAAGAGGGTTAAAAGAATAATGCTGTGTTCCTTGACCAGCATACTGTCATGTTGTAAGAAGAGGGAGCTTATACTTTTTAAAGTACCATTACTCCCATTAGAAAGGAAATTTGCTTGTCCTTTGAGAGGTTAAGGAATATATTTGGGGTGCCAAATTACTTTGGAATACTCTTTAAGAATTTCCTTCCGTCTGGTGACAAGTTCAGTTTTCATTATTGTTGTAGGGTACAGACTTAAAATTTATCCTTAAGAGAAGCCAGTTCTGTCTACGCGTTTTACTGAGAACTAATTTAATAAGATAGACTAACTTGGTTTCCCAGCATTGGTTTGAAATCAGTAGACTTTATGTTGTAATAATATCTTCCTTGGTTTGCTCAGATTCTTAAGAGAGGTTGCAACGTGAATGACAGAGATGGATTGACAGATATGACTCTTTTACATTATACTTGCAAATCTGGAGCTCATGGTATTGGTAAGTGTGTGGTGAATCTGTTAATGGCTTAAGACATCTGTATAACTTGTTTATGCCAACCAGAGTCCCTGGGAGGGCACCTGGCTGATGATAATAATATTCCCTGAATAGGCGAGGATTCAGTTAGGTCTTCCACACACCTTGTTGCCTTTCCTCCCTTTTCTCAAGGGAGTCTTTTTAATCTCCTGTTACCTCCCAACTTTTCTGGAACAGGCTTCATGCTAGCCTGTTTGCTAGGTGAGAGTAACTGGTAACACCTGGAACCTTCTTGAGAGTTTATGGCAAGGTTTGACAATCCATGCTCCGTTTTCCAGGCAGTCCCAATCCTACAGACCTGGTCTTTAGGTCTGTTCCTACATACATAACATATGTGCATAGTTTCCAAATTGGCATTCGCCTGTTCTTTACTATTTTTTACACCTGCCTTTTACTTAATTATATGCTGTGAACACCTCTCCCTGTTTCAGTAGTCCGATACAATGCTTCTTAAACTTGATAGTGAAGGACTCTTTTTTTTTCTTTCCGCAATCCATCATGGACTGATACTTTTGTAAAATAAAATAAAAATGAGTTTGTAATAGAAAAATGAGATAAAGACATAAAATACAAGCCCAAGTATTTTTCAAAAGCATAAAATTATATTTCAGTTAATTTATTCAGAAGAAATGATTACATAGGGAAAAAGAAAAGAGTTATAAAAAGTATGAATTACCGTTTGGGACCGGCAGTGGTCCACAGAGTACACTCTGTGTAGCCCTGGTTTTAATGGCTCTGTAGTATTGCATTATATGGATGTCTCATAATTTATGTAACCAGTGTCTTATTATTGTACTTTTAGGTTGTTTCAAAATTTTATTCATAATAAAAAGTGCTGTGATGAACATCTTTACAGCCAAGTGTTTATCTACCCTTGGGTTTGATTATTTTCCTAGAATAAATCCCTTGTTACATCTTTTGAGTTGTAAGTGTATATTCAGTACGCTGTTTGCATTGGCTTTTTAGATGAGGTAGTAGATGGCCATCCACTGGAATTTGTACTGAAGAAAAATAATTTAGAAAACCTTCTCTAGGTGATGTTGATACAGCTGTAAAATTTGCAATTCAACTTATCGATCTGGGAGCAGATGTTAGTTTGCGGAGTCGCTGGACAAATATGAATGCTTTGCATTATGCTGCTTATTTTGATGTCCCTGAACTTATAAGAGTGATTTTGAAGACATCTAAACCAAAAGGCAAGTACTGTAAGATCACCATTAGATGTTATTACTTGAATACTTTATTAGTGGCATAAAAATTATAATTCAAAGATACTTCTACTTCTAATCCATCTTGTTCCATGTGACCTCCAATCCCATTTTATTTTTCAGAAACAGTTTAACTTTTCTTTATTGAAGATTAGTTACTATCCTTTCACAGAAGACTTAATACAAAGAGAAACAAAATAAAGTGTTTTCTGGCCTTTTATATCTCTTCAAGTCCCCCAGTATAACATGGATTTTATAAAGTGTAATTGAATCTATGTATACTTCTTTTGTCTTACCTGTGTAGCCAGAAATAGAGCAATAAAACCTTCAGAGCTAAACATTGAAATCATGAAGAATATTTATTTTAGGTGGCATTCAGTTCTGAAATTCTGTGATTCCATTAAGGGATAGATTTTCATTTTTTTTTTTCTTCCTGTCTTGATGATGCTATCCTAAAATTGAACATCATAATGTCTAAATCACAGTCCTGTATTTAGACATTCTCTCTGGGTCCTCTCAGGGGGGCAGTTTTCTTTTGAGAAAAAAATGAGGGCAAGTGCAGTAGTATTACTTTAAAAGTTGTATACAGTGTTTTCTCCATTTGTAGAAGACTTGTTTTAGAGATGGCATAGATAACTTTCCCAGAGTGTCTGTTTCTAACCTCTGCTTTGTATAATTGTCCATCTCCTCTTTACCTTTTTACTTTTTCACTTTTTGAATGATGTTAGGAGGAAAGCCTCTCTTGATAGTACAGTGTCTTTAATAGCTCAGGAGAGTGTCCTGAACATGTCTTAGTTTGTTTACAATTGTAGGTAGGGTGTGG
The DNA here is from genome assembly GCF_003031525.2 of Neophocaena asiaeorientalis asiaeorientalis. NCBI lineage: Eukaryota > Metazoa > Chordata > Mammalia > Artiodactyla > Phocoenidae > Neophocaena > Neophocaena asiaeorientalis. The sequence continues at coordinate 358,199 of NW_020175666.1, forward strand.
GATGGTGGAACTGTAGTTAGATTAAGGTCGGATTGGCAGAACCAGAGGTATATTAAACCCATATTCTAAAAAACAGTCAAAATGGGATCCCCAGATCTGGAGTATTTGCTGTATAGCATCGTGATGATTTGTTGAAAGTTATTAAAATGTTTTTAGAATTGCAAGATTCCCATTCTTATTGTGAAGTCCAAATTCATTTGTTGAATAAAGTATTGTGAATGAATACAGTATGTACGCATGATACATATGTTTAATTAATCGTTAATTTATTCCTGTCTTGAGAATTCTCCATTGTTTTACCTACTATTTTTTCCCTGAAGAGGCAGATAGTAAATATTTTAGGTTTTGTGGACCACATGGTCTCTGTTGCAGCTACTTGATTCTGCAGTTGTGGTGTGAAAGTAGCCACAGAGACTATGTGGCTGTGTTCTAATAAAACTTTATTTACAAAAACAGATGGTGAGTTGGTTTTGGCCATGGCCATAGTTTGCTAGTCCCTGACCTAAACCCTACTACATTATAGTTGTCATGGCAAATATGCAAGAGGTTTAATGAGAGAGTGTGTTAAGATAGTTACTTTTACAAGTATGAATTATTGCCATTAATTGCTTTAAAATATAGTTTAGTTTGTGATGGTTGGAAAACCCATCATAATATCAGTCCATTTGATAGTGAAATTTTATCGTACTAAGAAAAGAATTAGTTAAGTAGGTTGTAATATGAAGAGTTTGTTCCATTGTGAGAATCGTCCTTTTAGTGGGTTGGTTTAAGTCTCCTAAATAGCTAATACCCCTCCTCCCCCAAATAAACCCAACCTGTCTCCTTTTACATTATACTCGCTTAATTTGAAAATTTTGTCAATACGCTTGCGATGTTTAATTGCAGATGTGGATGCCACCTGCAGTGACTTTAATTTTGGAACAGCTCTGCATATTGCTGCATATAACCTGTGTGCAGGTACTGTGAAATGCTTATTGGAGCATGGAGCAAACCCTGCATTTAGGGTAAGAGGTTAAATTAAAAGTGAAAAATATTAAAAGAATAAAAACATCTAACATTATCTCCCAGGAAAGAGTTGAATCTGGATGTTGTTGTAGAACTCTTATATAGGTAAATAATTTATGTTTTTGCGCTGCATGTAAAGAGTAATGGTGATAAGCTTTTATCTCAAATAAATTTAAGGCATAGCAGTGAATTTCAGTCCTTTTATATTGATAAGCTCTATAAACCTTACTTTCCTTCAGATAAGTAAAATACTCTTTAAAGTATCATCTTTGAGTTTAAAAGGATCTTTCATTTAAGCTTTTGGTATATTTATAAAACCTTAGCTGTTAAATAGAAGCGCATATATTAAAGTTATATTTCTGTATTAAATCATATTTTAAATTCTTTTGGAAAGAAGTTTTATTTCAGACAATTTAAAAAATGCATATTTAACAGTGCAGTAAATCTTCAAATCATTTGGTATTTTGTTGTCTTCCCAAAAGTGGCTCTCAATGTTCTTTTTTGTTATATTGATAGCAGTGACTTGCTCTGGCAGGGATTCTTAATTGGGTCTGTGCCTTCTCTTGAAGGGGCAGGGGTGGGCAATGTTAGAAAAAGCCTCTTCCCTTCCTCTTTTCCTCGCTCCCTCTCTGCTTTCCTGTTTTCCCTTCCCTCCCTACTTATTTGCCCCTTTTCTTTCTGTTTAACCCCATTAATTATTTAACCAACCCCTTTCTTCCTCCTTCCCTCCCTCCTTCCTTCAGGTCCTCTTGTTTATTGGGCACTGGGAGAATACAACAACAAATACGTCTCTGTCCTCAAAGAGAATATTGTCTAGAGGGGAGGACAGACAAGAGAGCAGTCAGTTTTACTGTAGTGTGTCCTGGCAAAAGTGATGTTGAGTGCTTAAATGTAGTTAAGAATTAACCAGGTACAGGAGGAAGCTGAGAAGGGCATGTTAGGCAGAGAGAGTGGCGTGCACAAAGGCTAGGAGATGGTAATTCAGTTTGGCTGGAGTGTGAAGGTGATACGTGTTTGCTTTTGCTAGTACAACGGTTGACAAGACCCTATTAGTGGAGAGAATATTTTGAACCCAGTAAGTTGCAGTGAAGTGTGTCATTGAGGTAAATTACCAATTCAGGCCCCAAAGAATTAATAGATTACCGAATTTTGGAGGTTAATACTTAAAAAAAAAAGCAGTCAATATGTGGGTCAGCAGTTGCCCTTGGATCAGACCCTGACAGCCACTACTTTAGAAGAAAATGGAATTCTATAGCTAATCATGAACAAGCCGCCTTATGTTAACATGATATCATTGTTACTTTATTATTATTTAGTATTTTTTAAACAGAAGTTTTATTTTATATAGGAATTGATGGAAGTGTGTGACTTACTCTAGAAAGGTGAGGACTTAAAAATCTGAAGTAAATATTCATTGTAAATATAGCTTATTTACAACTTATCATGACAGGTTTGTTGATTAAAAAAAGTTTTTTTCCCTCTATCTTTTTCTCAAGAGTACGATTAGCGCTATAGGTATTTTCATTACATTTTGTACTTTTTCTTTGAAAAAAAAAAAAAATCGGGGATCAGAATAGTTCATCACTGTCCCAGAAATTTGATAATATGTCTTCCTACCATGTTTTTACTTAGGACGAAACTGACTTGAATTTTAAAATAAAAAATGTGAGGCACTTGCAAACTAAATGTGTTCTAAAAGCCTCATACTTTTATCCATATGGATCATTTGAAGATAATTATTAGAGGAGAAGGAAAGGGAAAAAGTTTTCTGAGCAAAAGAATCTTGGTTCATCTTATTAAGAAAAGATTACAGTCTGGAATCTTTCTGATGAAGCCTGAGTTTTTGGTTAGGGAACGTAGAAGAAAGAGAACTTGTTTGAGGGTAGGACAGCACAGAGCAGCAGAAGGGCTGAGAGTCCAGTGGGTGCTGGACATGGACTGCAGTGTCATCCCTGCAGTAATTATGGAGATGATGCTGAGCGAGTCGTTCATCTCTCCTTGCCTAATTTTCCTAATTGGCAAACTGGAAATGGTAGTGATATCTTACTTGTTTAGTTGGTGTCTTCTGCTACAGTCCAGACTCTTAACAGGTAAAGATTTTTATCTGTTTTATTCACAAGCTTTTTCTTGCTGCGATAACCAAATGAGATAACTTATATGATAGGATTTTGCTTATATAAACACTGTGCAAATGTTAGTGGGCCTGTGACTGCCCATTTTTGCTTGCTGCAGGATAAATCCCAGCCCAGATTTTAGAAGTATCAAACCTATAGATTCTGTTCTTAAAATCTGAGTCACTCCATGAGTGGGCAGGATGGGTCGAGGTCACAGAGCCAAGGTGGCAGCTCTGGGGGAGGGGAGGGAGTCTCGGGTCTGGGGTTGGGAAGCCAGGCAGTCCTGTGACTTCTGTCTCCAGCCTGTGAAGCCAGGCTCGCTTCCCACTGACTGCCTTCCTGCTCTTCCCTGAGCCTGGACCTCGGTCCCCACCAGCTGAGCTGCCGTGTGTTCCCTCACCTCCCTGGACCTCTGCGCCAGTGCCTCTCAGCAGCGAGGCCCTCCCTGACCCCTGTGTGTGAATAGCCATCTCTGTGCCCGTGTTCCCTGTCCCCCTTAACCTGCTTTGTTCTCTCTGCCACTTTTTACCCTTTGATACACCATACGTTTTATGTGTGTGATTATATTCTGCCTCTCACCAGGCTGTGTGCTTTTTGAGGGCGGGGCTTTTGTTTTCTTCACTGTGTGCCTTTAGCACTTAGAATGGTGTCTGGCAGGTGGTAGAAGTTTAGTAAATATTTTTGAATAAATAAATGATAGATGAATTTAACTTACTTTTTCCAAAAATACTTTTATATGACCGTGTAGAGCTCTGAGCAGATATGAACTGAAAAATTTCTCTTCTCTTTATTTGTAGAATGACAAAGGACAGATCCCCGCTGACGTTGTCCCAGACCCGGTCGAAATGCCCTTAGAAATGGCCGATGCCGCGGCAACTGCTAAAGAAATCAAGCAGATGCTGCTCGATGCGGTGCCTCTGTCATGTGATCTCTCAAAGCCATTGCTTCCAAGTTACGATCGTGTTACTAGCAAGGTGATGCTGACGTCACTTGGCCTGAAGCTGGGGGATCGTGTCGTTATTGCAAGACAGAAGGTATAGTCAGTAGCTGCAGTCTCTAAAGCGATGTCCAAGGTCATTATGTGGCCTGTGTGCCAAGGGTACAGTGTGGTTTTGAGTTGTTTTTTTTTTTAAGTTCCATATGTAGGTAGAAGGATACTTAATGGAAAACCTGAAACTTAGATGCACGGTTACTATAAAGCATAATTTAAGAATATAAGCTATTCAGACTGAATAACGAAGACATCTTTATTTGAGTGGGAGAAAAGTGGAGCATAGTGGAGCTGCCGAGTGAATTTAGAGGCATCAGCCTGCAGGTCTTCCCTTGCAGCTCCCCGCTCACACCCCTCCTCAGTCCAGCCTGCAGGTCTTCCCTTGCAGCTCCCCGCTCACACCCCTCCTCAGTCCAGCCTGCAGGTCTTCCCTTGCAGCTCCCCGCTCACACCCCTCCTCAATCCAGCCTGCAGGTTTTCCCTTGCAGCTCCCCGCTCACACCCCTCCTCAGTCCAGCCTGCAGGTTTTCCCTTGCAGCTCCCCACCCCTCCTCAGTAGTGATTCTCCCACAGCTACTACTGCACAGAAACGGAGCAAAGGTGACCCTCACTGTTCCTGGGTGTTTGGCTTCTTGATCCCACAAACAGGGAAATCTTAGATATGATTTCAACCTGGTAATGAAAATGTATGTGGGAAAGAGGACTCCCAACTCCACCCGACTGAAGATTCTCTGGACACCTCTTTCTCCAGAGCCTCAGTTTCCAGGTGGCTTTCACTTGTTGCCCTTCTCTCTTTATAAAAACCTCATATGGGAGAGCTGTTTTTCTCTTTTTAGGGCCAATTGGGAGCTTGGTATGGAGAATGGGACAGGGAATTTGCGCTTGCATGTGGAATTTCTAAAATAGCTACGGCTAAATATCTGCGTGGGTTTGTGGGGAGTGTTACGCACTTTTCTCAGAAAACACTGAAATTTGAACATTTGAGTTACTAAGAAAGTCGCTTCAAAAAGGAAGGTAAGCTACAAACTATTACACTGAGAATGACATTTACCAACTTCCACAAGAATACATTCATGGACATTTGTTAGTTTTCCGTTGTCCTATCTGTGGAGCTAAAATACCAAGAAATTATGAACGCATAGCATTTTCTCCCCTTTGGATTAATATTCAGCTTCTTTAGTATTCCTGTCCTACGTCTGAGAATGGACTTTTAGAAGAGTTATTCTGTGTTTTTTTTACTACTTTTTATTTTGAGTAATTTAAAGCTATACAAAAGTAGAAACATATAACGAACATGCGTATATCAGTCGGCAGTGTTTACCTTTGTCACCTCACAGCCAGTCTTGTTTCATTTATATTTACCCCCAGTCTATTGCTTGTCTTTTCATTCTCTTAGGACTGTCTTTCAAAGAGCAGGTGTTTTAAATTCTCATGAAGTTCATTTTATCAAAATTCTATTTTATGGATTGTGTGTTTAGAATATCTGAAAATTTTTCTATGTTTTCTTCTAGATGGTTACAGTTTTAGGTTTTATATTTAGTTTTACATTTAATTCTGAGTTAATTTTTGGATAGAGTGCTAGGTATAGATAGGGTTTGTATGTTTAGTTCTCTGTGTTTCTCTTTTTTTTTTTAAAATAAATTTATTTATTTAATTTATTTATTTTTGGCTGCATTGGGTCTTCGTTGCTGTGCATGGGCTTTCTCTAGTTGCGGCGAGCGGGGGCTACTCTTTGTTGCGGTGCGTGGCCTTCTTATCGCAGTGGCTTCTCTTGTTGCGGAGCATGGGCTCTGGGCGCGTGAGCTTCAGTAGTTGTGGCACACGGGCTCAGTAGTTGTGGTTCATGGGCTCTAGAGCGCAGGCTCAGTAGTTGTGGTACACGGGCTTAGTTGCTCTGCAGCATGTGGGATCTTCCCGGACCAGGGCTTGAACCCATGTCCCCTGCATTGGCAGGCGGATTCTCAACCACTGCGCCACCAGGGAAGTCCTGTATTGCTGTTTTGGATGGAATATTTTATAAATGTCAGGTCAAACTGGTTTATAGCTGGTTTCAGGTTTCAGTTTTTCTGTATCCTTACTGGTTTTCTGCCTTCTTGGCCTGTTGATTATGGAGAGAGGTGTGTTGAAGTCTCACTGTGATTGTAGATTTGTCTCTCTTTTTAGTTCTATCAGTTTTCACTTCATATGTCTTGGAGCTCAGTTGTTAGGTACATATAGATTTAGGATTCTTATGCCTTCTTGGTCCGTTGACTCTTTTATCATTATTTAACGTCTCTTTTTATCCCTGGTAATATTTTCCTTCTTCTGAAGTCTACTTTGAGAGAATGTTTTTTTTTTTTTTTTTTGCGGTACGCGGGCCTCTCACTGTTGTGGCCTCTCCCATTGCGGAGCACAGGCTCCGGACGCGCAGGCTCAGCGGCCATGGCTCACGGGCCCAGCCGCTCCGCAGCATGTGGGATCCTCCCAGACCGGGGCACGAACCCATGTCCCCTGCATCGGCAGGCGGACTCTCAACCACTGCGCCACCAGGGAAGCCCTGAGAGAATGTTTTTGAAAGACTTCCATGATAAAGTTGCAAGAGTGGGAAACTTAGAATTACTGGTAGTACTCAAAAGTTACTCTGATTTATATTTTCTTTAGGTTGGAACATTAAGATTTTGTGGAACAACTGAATTTGCAAGTGGGCAGTGGGCTGGCATTGAGTTGGATGAACCAGAAGGAAAAAACAATGGAAGTGTTGGGAAAGTCCAGTACTTTAAATGTGCCCCCAAATATGGTAAGTTAGATACTAATGTAATGAGAATTAATTTAAAATAATAAAATTTTACTCTTTTATTATTTTTAAATAAAACCTTCTCCCCGGTTACTTATGTAATAAATGAAGCGACTGCCCTTTTCTTACTGTGAGCAATATTGTGCTTGGGAGAGGGTGTCTTACTAGGAGGGCACCTAGCTCTGGAGACCCTCCTAAATCCTGCTCATGGTGATGTCATGACTGAAGGAGGGATTTTATTCTTTATTACCAAGGAAATACAGAGCTCTAGAGGTTGAAAAACTTGAAAAATTGAAAAGCAAGTGAGGCCAACTTAATTACTGTGCTCCTGAGCTGGGATGATTTTCTTTTTCAGACAAATGTTTGCTTTATTTTACATTCTCTGTTTCTCTCGTATACACACACACACACACCTTGACACATTGATTTCAGTTTGCTTTTGTCACTTACTATGTTGTGAATATTTTTCCTTGTTGTGAAGTACTTTCCCAGAACATTAATTTCCCTGGTTGCGCAGTATTTGATCTTGTAGCTCGACAGGGAAGGCAGTATATGGTACAGTGTTGAAGAGTATGGGCTTTGGAGCCTGACTGCTTGGGTGTGAATCAGCTGCTCTACCTACCAGCTGTGGGACCTTCTTTCTCTTCTTGTGCCTCAGTTTTCTTCTGTAAAATGAGGATAGCAATTCCGCAAGAGTTCATGTGGGAATTAAATGTGTTGATAAATATATAAAGCACCTAGAATAGTGCTTGGTTCCCAGTAAGCACCCCCCAAAATGTTAACTATTTGCTAGCTGTTATGAATTTATCAAAGTCACCAGTTTCCTTTTGTCATACACTTAAGATGGAGCCTCATTTTGGGGTATATTATTAAAATTTTTGTTTATAAAAAGTGCCCATTACGTTAGATTTAAAAAACATAAAAAAGGAGAAAAAAAATCACCTGTATATATTTTGTTTATTTTTTCCACAAAATTTGGATTATATATAGTTAAATAGTCTGCATTTTTATCTGACACCCTATTATAATTTCCTCAAATCTTTAAATATTGTTTGAAAATGTGATTTTTTATGGCTCAATTTCCTTTAATTTTTCCAATTTGATGGGTGAAAATTTCTGTTTAAATTCATGTTATTCTGACTGTGGTGAAATAAAATACCTAAAATGTTCTATTGTAGCACATGTATTTTTTGTGTTATCTTGGCAATTGCCAAGAAATAATTATTCATATTATTTGCCAATTGAAAATTGGGATGTTAGCTTTTTAAAAAACTGATGAGTTTTTAAAAAATAAATGCATCTTTAGGATATGAAGCCTTTATATTTATTACAGATTTTTTGCCCAGTTTGTCATTTGCCTTTGAACTTCATTTGCAGTGTTTTTGGACATGTAGTTTTATGCAGTTAAAAGACTTTTCCTTTATAATTTCTTATAACTGCTTTTATGCTAAAGTAGATAGTTCTTCCTAATCCAGAATTCATGATAGGTTATGTATTTTATTCTTTTGAATGTTTTAATTTTTAAATACCACATTACTTAATTTGGAGTTTATTTGGTTATTGTATAAGGATAAGAATTTAAGTTTAGTTTTACTCTATTAGCTAATTTTGGCAACTGTCAAGCAGACTAAGGGCAAGATCAAGACCATTAGCAACACAGAGAGCAGATGTAAATCAGAGCCATGAGAAATGCTTAGATTGTAACAGAATGCACGTGGCCTCCTAAATCCCATCATTCCAAGGAGAGGCATGCTTGATTAGGACAAAGATGGGTACGCAAGGACCCTGTCTCCATCCCCTTTTACATACTTTACGGCAAGTTGGGGGGCAGGGGTCATGTGTTGGATTATATAAAAATGGGAATAGCCCTTCCTGCTGAGCCAGCTCAGTAGTCTGAGCCAGATCTTTGCTAAACTGTCAGTACTTGAGGTGTGGGGAGCAGGAGAGGCAGAGAACCCCCTGACTAAGCAGAAGCCAAAGCATTTGTCTCTTTTCAGCAACAGTTTTTTGGGTTTTTTTCCTCTCTCTAAATCTGTCACTTTCGCTTTGGCTTGTTGTACTTCCTTTAATATAAATTAAGTTCTTATAAATGCTGTAGTCTGTTTTGGGATTGTTTTGTCCCATTGATCTATTAATTGTAGCACATATTAGATTGTTTTGATTGTAAAAATTTTATAATAATTTTTTAAAGATCTTTTTAAAAGCAGCTTTTGGTTCATAGCAAAATTGAGAGGAAGGTACAGAGATTTCCTGTATACCTCCTGCCCACACATGCAGTTTCCCCTTTTATCAACATCCCTTCACCAGAGTGTACATTTCTTACAGTGGATGCACCTACATGGACACATCATAATCACTCAGAGTCCATAGTTTGCCTTAGGGGTCACTCTTTGTGTTGTATATTCTGTGGGTTTGGACAAGTGTATAAGGGCATGTATCCATCATTGCCATATTATAGAATGTTTTCACTGCCCTGAAAATCCTCTGTGCTCCACCTGTTCATCCCTTCCCACCTCAGCCCCTGGCAACCATTGACCATATTACTGTCTCCATAGCTTTGCCTTTTCTAGAATGTCAGATAGCTGGAATCATAGAGTATATAGCCTTTTAATAATGCCTTCTTTCACTTAGTAATTTGCATTTAAGTTTCTTCATGTCTTTTCATGGCTTGATAGCTCATGTCTCTTGAGCACTGAATAATACTCCATTGTCTGGAGGTATCACAGTCCTCCATTATTTCTCCATTCACCTACTAAAGGATATCTTGGTTGCTTCTAAGTTTTGGCAGTTATGAAATTTTTAAAATAATTTTTAATATTTGGTAATACAATTTTTATGTCTTTTAATAATCACCAAAGTGAACACATATACCTAGTTTAATAAGTTGTATTATAAGGTTTATTAAAACAACAGCTAAACCCTCTCCTGGCTTGCCCTTCCTTACTCTGAGACCTGTTCTTTAGAGGCAAGAACTTTTTTGACTTCTTTAGATGTATCTTCTGATGTTCATATTCATATTTTAAATAATATATGAATCTTTCCAATTTTAGACATCTATTGACTTCATACTATGAAGAGAAAGATTTGGTGTTCGTACTAAGTCATTTTTTTTTCTTGGTTTACTTACTTGTTTTGGTGGAGCACATCCTTCAGTAGCTTTTTGACAGAGGACTCATGGGGAGTGAATTTTTTGAGACTTTACATTCCAGAAATATGTTTATTTCTACCCTTACACTTCATATGATAGTTTAGTGGGATAAGGAGTGTTAGGTTGAAATTCACATTTTTTCAGTATTTTGAAGGTGATACTCTGTTGTCTAATGCAGTTTAGCAAACTTTTTCTGTAAAGGGCCAGGTAGTAAATATTCTGGTTTTATGGGCCATACAGTCCCTTGTTGCAGCTATTCAGCTCTCCTGTTGTAGTGAATAAGCAGTCGTAGACAATATGTAAACAAATGGGTGTGGCTGCGTTCCCACAGGATGGTACAAAAATAGGCGGTGGGAGGCTGTGGCTCTCAGGCCATAGTTTGCCAGCTATCATCTTGAGCTTCCACTGCTGCTATTTAGAAGTTCCAGAGTCATCCTTTCTTCTGTTTTTGTCCTTTTCCCTGTTTTTGGAAGCTTCTTTGGAAGCTTTAGCTTTTTTTCTCTTTTTTTTTTATCATTTTCTTTTTTCTTTAGAGTTTATACCATTTTTATTTCTTACTAAAATTTTAGTGGAGTTTTGGGAGGAATTGTGGTTGAACAAAATGGATCATGTTTATCCAGAAATTCATTACTCTTCTGTTTAAAAGTAATTCTTCCTTATGTGTTTATTTTTAGTTAAGCCTTATCATTGTATGTCAAGATCTGAGGAGAGTCCCATCAGTACTTTGAGTAGCATGAGATTCTGAACAGGAAGGTTAACCCATACACAGTGCACACTTTGGGCTTTGATTATATCCAGTCAGTCATTGCTTTAAATTTAGTTTTGGTTTTCCCAAATGATTTAGTTAATTAAAAAAAAAAAACAAGGAGAAAGAGCTATGTAGTTCATTCATTGAATGATATTATTGTGACATTAATGACACAGGTTTGAAAAATAAGTTATGGTCTGCACTCAAATATGTTTTGGTTTTCTATTTTTTACAGTCTTTCCTATATCCACACATACAACTTTTCACAGATATAATCATAATGTAATCAAACATACAACTCAATTTTTGTTCTCTTGATTTACTTTTCATATATTTCTATATTTCTACATAATCTTTATTGTTTTACTTATTAACAGTGATGTCACAGTTCGTAAACATAGTGGATTCATTTATTCTATTGCCAAATAATTGTTTTCTCCTACTTATAGTATTGCAGTGATGATATACTCAGGTATGCAGTCTTTTCCTCCTATTTGGATTATTTTCTCGTAAATTAATTTCCAAAAGTATGATTGGGTTATAATAGTAAACTAGAAATTGCTTTGGCTCTTGAAGTCTATCTTCTCCTTATAATATGCAAACGTAAGTTTGTAACCTTGTTCATACTTCTTAAGTATAAGTATTTCCTTATAATTAATGCCATAAAGTAAATTAGGTCAGAATTTTTGTCTTCAAATAAGATTTTACAAATTTACATCCCACAGTATAAAATAATTTATTTCTTCAAACCCTTGGCAACACTGGATATAATCGTCATCAAGCTTGAGTGTGTGTGTGTGTGTGTGTGTGTGTGTGTGTGCATGTGTGTGTATTTGGCAAGGAAAATAATTTAGAGAAAAAAATAGAAAGCAAATCTGATAGGCGGGGGACAGAAGAGAGAAAACATTGTGGAGAAGTCAAAAGAGCTAGGAAAATCAGGAGGAAGGATTGTAGAATCTGATGGAGGAAAGAATTTCGAGATTAGCAGAAAAGTAGTATAGTTTGCACTTGTTAGCTATAAACAAAGAACTCACTTTTTGTAATCTTGAGCATTTCATCAAACCTATTTTAAAACAAGTTGTTTTAATGTATTACATTTTAGTCATAATGTGTCTTTGTTAGATTAGGCGTAAACACTGAATGGTAGTGTATAATGTACATATTATGTCTTTAGTTTTTCTTCTTAAATGTCTTAGCCAAATAATCTTGGTATTTATAGTCCATATTCACTATTTCTAATGTCTGTGCATATTTATATATACTGTAATTTTATGCCTGGATACATTTCTTTTTTAATGGAATTTTATACTCCTAGCTGCAGCAAACAGGCAGCCCCCTCCCCCTGTCCCCACATACCTTCCCACACAACACACACTGTATTGTTTCTGTTGTCAGTTGTCAGAAGCTGAGGACTAAGCCTCTTGGGAAATTATATTTTGTACTCAGAAAGATTTTTTATATCCCTACTATGTGTAGGGCACTATAGTTAGGGACATTGGGGGAATGCAGAGATGAGTATTGGATTTTGTCTTCTAAAGTCTGGAAGATAGATAAAACATGAACATAAAAAGCTATAATATGGGAAAAAATATGTTCTAAGGAGCTATAGATAAAGGGACATGAGGAATAGTTGTTGTACTATATAGTGCACTGTTATTTGCCAGTACTTAGAAATAATTATAATTCTCTTTTCCCTGAGTTTCACTTAGTGCCTCGTTATGTTATGTGCTTGAATTATTGTGTATGTTGTTAGTCTTGACGACTAGATTGTAAACTCTCTGAGGGCAAGTACTGAGTGAGACGTACTTTTTCTCTGTCTCTCACTACAGGGCACCTAGTAGACACTAAAAAAGAACGTAAAGATTTATATTACTGAATGGCTGTACTTGTCCTTTTATTTGAAGTGCTTTTAATTGCTTAACACTAAAATTCTGCATTCTCTCTTAGGTATTTTTGCACCCCTTGCAAAGATAAGTAAAGCAAAAGATCGAAGGAAGAATACAGCACACACTCCTCCTACAAAAGCTGTACCTCTCGTCAGGTCCCAGAAGATTGATGTAGCGCATGTAGCGTCAAAAGTACATACTGGTAGGTCAAACCAGAAAGTTTGATATCTTGTTCATGTTTTACTTTTATCTGTGGAATGCCTTATATTTAAATTGCTTCACACTTTTTGGTTAGCTGCCTGTGAAACCTGCATTTAATAAAACCTGCAAAGTTCTTGGTTTATGATTTTAATCCCTGACAAGCGTTTTTCAGATTTGTTCCTTCCTTTTTTTCCCTTCTATTTCCATACTTTTATCACCTCCAATCTAACCTCAAAGCTAGACTTCTGTACCTCTGATAAGTATTTATGCAACACAACTAGCTTTATGTTTCTCACCTATTCAAGAATTTTAGTGACTTTTTTTTATCAGAAAAAGTCTCGACTCTTGAAACTGGCCGTCAGAGACATTTCTCCACACTTACTGCTTCGCAGTTGAGCTGTGGTTTGTCATGTCTCACTGTCCTTTGTGTACATGGTTCTCACTCTTCCCGTCATACTTTCCCTATCTCTCTGGGCATTATTTGACTTCTGCCTGAGGTTTGAGTCATTCTTTACCTCCTTACTCACACTCACATCCTGTTTCTCCATGAAAACCTCCCTGATGACCCAGCTCACTTCGATCTCCTCATTCTCTAATTTCGTATACACTCTAATCCATACCAGCCTGTTGCTATTTGTTATCTTGGGTTTTGTCCTCTGATTGCTTTATTTGGGTAGATCTTCTATTCTGTTAGAAAAATCTTCAACTTAAATGGACTGTGAGAGCATTTTGTACTTTCGTATTCACCGCAGCACATAGCACAGAATAGGTGCTTAATAAATGCTTGCTAACTCATCAATAACTGAAGCAGAAAGGCACGCTCCCATGACTAAAGGATTTTGTCTACAAATTTGGTTGGCCTTTCTGCTCTGTTCCACTGGCCTATTTGAATATCCCTGTGTTAGTACTGCACTTCATAATTACTATAGTTATTATTTTTTTCTTTTCTTTTTATTTTTTTTGCGGTATGCGGGCCTCTCACTGTTGTGGCCTCTCCCATTGCGGAGCACAGGCTCCGGACCCACAGGCTCAGCGGCCATGGCTCACGGGCCCAGCCGCTCCACGGCATGTGGGATCTTCCCGGACCGGGGCACGAACCTGTGTCCCCCGCATCGGCAGGCAGACTCTCAACCACTGCGCCACCAGGGAAGCCCTATAGTTTTTATAAAAAATAAATCTTGATATCTAGAGGAAAGCCTCCTATCTTTTTCTTGAACAGTGTCCTGTTTGGCCCTTATACATCAAACTTCCTTATAAATTTTAGAATAAGTTGTTAAGTTTCTTTAAAAAAAAATCTGTTGAGAGAGGGATGGGGGGCTGGGCGAAGTAGGTGAAGGGGATTAAGAGGCACAAACTTGCAGTTAAGAAATAAGTCACGGGGATGGAACCTACAGCATAGGGAACATGGTCGGTAATGTTGTAATAACTTTGTAGTGACAGAGGTAACTAGACTTATTGTGGTGATCAATTCATAATGTATATAAATGTCGAATCACTATGTTGTACATAGTACAGCTGAAGCTAATATTTATGTCAACTACACTTCAATTAGAAAAATAAAAAGGAAAATAAATAAGGTGATAAATATATCTCCAGGGCAAGAAACTATTATTTTGCAAGTACAAACTGGAATTATATCTCAAAAAAAGTGCTTGTCATAAAATTAAAAGGTTTTTTTTGCTCCTTAATAGAAAGTTAACTTCTAGACAGATAAATTAACAAATTATGTTAATGTTATTTTTAGTGTCAAAGAATAAAAAATATCCATTGAAGTTTTAGTTGGTGTTACATTTAAACCTTAAATCAGTTCGGGAACTGACATCTTCACAGTATTCAATCTTTTAATCGTAAGCTTGGGATATTGCTTTATTTAATTGGGTCCTTTAAAAATATCTCAAAATTTTATGATTTTCTCTACAGATATTTTGTACTTGTTTTGTTAGGTCTATTCCTAGGTACTTTAGACTTTTTGATGCTCTTGTAAATGGTATCCTTTTAACTTGAAACCCAGAAGTACACAGCAGATACGGAAAGAAAGCTCAAAGAGAAGCCCTCTATTTCTGGTCTGAGGAGCAGGAAAGGGGTCTTCTGCTAGACAGAAAGTGGAGGAAGTCCCTGTTTTCTTTTTTGATTGCTCTTTTTTACGTCTTTGGTTCTTTCCCACTTTTTGTCCATCCGTAATGCAGCCTTCAGTTCTTTCTGGTCATACCTCCAGTATTCGCTGGAAGAAACCTGACGTATCTCTCAAGACCCATATTGGAATGTGATCTTCTTGATGAGGCATTAATTTATCTTTATTACCATGATTATTGTCTCCTCCTTCTATGCTAGGGCTTATATCAAACATGTCCTCATATTATCGTTATTCATGTCTTTCTGCCACACCAAATTGAAAAGGTCTTCCTTTAGGGCTGGGACCGTGGCTTGTTTTGTTTGCGACGCTCAGAGTGCCAAGCTCATTTCTTCACCCAGAACGCTTTGTAAGTGAGTAGAATTGGAATGGATGCTTGATGGAATTCGAAACCGGGTGGAGTCCATTAGGTTTCTTATTTACATAGTTTGGTTCTGTAGAATTGAAACAGAAGTCTTAATATTAAGTAGAGTATTATTCATGAGCTCTCTTTTAAAGTCAGTTTTTTGGGGGAGTTGGGTGTAGTGAGAGTCGGGTAGTCATTCAGAGAGTACAGGGTTTCTTACTATCTGACTCTCACTTAAATGAATAATTGCTATAATGATTTGCAGAAATTTTTACCGCAAATTTACTATCTAAATAGACAGTCTGCTACAATGAACTTGCCTGCACACACCAGTGAAATCATGAGTTGTTTGCAGGCCTTAGTAAGCGTGCAGCCGTCATAGCTGTATCAGGTTTGCTTTACACGCTAGCACTGTGCAGACACACTAAGGAGTGCATTAAGTATCAGACACTTAGATAGCTGTGTTTAAATGCTCTATATTATTTAGAATTCCTTAGTGGATTTTTAAATAGGTGGAAAAGATACTTTAGTGATATTTGGGGAAATTGATTGGGGTTTTCAGATGGGCTTTCCCCTTTAAATAATGAAACATTGCCCTCTGCCGTCTGTGAATTTATCATCCAGCGTGTTCTCAGAAGAGGATAAGGTTTAGATAATGAGGGATGTCTGTACTTTAAAAAGCCAACACAGGGCTTCCGTGGTGGCGCAGTGGTTAAGAATCTGCCTGCCAATGCAGGGGATCACGGGTTCGAGCCCTGGTCCAGGAAGATCCCACATGCCGCGGAGCAACTAAGACCGTGCACCACAACTACTGAGCTCATGTAAACCACAACTACTGAAGCCGGTGCGCCTAGAACCCATGCTCCGCAACATGAGAAGCCCGCGCGCTGCACCGAAGGGTAGCTCCCGCTCGCCACAACTAGAGAAAGCCTGCGCGCAGCAACAAAGACCCAGTGCAGCCCCAAATAAATAAATAAAATTTAGAAAAGAAAGCAAATACATATTTTTGTTTAACGTTAAAGAAAATTCTTTCTTGCTGAAAGTGTGTGTTTGTGTTCTAGGATTAATGACATCAAAAAAAGATAGTGCTTCAGAATCAACACTTTCATTGCCTCCTGGTGAAGAATTGAAAACTGGAGCAGAGAAAGATGGTAATATAAGTTATAACTTCTATTTTCAAAATTTAATTTACTGATTGAACTTTAAAATGATATAGTGATATAGCTTATATGAGGCTAAAGTTTAAAGTTTGTAAGGGAAGAATCATTACAGCAAATACTTATCCTTAAAAATCCCCTAAGCAGCTGATAATAAAGTGTATGTATATATATATATATATACACACACACACACATTTTTTTTGTATAAAATCCTGTGTTGTGATTCTTATGTACACTTAAATTAGAGAATTACTGGACTAGATTAAGAGAATAAAAGGAAATTCCATAGTGTAGATGTCTTGATAAAAGCATTTAAAGTTGCCTTTAGCTGTCAAATCATTGGGTGAATAGAGCACAAATAGAAAATTCAAAAGTATTCCTGCTTGCCTTCAGGTTAACTCAGAACATTTTAATATTAAGCTTTTGTTACCTTAAAAACACATTAGTATGTTTTTAATATAAATAAGATGTGATTCTACTAACTCATCTTAAGTGAGAGATGAGAGACAGTGGTGGTTAGGATAGGTAGTTGGTCTAAGTCAGTGACATGACAGCGCTCTCCTATATGAGATCGCCATCATATAGTGTGGATCCTTTGAATCCTTAAAACTGCTTGGGCTATAAAATCTTGTATGTATGAACTACAGTATATTTTGATGAAATCAGGCATTTAATTCAACACTAGTTAATCCACACTGAGGAAGCTAAGTGGAGAGTTTCAGAAGGATTTACCTGGAAAAGCATCTCATTCGTTCACTTCTTATTTCCCACCCTCTGATGTGTTCTTTTCCTGTACTGTTTTAGTTACCCTGCTTGCATCCGTCAGCAGCTCCTCCTCTACATCTTCTTTGGAGCACAAACAGAGTCACTCCAAGACACTGAATGCAAGTGGCAATAACAAGAAGACAATGAGCAAAAGCCCTTCTGTCTCATCTAGAGCCAGTGCCGGTATCTATGGCTTTTTCAACCAGGCTTTCTTGGTGTTTTTTATCTTGGTTTGTTTGTAAGTAGATTTGCTCTTTTTAAATGTGTAGAAGGAACCCTTTACTTCAGTCAGGTTGAACTACTTGTTCCTTCCCTGTCTCCCCCCAGCCCGCCATCTCCCTCCCCTTCGTCAGCATACTCTGGATCTCTCTGCCTTTCCCTCATGCTCCTACCATTTTTCCTAGTCTGGATTGATTTCTTCTCTTCCTCTTGTATCTATGGACTCTAGCCCCTGTAAGGTTCATATTAGAACTTTATGATAGATCTTCAGATACTTGGAAACTATACGGTCTGTTCTCTTTCTTTACTTACCTCTTTTCTAATCTAAACCTAATAATAATAACTAACATGTCAATACATGTTATTTACTATTTCAGGTACTATTAAAGGAATTTTACATACCTTAGTTCATTTAATTCTCAAACCTATGGAGTAGGTACTATTATGATCATCTTCAATTTATGAATGAGGAAACCGAGGCTTAGGGAGGTTAGGCATTGGTGCACAGGGGCAGTTTCTAAGTGCACACCTGGGCTTCACCCGCAGGTCTATCTGATGCTTCGCTGCTGCCAGAGTCCGCCTCTGTCTCAAGTACCTTCAGCTCTTCTTCATGCTGTAGGGTCCCCAGACCCTTTCCAGCCTGCTGGTAGAGAGCTGAACCACTGCCTCTTGGTACAAGTCCAGTCTGAGGCTACTCATGCAGTTTTGGTGACCACACTATGTCATTGGCTCAAACAGAGCCTTACGCTAAGTCTCTTCGTTTTATGGCTTGACATAGGACTTTACATTTATTTTCATTTAATTTAATGTTTGAATTTTTATCCCTCTGAATTTTGTTTTTTACATCTTGTGTATAGCTTTTTCACACACTTTTGTGTTATCTTCTTATTTAAAAAGCATGCTTTCTCTATTTTTAGCCAAGTCATTGTTTAAAACTGTGAGAGGTTGACAGTGATAACCTTTTTAACTTGCTGTGAAGCCTGCATGGTCCCATTCAGTCCACAATTCTTCAGTTATGTGTAAGGATATATAAAACACGTTTTCTTGTTGAAATCAACATATATATTGAATTTACTGCAGTTCAGTTATTTACCTGCATAGAAAGAAAATGAAGGCACTTTGGCATAACTTATATTTTATTTATTTATTTTTAAAAAATTGTTTTATTTATTTATTTTTGGCTGCATTGGGTCTTCGTTGCTGCGCACGGGCTTTCTCTAGTTGCGGCGAGCGGGGGCTGCTCTTCATTGTGGTGTGCGGGCTTCTCATTGCAGTGGCTTCTTGTTGCGGAGCATGGGCTCTAGGTGCGGGGGCTTCAGTAGTTGTGGCACGCGGGCTCAGTAGTTGTGGCTCGCAGGCTCAGTAGCTGTGGCACACGGGCTTAGCTTCTCTGCCGCATGTGGGATCCTCCCCGACCGGGACTCGAACCCGTGTCCCCTGCATTGGCAGACGGACTCTTAACCACTGCACCACCAGGGAAGCCCATAATTTATTTTTAATGAGCCTTATAGTAATTACTAGATTCTTTTTCTAATACTTTTAATACTTGAACCAATATTTTATTGTAGAAAATGTTCATGACAGGATTTCTTTTTCTCTTTAAGATACTTTATTGTATGGGGGGAAAAAAACCCAAACAAACCCTCAGTAGTAACACTGATGTAATAAAGTTAAAAGTTGAGGCCCTGAAAGTGGAGAACCTGGAAACTTTGCTTGAATATTTATTTTCTGAGTAGATTCCTCTTCCCTTGAAACCAGTTTCTCTTTAATGCTGTGAGGAACAGAGGTGAAAAGATGCAGTGATGTAGCAATCCCGTTTGTCCTCATTTTATTTACATTTTAAGGCCCTCTTCATTTGGAATTTGGGCTTTTGACATTGACTTGATTTTAAAATTTATGTGTGGGTATGGAATTATCTTTTTTACCCTTTATATAAGGGTATAGTTCTAGTGTGCTTACATACTTAACCTTTTTTTCATTTGTGGACCTAAATGATAGTAGAGAAGAAGAGAGTTGTCAATTAGAGTGAGAAGGAGGTCCTTTTAAAAGGGGAGGGAGGGGCTTCCCTGGTGGTGCAGTGGTTGAGAGTCCGCCTTCCAATTTAGGGGACACGGGTTCGTGCCCCGGTCCGGGAAGATCCCACATGCCGCGGAGCGGCTGGGCCCGTGAGCCATGGCCACTGAGCCTGCGCGTCCGGAGCCTGTGCCCCGCAATGGGAGAGGCCACAACAGTGAGAGGCCCGCGTACTACAAAAA
>NW_020175666.1:377952-437331 GCF_003031525.2 Neophocaena asiaeorientalis asiaeorientalis
GCAACAAAAAAAAAAAAAAAAAAAAAAAAAAAAAGGGGAGGGAGATGTGTGAGAGAAAGTTCCGAGCCCCAGAGATGTTTTCTTAAGAAAGTATTGCTGGAGTGAGTAGATATTCCGCTTTCTCTGTTCGTTTGCATTTGGGGTAGATGTGGACTGCAGAGGGTGGACATTTAGGGGAAGCTAAGGACAGAGGATTAAGGAGAAAGAGGAGCAGAGAGAAGAGATTGGGGGATGGGAGAGGTTGGGGAGGACGTCTGTGAGCTCAGCCCCACTGTAGTCCACGTTGAACTCTCTGTCCTTGGTCCATCGTCTGCAGGCAGCGTGGGGACAGACGTGAGAGTTTCTGGTCACAGGGTCAGGGTTTTAAAGTCAGGTGTGCCACCGACTCCTATGAACACCATGTCTTCATTAATTCCTGAGTTTGTTTCTTACCTATGATTATAATTCTCATGAAAAGCGCTTTGTAAACCGTGAAGTGCTTGGGAAATGTTAGTTATTTTGAGGGCCAAGGACTTTTTAATGTACACTTGATCCAGACCTTCCTTCTCCCTGAGTTTGTGTTCCTCATTTGTTACCATGTTTTTAGTTTCTCCCTGTTAACAGTCTGACTTACCCTCTATCCCGCACCCTCATGCAGGGTTACCCAGGCCTTCTCAGATGGCAGCCACTCAAATCTGTTCATGGACTGATGGGAGAAGCCTCAGGGGCCCACCTCTTCTCTGTTATAGTTGAACAGCTTTCAAGGCGGTGTTTCTCCAGGTCTTCTGATGTTCAGTAGCGGGAGTTGCAGGCTTTAGGTTTGAATCAAGGTCTGGGCAGGGAGTGCTTTTGTTTCTAATAAGGAAATCAATTTGGGGTAATTGGAATCTTATAGCAATTTCACTTTTAAATTACATTTATGTATGTATCATTTACACTGAGTCCCACCGCACTACTGTGATTCTAGCATTTTACTAGAATAGGGATTGGTGGACTATCGCCCATGGGGCAAATCCAACCTACCACCTATTTTTGTAAATAAAGTTTTATTGGAACATGTTGTGCCCATTTAGTCTGTCTGTTTTTGTGCTGTGACAGCAGAGTTGCATAGTTGTGCAGAGTAGTATGGCTTGCAAAGCCTAAATTATTTACCATGTAGCCCTTTAGTTAGAACAGGTGTGCTGACCTCTGTTCTAGTAGAGAGTGTCACCAGGAAGTCAGGTAAAGTTGATACTTCACCAGGAATCAAGTGTAAGTTCCTGTGGCAATGATTGTCTCAGGAAACCCTTCAGATTTCTTTTGAGTAGCTTTACTTCACATGTGAGAAACACAACTTAGATGCTGTGTATAAGGAAAGGTAGCATGTATTGAAATCTCCAACTAACTAGACTGGTTAGAATAAATAGTCGTTTTTTGGCTTATGTGCTTTCTGAGTTTCCCTTTGTTTTTTCTCTTTTCCTGCCCCATCCCCTTCCCCAACCAACCCCAAAACAGGTTTGAATTCCTCAGCAACATCTGTAGCAAATAATGCACGCTGTGAAGGAGAACTCCGCCTTGGAGATAGGGTGTTGGTGGTAGGCCAGAGAATTGGTACCGTTAAGTTCTTTGGGACAACAAACTTCGCTCCAGGTAACTCATCTGTATAGTCTTTGCTCAACTTGAATTCTTTAGATAACAAAAGGTTTAAAAGTTTACATGTAAATAAAACTTACAGAGAATTCTTGATTAATAGTTCTTGTGGGTGGTGGCTATGGCACAGAGAATGGAAAACATTGATTCAAATGCAGACTGTTTTTACTCAGGTTGATGGTTACTAATGAATTTTTCTTGCCATTTGTGTTTTAAATTGTCTGAAGTTAAAGTTAGTTGTTGCTCTCCAGTTTTACTCTCACTGATTGCCAAGTGTGCTAAATAACAGAGAAAACATTTTAGGATTAGATCTGTGCTCTAAGCATGATCTTGAAAATGAGTGGATAATGAGTTTACTGTGTACAGCTCTTAACAGAGTGGCTTGGAGAGAAAAGCAAACGAAGCGGTTCAAAGGAAAATGAAAGACGTTTGCGCACGGTGGGATCTTAAAAATGCATGTTTGTGTATTTATATACTCACTCCAATCTAGACTTAACATTGTGTTTCCAAAAGTAAAGATTATCTTTCTTTTATATTTTCAGTAATTTCTGATTGTAATTTCAGACAGAAGCCAGTTGAATAAAACCATGTTTGTATTTTTAAATAGTAATATGCTGTTTTGACACATGGTGGCATTGCAGCATTTTAGGAAATGGTTGCCTAGAACATTGATTTTTTTAAAAAAGTTTGTAGCCTTCTGTCAAGAACTCTGAAGGATCTGAGATTTTACCCTATTTGCAGGTTAACAAGTTGGATTGCCATGGTTTCATAGATGCTGGCGGAAGATGGTAGGCCCCTGGGTCAGCGATAGAGGACCTCAGTGCTCTCTGCAATAGTGGTAGCCAAAGTGGCAGCATTTTCTTCTGTTTCCTGAGCCCCAGTTCCCAGGGGGTGAGATAGGGAGGGCCAGGTGACACCTGTACACCCAGTGGTTTATGCTATAGGAGAGGAGCCCTGAGCTTAAGGAATCTGAACCTTTGTACTAGACAATAAGCATGCCTGTCTTTTGTGCTGGGAGAGACTCTGTCTCCATCCCCCAAGGCCATCTTCTCTACACACATCCATGAAAAGTCAATGCCTCTGTCCATAAGGCCTGTAGAAACATGGAGAATTGTCTCCCAACACATGCTTGTTTCATTAGTACCATTTATAATTGCAGTCCAGCTGCTAATGGATTGGAGATGGGCTATATGTTTTATAATTCATGTCTCTCTTAGGGCACCAGGTAGTAATTGAGATTAGTTAGAATGTTCTTAATATGGTTCTCAAATAAAAACCTAGGAATCCCAAAGGTAGGTTATTTTTCCACAATCACCATGTCTTCTGAGCTTCCTTTCTCTGGTTTTATTAAACGAGGCTCGAACGATTTGTTTTGTTGGGAAGCAGTTGTTTTAGGTTGGCTTTTAATTTTTTTTTTTTTTTTTTTTTTTTTTTTGCGGTACGCGGGCCTCTCACTGTTGTGGCCTCTCCCGCTGCGGAGCACAGGCTCCGGACGCGCAGGCTCAGCAGCCATGGCTCACGGGCCCAGCCGCTCCGCGGCATGTGGGATCTTCCCCGACCGGGGCACGAACCCGTGTCCCCTACATCGGCAGGCGGACTCTCAACCACTGCGCCACCAGGGAAGCCCGAATTTTTAAACTCCTAGTGTAGAGCATTTAGAAATTTGAGAAGTAATAAGCAAATATAAAAGTTGGAAATTTTTCATTGAGGTCCTTCTGCTCTTTCAGAAAGAAGTAGCGTGTATTTCTTGTGGCATCAAAATTTAGATCAATCAGTTCTATAGGACAGTGGTAATATCTAGGCTTTTTATAGATGATAAGATCTAGACCTGACAGAGGGCATGTTTAGCCCCTTCAGCATGTTTAGCAGTGCCACCTCTGAAAGAAAGTATCCAGACAGTATGCAGTCACTATTGTTAACACTTGCCATAATGCCTTCCTGCTGTGTGCTACACACTTTCAGGAGTTACATGGTAAATATGTAGCAGTGATATGGTGTATTAAAATGGGAAAATGCAAAAATTATATAGGAAAGCATCAAAGGCAGAAGGAAGTAAAACTTGGAAAATTACAACCGTGGCACTCAGAAATAACAGTGGCAACCAGAGTAACCCAGTTAGCGACATTCAGAAATGTGATGACTGAGCATTAGTATGGCTGAGCAGTGGGTTTGTATACCTCACTCTGTGCCTGTGCAGGGTAGGACTGTTTAAGTATAAAAGACAGTTACACGCATTACGTTAGTCTTTTCAACTCAAACTCCAATATCGGGAATGGACTCAGGTATCATCTTTTTGAACGTAAGAGGAAGAAAATTAAGAACTTCTAGATTGTCATTTTAGAGGTTATACAATTGACTCTTTGAACTATTAATCTGAAGGGAACAATATTTTTGTATTTTGTCATTTGTCATAAGTTTCTCAATATCTGTATCCTTATTTTTTTATTTGTTACTGATTCTAAGAGACCACATACAATTACTATTGTATTCTACTTTTAAATACAAAAATGAGTGGACTGTCAGGTACTTTTTTTTTTTTTTTTTTTTTTTTTATTTTTTTTGCGGTACGCGGGCCATTCACCGTTCTGGCCTCTTGTGTTGCGGAGCACGGGCTCCGGACACACAGGCTCAGCGGCCATGGCTCACGGGCCCAGCCGCTCCACGGCATGTGGGATCTTCCCAGACCAGGGCACGAACCCATGTCCCCTGCATCGGCAGGCAGACTCTCAACCACTGCGCCACCAGGGAAGCCCTGTCAGGTACTTTTAACTGAACTGGAGGTAGCCTCATCCAGAGCCATTACTCTAGGAGTATATGTCCATTTATCTAATATTTGCCACACTAAAAGCAACCTCACTATTTTAATTTTATGCTCTCTAGAAAAGGAAATCCTATTACTCTCCTCAGAGTGGGCCCTTTTAAATACTTAAAAGCCTTTTAGAAAATCATTCCTATTAACTAACCTAAATCTTTTCATTTAGGTTAAAAATGATTTTTTTTTTTCCTTCCTGGGTAGGGAAAAAATGAAAGAAAAAGAAGAGTCACCATGAAGTCTAGTCATATTTTCCATATTATTTTTGTCCCCCTTTAATTATTTCAGAACTGTTTGTGGTATTCTAATACTGGAAGAGTAAAATGAAAAGATTGCATATTCATTTTATGATTTATACATCTCAGTATCATGCTACACTGCTCTCAACTTAAACAGACCATACTACTGAGTTAAGGACAGTTTCTTATTGTAGCTTTTAGGTATATTTTGGTCATACACTACTTGTATAATAGCTAATCCTTGCCAAATTCGTGTTTGTACATTTTATCTTTCTCCCCTAATGTATAACTCTGCAATTATGCTTGTAAAATGTTTTTCTAGTTGAAAATTTTTCAAATTTTGTTGTATAATTGCATCATTTGAAGGCTTAATGGTCATGAGGATTTTGGTCATTTGTGACCACGTTAAACCGTGTAGACTTCGGGTCTGTATAACAGCATAACAATTCTGGATGAAGTGCGGATGCTTTTAAAATCCCATGTTCTTCTTCTAGGATATTGGTACGGGATAGAGCTTGATAAACCCCGTGGCAAGAATGATGGTTCAGTTGGAGGTGTGCAGTATTTTAGTTGTCCCCCAAGATATGGAATATTTGCTCCCCCATCCAGGGTACAAAGGTGAGAAACAATGAAATTTACACCATTCACAAGAACTTTTTGTAACGTGCAGTGGGTTATAGTTAGAGTCCTTAATTTGATATTAAAGACATGCCCTGACTGTAGCCCATGTCTTCTTTCAAGGGGTTAACCAACCACCTTCTTCAGAGGGAAGGCTCATGGAAAGCTAAATTTGCTTTGCTGAGGGTTTGCAATTTTAAAAACCTCCTTTATTCCTCATTTGCAAACCCTGTGAGTATGTGTAGGCTAGTAGGAGTGGTGTTTGCCGCTCTGAACAGTGAGAGCAGCAAGCTTAATCTGTCATGCAAACAAAAGTAAAAATGCTCTCTGATTGCCTCAGTCACATCCTAACTGCATTAAATTTCCTGCCAGCAGGCACCCCATTCATTCTCCTAAAAACCTAATGGAACCAAAATGGCTTTTTCCTCTGATTTCCTTAGTTTTCAAAAATAGATAAGCAGTAGATCTTTGGGGGAAGTGAAGCTTCAAGGATTTATATATAATATACCTCCCCGGTGTTTCTTCTTAAGATAGTACAGTTTTGTACCAGCTCACTCTGGTTTTTATTAAAAAAGTCGAGCAGAAGTGAGTCCTCATGAAATTCCAGGTGCTATTGTGTGAAATGACTTACTGTGCTGAAAGGAGTTGGCTTGGTATGCTTTTCAGTGGGTGGGAAATGGGATACTCATCTTTAAATAGGAAATACCATGTATGGTATAGTCACATTCATGAGAATAGATCTATGATCTCAACCTCGGAGTCCCATCTTGTTCCCTTCCAACTAGACTGTGTGACTGCCTCCTGGCAGATTTAACAGGTTTTATATCCATTTTCTTTCTCACTTTGTTTTTCTTATTGAATAATTACATGTAATTTTTGTATTCTTTTCCTTCTTCTATGATGTACTTAGTATAATTCTTTTCTTATTATTCATGATTTTATAACATTTAACGTATAATGCTTTTCAGTTTACAAAGTACCTTCGATTAAATGTTGTTTCATTTGATCCTAATAAGTATTTGGTCAGGTGAGCTGGAAAAGAATAACTACAGGTGGTCCCTGACTTACAATGGTTCAGCTTACGAGTTTTTGACTTTATGGTGGGGCAAAAGTGATAAGAATTCAGTAGAAACTGTATTTCACATTTTGAATTTTGATCATTCCCTGAGCTAGCGATGTGCAGTACGATATTCCCTCGAGATGGCTGAGCAGGGCAGCAGCAACTCCCAGTCAGCCACGTGGTCACGAGGTGAACAGCCAGTACATTTACGACACTTCTGTACCAATACAAGCATTCTGTTTTTCACTTGAAGTACAGCATTCAATAAATTACATGAGACATTCAACACTTTATTGTAAAATAGGCTTTGTGTTAGATGACTTTGCCCAACTGTAGACTCATGAAAGTGTTCTGAGCACATTTAAGGTAGGCGAGGCTAAGTGATGCTGTTCAGTAGGTTAGGTGTATTAAATGCATTTTCAGCTTAAGATGGGTTTATCGGGACGTAGCCCCGTTGTAAGTTGAGGAGGATCTGTACAAATAGTTATTGAGCATTTAGTAAGTGGTGGGCTCTGTACCATGTTACTTCATTAAATCTCCCCCAGGCCCAGTGAGGTATAAGGTAATATGATTATTCCTATTTCTGCAGGTGAAGAAAAGTTACAAGAGACACAGTAGCTTTGCTAAAGTCCTATAGCTACTGTAGGGGACGAAAAACTTGTCCTGTCTATGAACTAAACTGACAACAGATAGATGAACAGGAGAAAAATCATGCACACTTATTAAATGTTAATTTTACATGCATGGGGGCATCGCAGAAAGCAGTGAATGCCCAAAGTAGTGGTGAGATTGGACAGTTTATAGACCATCTCAATAGGGGAAAGGGAGGGGGAGAACGGCCACTTGTGAGGGAGCAGATGATGTTAGGAAAAATTAGTGGGCCCTTAGGAAAACGGATGGGGATATGATAGTCTGTGACAGCGTCTGTCTGGGGTGTGGTGTTAACTCCTCATGTTCCCTCCTGTGATGAGTCAGTCTTCTCTGCTTGATGAGACTCCCGGGAAGGGGCTTTATGACAATTCCGTTCTTTTTTGGGAAGATCTGTTTTAGGCACATCAGGGGAGTTCAGAGAAAGCCTCTTCCTGCATTTGTTGATTCTCAAATGTCTTTAGCTCAAAATAATCTTTGCACCAGAGTGGCATGTTTTGGGTGGGATATTTTGATCTCGCACAGTAGTTAATGGTGGAGCTGGACTCAGCCCAGGTTTGTTATTTTGCTGTTGTTTTTTTCCTAAGCCCTTGCTTTTAGGCAGTTTGCTGGGGTTTTTCTTAGTAGTCATTTTATAATGAAGAAAAAGGGGTAGTAGCTAGTGGCACTTACACGTGCTGGCACTGTTTTAAGTACTCTGTATGTATTGTTTACTGCTCTGCAGCAACCCTGTGTGTCAGGTACTGCAGTTATCCCTATTTCACAGGTGGGGAAAGTAAGGCACAGAGAGGTTAAGTGAGTTGTGCAGTTGTACACAGCTCCCAAGTGGAGATTTGAGCTCAGGTAGTGTAGTATCAGAATGTGTACTCTTAACCATTACCCTGTAATGGTTAAAAGAGGCCCAGTGACTTTCTTTAGGACCTATACCTTATAAATGATTGATTTGGGAATAAAATTCATACTGAGTCACCAGTCAGTCTTCTGGGTTCTCATATTACTTTGAACAAATCTTCATTAACACATTGCTTCATTAACTCATTTTTTGACTTTATGGTGGTGCAAAAGTGATAAGAGTTCGGTAGAAACTGTATTTCACATTTTGAATTTTGATCATTGCTACAGTCTCTCATACGTTTTATTTGTCTCCTAGTCATGAGGACTGGGGTTCTCCGTTTCATGTTTGATTACCCAAGGAACACATTCTGGCATGTTGTATGCACAGTAAATATTGATCAAATTTTGTTCAGTGTTTTTTATGCTGTAACGGCTTTCTTCTCTGTTATATCGTGAAGCCTCTTTCTCTCTCCTGGTTTTATCTTCTTTTTCTTGCTTTGTTTATGGAACACACATTTTTTACTTTTTTTTGCCATCTATTTGGTCTTCTTTAAGGTGATTCATTTAAAAGCAGCCCCCTCATCTTAGAAGAAGCAGGGCTCTCTCTCTAAATGAACTGCTCTCTCTATCCAGCTGTCTTCCTATCATCTTCTGATTGTCTCATTCATCATCATCAAATACTATTAAGTGTCTTTTAGCACTTTGTGCTGTGCTAGGCGTTCTATAAGTAAATAAAACAGACATGGTGCCTGATTTTGAGGAGTTTCTAATTTAAACCAGCTTTGGAGCTCTTTAAAGATAACACTGATCTTCAACAAGGAAGAATTTTAAACCAGGGACTCCTGAGAGAACAGTCAATCACATAGTGACCAATCACAACCTCACCTTGCATTGCGCTCCTCCCCAGATTGTAGCTGGCCTTTTAAAATTTTTTTATTTTAATAGTTCCATTAAAAAATGTGCCTCCTGTCCCAGAATGCACATGGTACTTTCCTCTGCTTGAATGGTTTTCTACTATCACCCAGGTATCATCTAGTTAATGCTTTTTCTTCTGTTAACTTATATATCAACCAATATTACTTTAGAGAAATTCTAAGACACTGACTGGATCTAATCTTTCTCTCTCTCTCTCTCTCTCTCTCTCTCTCTCTCTGTCTATTTTTTACTCAAGTGGTTTTTATCAGCATAGCGTTAGTTTTCTTATTCTCAGTTCATACCATTACATGCTTATTACTAATGAACTGATCACTTTTAGAATTAAGTTCTCAACTCTCCATCACAGCTTAACTCAAGTATCTGTCCTCTTCATCAAGTCATATTCTCTGCATTCATTAGTCTCTCATTGATTGCTGTATGTTATGTATCTTGTGAAAATGATGCATGTGAATTGCAAGATGAAATTGCAAATATTGTAAGAGTTGCAGGATTTCTTTATGGTAACAAAGTGTGCTGATGCAAGTGATTGATAGGATGAAGACTGCAGATTTAGGTCAGTAAACAATTGGAAGAAAATGAGACTGTTACAGGATTGGCTTTTTAAAAATAAAGAATGAGTTGAGTATCAAAGAAATAGACCTATTGTGAACGTGACCTTTATGATTGTGCTTAGGGTCAAGTATAAAATAAAACATGTTGAATCGTATTAGCCAGTTTTATCAGAAAAATCACATATATACACAGACTCAGCTGATGTTTTTTCAATGTAGAAATGTGGTGTTTTTACAGTTATAACCTAACATTTGTTAAATTTCACATAAAATAAAATTTGCACATTTTTTAGTTTCATCTTCGAAAATAAAGCTCCAAAGAAGCAAAGTCAGGCCCCTATTTGAAATGAATTCACCTGAAGTTGACTTTCTCTGTACTTACTATGCTTATATTGCCTGTCTGTGGTGCTCGATTGAAGTTCATCCCTGGCTCATGATAGATGCTTAGTAAATGCTTGTCGAACGAGTGAAATAAGAAAGAACCACTGGTGTGAAATCCTCAGTTAAGCACCAGTCATAAATCTGAAGACCAGCTACTTCTAATGAGGTTTGCATTACTTGTTTTATTCACAGAGTAACAGATTCCCTGGATACTCTTTCAGAAATTTCTTCAAATAAACAGAATCATTCGTATCCTGGTAAGATTACGCAGTTTTATGTTCCTAATAATTATTTCTCTGCTTTTATTCATTGAAAAATTTTTATTGTCAAGTATATATGTATACAAAAGAGTATATGAAAGATATTTGTATAGTTTGTGTAATCATAAACAACATCTGTTACCCACCCCATAGCCAAAGATGATGATTACCTGCATGTCCTATAGAAACCCCTGAGTATCCCCTGAGTCTCATCTGCCTCCCTTTTTGTATACTCTGTCTTCAGGTTGTGCATCTTGAATTTTATGTTAATTATTCCCTTGATTTTCTTTATGTCTATCCCCCATAGATATGTCAATAAATAATACATGTTTAGTTTTTTTTAACATCTTTATTGGAGTATAACTGCTTTACAATGATGTGTGTGTTTCTGCTGTATAACAAAGTGAATCAGCTATACATATACATATATCCCCATATCCCCTCCCTCTTGCGTCTCCCTCCCACCCTCCCTATCCCACCCCTCCAGATGGTCACAAAGCACCGAGCTGATCTCCCTGTGCTATGTGGCTGCTTCCCACTAGCTATCTATTTTACATTTGGTAGTGTATATATGTCAATGCCACTCTCTCACTTCGTCCTAGCTTACTCTTCCCCCTCCCCGTGTCCTCAAGTTTAGTTTTGATTGTTGTTTGCTATGTTATTTAGTGTTCCATTAAAATACATTATTCATTCTATATTTGATGGATTTTTGGGTTATATCCTGTTTTTAACTATTAGAAACTATGCCATTGTGCACATTTGCAAAAGTTTCTCCAGGATTGCCAGGCATGGGATATCCATATCTTCAATCTTCCTGGGTGTGCCAGACTGTTCACATGGGCAGTGGATGAGAGTCTCTGTCACTCCTCACCTCACCACCAGTAGTCTTGTTTGCCCATCTGATGGGTGTAAATGGTATCTCCTTGTGGTTTTAATTTGCAGTTTTCAGATTACAGATGAGGTTGGGCCTGTTTCCATGTTTATGGACCACATACATTTCCTCTTCTACGATGTGCCTGCTCACGTCTACTGCCCATTTTTCTTTTGGTTGGTTTGTTTTTTTCTTATTAATTTGTAGGTTTCTTTATGTATTTTGGACACTAATATTTTGTCAGTTTTGTTTGTTGCAAATATCTTTCCCAGTTTTTGACTTGTCTTTTGCCACCCCCTCCCCTTCCTTTTTTGGCATCTTTTGATGAGCAGGAGTTTTTAATTTTTAAGTCATCAGAATAGCAAACCATTATGCTTTTGCATGTTTTGTGACTTGTCTTTTCATTGTCTTAACAGTGTCTATCACAGGGTGGAAGTGTTTAATTCTAATGAAGTTCAAGTTATCAATTTTTTCTTTCATGACTAGTGCTTTTGGTGTTGTATCAAAAATGTCACCACCAAACCCAAGGGTACCGTGATTTTCTCCTATGTTATCTCCTAGAAGTTCTGTAGTTTTGTGTTTTACATTTATATCTATGATTCATTGAGTTTTTTCTTGTGAAAGGTGTAAGTCGATGTCTAGATTCATTATTTTGCATGTGAATGTTTAGTTGTTCCACCATATTTGTTGAAAGCGCTATCCTTTCTCCATTGAATTGCCTTTGCTCTTTTGTCAAAGATCTGTTGACTGTGTTAGTGTGGGTCTATTTCTGGGCTCTCTATTCTGTTCTGTTGATCTATTTGTCTTTTTCTTTTGCTAATACCACACTGTCTTGATTACTGCAGCCATATAGAAATTCTTCAAGTGGACTTTGATCTTCTCCCTCAATATAGTGCTGGTTTATCTGGGCCTTTTGCCTTTCTATATAAACTTTACAATGTGTTTATTGATGTCTGCAAAATAATTTGCTGTATTTTGATTGGGATTACATTGAATGTATAGATGAAATTGGGAAGAACTGATGTCTTAACGGTATTGAATTTTCCTATCCATGAACATGGAGTGCTTGCCCATTTATTTAGATCTTTGATTTCTTTCATCAGAGCTTTATAATTTTCCTAATATAGATTCTATACATGTTTTATTAGATTTATACCTACCTGTTTCTTTTTTTTTTTTTTTTTTGGTGTTAATGTAAGTGGTATTGCTGTATAATAATTCTTTTTACCTTGTATCAGCCTTCTTGTGGTTAAGTACTTGCCTAAAAAGTCTTTTTCTAGCCATTGCCTTAATCTTTCTATGTTCTCATGTCTTTGGAATATCTTCTATTATTAATTTCTTTTTTTTGCGGTACGCGGGCCTCTCACTGTTGTGGCCTCTCCCGTTGCGGAGCACAGGCTCCGGACGCGCAGGCTCAGCGGCCATGGCTCATGGGCCTAGCCGCTCCGTGGCATGTGGGGGCTCCCCGGACCAGGGCACAAACCTGTGTCCCCTGCATCGGCAGGCGGACTCTCAACCACTGCGCCACCAGGGAAGCCCCTGGAATATCTTGTAAATAGAATATAACTGGATTTTACTTTTTTTAGAAAAAGACAACCTTTGTTTTTTAATCTGAGTTTCACCTATTTACATTC
Source organism: Neophocaena asiaeorientalis asiaeorientalis (assembly GCF_003031525.2). Lineage (NCBI taxonomy): Eukaryota > Metazoa > Chordata > Mammalia > Artiodactyla > Phocoenidae > Neophocaena > Neophocaena asiaeorientalis. The sequence continues at coordinate 390,405 of NW_020175666.1, forward strand.
ATTGTAGTTAGTAATATATTTGGATTTATTTGTTATTTATTTGTTTTCTAATTTTTCAACTTTTTTGTACTTAAATGTTTTTCTTTCTTGACTTAATTCTGGTTGTATTGCTACCCCCTCTTTTTTCCATTTAATTTTCTACTTGTATAAAAATTACATTCTATGAATATGCTTCTTAGTAATTAGGTACTTTGACATACATACTTAGCAAAGGCTAAAGTTAATCATTATGTTTACCCTTTCTCAAATAATAGGAAATCCTTAGAAACTGAGTTTCTATTTTGTTTCCCTCACAAATTTCACATTATTATAATAGTTTTTATATAATTGATATTTATTTAATTTGCTCATACATGTCAATATTTACCGATATCTTTAGTCATTAATCCTTAGAACTTACACTTGAAATCGTTTTGTTTCTACCTCATCTATATTCTTAAATACTTTTTTAGAAAGGTCTATTGGTAGGAAACTCAGTTTTTGTCTGTCTTTTCTAATGATAGTTTTACTGAGTAAAAGTAAAAATTGGTGCAATTTTTATTATAGTTTGAGAGCTGTCTTCTCCCTGCACATTGACAATATAATTCTTCTGCTTTCTGTCTTCTGTCAGATTTTTGAGAAATCACCTATCAGTCTGCCTAATCCATACCATTGTAGGTGGTTTATCTTTGCTTTTTGACTGCTTTTAAAGATCTTCTCTATTTCCTTTGTGTTGTACAGTTTTGCTATGATTATGTCTAGGTGGAGATTTCCCTTTGTTTATTCTGTTTGGCATCTTGGGTCTTCCTGGATCTCGGAATTAGTATCTTTGACTAATTCTGTAAAATTCTTGCCCGTATACTGAAAAGATTTCTTCCTTCATGCTCTTTATTATCTCCTGCCAAAATTCTGACGAGTAGAATAGTCCACATTTTCACTTTCCCGTGCCTCGTTCATATTTTTCACAACTTTGTCTCTCTGGACTGCATTCTGGATATCTTCAGAGTTATCTTTCTGTTTCTTGATTCTTTCTTCTGCTATGTTTATTCTACTGCCTAATTCAGCCGCAAAGTTTTTTAATTACAAATTTTTCATTTTTTTTCTTTTTGCAAGTCTGTTTGGTTGTTACTTATTGTCACTTATTCTTTCCCCACATTTTCAAGTTTTTCTTTTATGCTATTAAACATTTTACATATTGTTACTTTTTATGTTTAATAATTCAATACCTGAAGTCTTTGTGAGTCTGGTTCTGCCGTCTGTTTCTGTTGAGCCTAACTTGTGGCACCTTCTTCCCTTGTGAATTTTGTAATTTATTGTTGTGAAATGCTTATTTTACTTAGAATTTAATGTATGGGAATTCTTTTAAGCCTGGGTTGATGCCTCTTGAGAAGATTATACAGGCATATCTTGTTTCATTGTGCTTTGCTTTTTTTTGCTTCTCAGATACTACATTTTTTACAAATTGAAGGTTTGTGGCAACCCTTCATTGAGCAAGTCTGTTGGCGCCATTTTTCCAACAGCATTTGCTCACTTTATGTCTCTGGGTCACATTTCGGTAATTCTCACAATATTTCAAACTTCTCCGTTATTATTATGTTTGTTATGATGTATCTGTGATCGGTAGTCTTTGATGTTAGTATTGTAATTGTTTTGGGGCGCTATGAACCGCATCCATATAAAATGACAGACTTAATGGATAAATGTCTTATGTTCTTACTGCTCCACCAACTGGCTATTACCCCATCTCTTTCCCTCTCCTCGGGCCTCCCTATTCCCTGAAACTCAAAAATATTGAAAGTAGGCCAATTAGTAACCCTACAATGGCCTCTGAGTGAAAGGAAAAGTTGCATGTCTCTCATTTTAAATCAAAAGCTAGAAATGATTACGCTTAGTGAGGAAGCCATGTCAAAAGCAGAGACAAGTCAAAAGCTAGGCCTCTTGTACCAAACAGTTAGCCATGTGTGACTGCAAAGGAAAAGTTGTTGAAGGAAATCAAAAGTGCCACTCTGGCAAATGCACAAATGGTAAGAAACAGCCTTATTGCTGATCCAGAGAGAGTTTTAATGGTCTGGACAGAAGATCAAACCAGCCACAGAATTCCCTGAAGCCAAAGCCTAATCCAGAGCAAGGCCCTAACTTTCTTCAATGCTATGAAGGCTGAGAGAGGTGAGAAAGCTGCAGAAGAAAAGTCTGAAGCTAGCAGAGGTTTGTTTATGATATATAAGGAAAGAAGCCATCTCCATAACCTCAAAGTGCAGGGTGAAGTAGCAAGTGCCGATGTAGAAGCTGCAGCAAGTTATCCAGAAGATCTAGCCAAGGTCATTAATGAAGGTGGCACCACTACACAATGGGTTTTCAGTGTCGATGATACAGCCTTCCACTACAAGAAGATGCCTTCTAGGACTCTCATTGCTAGAGAACGGAAGTCAGTGTGAGGCTTCAAAGGAGAAGCTGACTATCTTGTTAGTGGCTAATGCAGCTGGTAACTTTAAGTTGAAGCCAGTGCTCATTTACCATTCTGAAAATCCTAGGGCCCTTAAGAATTATGTTACATTGGGACTTCTCTGGTGGCGCAGTGGTTGAGAATCCGCCTGCCAATGCAGGGGACATGGGTTCTAGCCCCGGTCCGGGAAGATCCCACGTGCTGCAGAGCTACTAAGCCCATGGGCCACAACTACTGAGCCTGCGCTCTAGAGCCCGGGAGCCACAAGTACTGAGTCCACGTGCCACAACTACTGAAGCCCGTGTGCCTAGAGCCCGTGCTGCGCAAAAAGAGAAGCCACCGCAACGAGAAGCTCGCAAGCCGCAACTAGAGAAAAACCGCATGCAGCAACAAAGACCCAACACAGCCAAAAGCAAATTTAAAAAATAATAAATTTATTAATAAAAAAGAACTATGTTATATCTACTATGCCAGTGCTCTGTAAATAGAACAGTAAAGCCTAGAGGACGGCACATATATTTACAACATGGCTTCCCGGATATTTTAAGCTCACTGTTGAGACCTACTGCTCAGGAAAAAAAAAAGATTCCTTTCCAAATATTACCATTGACAATGCACCTGTTCACCCAAGATCTCTGATGGAGATGTACAGTGAGATTAATGTTGTTTACGTGCCTGCTAACACAACATCCATTCTGCAGCCTGTGGGTCAAGGAGTAATTTTGAGACCTCCAGCTCTTAGTATTTAAGGAATACGTTTCGTCAGGCTATGGCTGCTATAGACAGTGACTCTTCTGATGGATCTGGGCAAAGTTCATGGAAAACCTGAAAAGGATTCACCATTCTAGGTGCCATTAAGAATATTCGTGATTCACGGGAAGAGGTCAAAATATCAACGTTAACGGGAGTTTGGAAGACGTTGATTCCAACCCTCATGGGCGACTCTGAGGGGTTCACAACTTCGGTGGAGGAAGTACCTGCAGATGTGGTAGAAATAGCAAGAGAGCTAGAATTAGAAGTGGAGCCTGAAGGTGTGACTGAATTGCTGCAATCTCATCGTAAAACTTGAACAGATGAGGCATTGCTTCTCACGGATGAACGAGGAAAGTGGTTTCTTGAGATGAAATCTACTCCTGGTGAAGATGCTGTGAAGATTGTTGAAATGACGTTAAAGGATTTAGAGCATTACATAAACTTGGTTGATACAGCAGCGGCGGGCTTTGAGAGGACTGACTCCAATTTTGAAAGAAGTTCTGCCGTGGGTAAAATGCTATCAAACAGCATCGCCTGCTACATCGAGGAATCATTTGTGAAAGAAAGAGTCAGTCGATGTGGCACACTTCACTGCTGTCATGTTTTAAGAAATTGCCACAGACACCCCAGTTTTTAGCAAGCACCACCCTGATCAGTCAGGACCCTCCACCAGCAAAAAGATTGTGACACTGAAAGCTCAGATGATGGATAGCAGTTTTTAGCAATAAGGTATTTTTAAATTAAGGTATGTGTATGTTTTTTCTTTTGTACGTAATGCTACCGCACACTTAATAGACTACAGTATAGTGTAAACAACTTCTAGATGCCCTGGGAAACCAAAAAATTTGTGACTCGTTTTGTTGAGATATTTGCTTCATTATTGTGGTCTGGAACCGACCCTGCAATCTCTCTGAGGTATGCCTGTGCTTACTTCTGCCAGTTGCCTAGAGGCACTGCCAACTTTAGTGTACGTTCTCTGCAATGTTGTTGTTGTCGTCTTCATATTACACAGATAAAATGAATTTGGCTAACGATCACAGATCTGGAGGGGAGAACATTTTGCTTTCTGCACAGTGGGGTTGACACAAGCTGCTTTCCTTTGTGTTCATCTGAGTGGTGCTTCATTTTGTTTCTCATTTAACTTGACACTGAGGATGAGCTGCCCGGGACCCTCACCTTTGTTAGGACCCCATCTTGGCAGGCCCCAGCTTCTCTGGAGGGCAGTGTAGTCCTGGGGTACGAGGTGGTTAGATTGCTTTGGGGGAAACCTTCCATGGTTTCTCTTTTTGGTTTATGGCCTCTTTGGAATTGTGCCACTTGTATGAGGTCAACAGTATTTTTTTTAAAAAAATTATAGTTGTTTTAACTTATACTTGCTTCATTCAAGAGGTTCACTCAGTACATCTGGTGTGCCGTAACTGCCAGAACTGGAAGTCCCATTCTTTTTTAAAAGCATCTTTTAAAAACTTTACCTTTTGTGAAGTCTTTTTCTTTTTCTTTTTTTTTAATAACTCTGTCACCTGGGGATGCCAACAATCATAAGCTCTGAAATTCATTGTTCAGAATTTTATAAATGGGGTATATTTAGTGATAGTGTTTTTTTAAACCATTTTTATCCTTTTATTTTTTAAATACGATTTATCAAGACTATAATATTGGAGAGTAAAAAGATTAAGCTTTATCAATGTATAATTCAATTTCATTTGGTTTTCAGGAAAGTTTATAATAAAAACCTGCAAAAGTAGTGTCATGATCTTATTCATGTAGTGCATAGTTTGATGAGAAAGGTGAGGTAACAATCGTCAAGAAGTCTAAACTGTTACAATCTACATGCACTTATTTTCTTTGCTTTCTGTTTCCAAAGAAACGCTTGGTAGAATAGAACGTCTGTAGAAGAAATGATAAAAGATAACTTTTAACAAGGACTGTGAATTTGTGATTTATTTTTCTTCATCTGACCTTAACTTTCATATTTAGGTTTTAGGAGAAGTTTCAGTACAACTTCTGCTTCTTCCCAGAAAGAGATTAACAGAAGAAATGCTTTTGCCAAGTGAGTATTAAGAAGATTTAGAAAAAACGCCTTTCAAGATGAACATGACAGGATTCTGTGAAGAAATAAAAGTGGGATTTTGTATCTTTTACATTGCGTGGTAGAATTTTAACACTTAGGAGGAAAGGTGTGATGAGTGTGTCAGTGAGAAGAGTTCTTCCTCCCTCCTTTGCAAGCTCAATTAAAAATGTCACCAGTGACTAAAAGTAGTATACGGAATATATTTTCAAAGAGGTTTAGTGCTGTTAATAAAAGTTGGAGGAATTTACATTCTGTGTTATCATTGAATAGGGTGGACTGATTTTAAACTCTGTTTACTTGATTAGTCAGAGAATTGATTTAATATTTTGGGAAGTCCATAAAAGGAATGTCAGGCCTATTTGCATCAGGTAATCTTATTATTATTTTAAAAAATACTCCTGCTTCCTCTTGTAGAATATACTGCTCCCTTTTTCGTTGTTGTTGTTTCTTTGTAGAGAGAATCTCCTTTTCTCTTTTTCATTTATATTGCTATTTATAGACCTCAGACCCAGTTTACTGCCCCTAATAGTTTTCTGAGACGTTTAGGAACTTCTTAACTTTCTGAGGAATTTGAGGCTCTTCTAGGCTGATTAGGTTAAGGAGGTGTTTTTTTGTTTGTTTGTTTTTGAATTTTAAATCCTTCCAGTTAATCTATGAACAATGCCCTGGGGGAAAAACGCCTAGCTCAGTAGGTAAGTGCACTAGTTGTGGGGCCCTAGAAGCCACTAGGAATCATAGCCCACACGAGAGGACTTGCTGATCACATGAGCAACAGGCAGGTAGTTTATATAATAATCTGGCGTGAAGTTATTGGAAGGCCTCCCAAAGATCTGAGGTTTCACTTGAGAACCCTGACGGGTCCTGAGGCACTGTTAGGTACTGTTTAGCGGAGTTGGGTGGATTTTGTTTTTTTCCCTTCCTCAAAACCTCTACCAATTCTGAGATTTTAAAATTGGTCTCCTCACTTGAGTAGCTGAAAGAGTTTAAGGGCAATAACTTTATGCTCCAGAGTATTGAAGATATTCAAGAGTTCTTAGGCAGAATGGAAGAAATTACTAAGAAGAGGCAAGCAGGATATAAAGGATTTTGAAGGGGGAAAGGTATCAAAATCAGTGTCAAGATGTTGGTGAGGGGAAGAACATGATACAGAGAAGCAAGGGAAGGAGAGAGAAATCTGAACCGTGGGAATTATACAGCAGGTATGGATATGTACAAGATGATCTGTTGACATGAGAAGAAAATATCAGTACTTCTGTTGGTTTTCTTTGAAAATAAAAATAAATGAAGCTTTACTGATACTTCTACAGATTGACTCTAGTACCTGTTTTAAAAAAATAAACATATTCTTATTGAGGATATATAATCAATTTAAAACTTATTTAGTTTTTACTTAAACAATATGTGACCAGATGTTTGGTGATCAGTGTTACACGAAACAAAAGAAAGACATTAGGTGTTTAGACTTTAGGTCCTAGGAAACCGGTCCCTGATCTCAGGGGTAAGAAACATTGTAGTGATTGGATGACCTTCTGCTGGAGCGACAGAGTTGATTGTATATTGTGCTGTTTTTAATCTGGAAGCATGATGTATTCTGAAGAATGTGGGTTGAAGAAATGAGTTTATTGACATTTATCAAACCCTGTGCCATTTTCTTGTCTATTCGTATGGAAATAAAAGATACTTCCAGAAGAAACATGGAAAATATAGTCAGAGATAATGAAAATCCCTGCATAAGAAACTGGAAGGAATTGGGGCAAAGGGCATGTTTGCAAAAGAGGGCTGAGGAAAGGGAAGCAGCAGCCGGCCGCGCCGTTTTTGAGAAAGAGCAGATGTGCTTCTCCAGTTGGCTTATTGAGGTGGTGGTGATGAACACCTTCATTCAGAGGAAAAAATGATGGAAGCAATTCTTCTGTCTTCAGAATTCTTAGTATATCTAATACCAAGCATGGGGGTAATAAACACAGGGAGCTTGAGATGTTAGCATAGGTGTCACTGCCACCTGGTAGGCACAGGCATCCTCTCTCCCGCCGTCTGCATCCAGCCTGGGATCTGCAGCTCACCTGTCGCTACATCTCATCTCCATCATTACCAACTTAGCTTCTCCCCGTGTTTTCAGAGTGCATCTCCTGAGAGTCTCCACTGGGTCCTCTCTGTGGGACCCAGCCTGTCCACGTGATGTATTTGGCCAGCTCAAATCTGAATGTCTTTGGGTAGAACTCATATAACCCAGTTGGCTGCAGGTTCCATCATTTCACGTCACACGTTCTCATTTTCTGCCTGTTCCGTAAAGCTTTTGAATTCTCAAATGCGGAATGAAGTCCAGATTCATTGGCATAGCGTGTACAGGCCTGCCTGTTTCTCTGGACTTAGCTCTCGAGGTAAAATCCTCACAAGTGACAATTTGCTAAACTCTCTGCGCTGCTCAAAAAAATTTTTTTTAAGTTACACGTAATATATTTTGCTCCCATGACTATGTCTGCTTCCCTTTTCTGTCTGCTCATCTGTCAGATTTGTTCAAGTGTCACTTCCTCACTGAAGTGTCTTCCCTGGGACCTTGAGTGAGGATAGATTTCTCCCTCTTTCGTGCGCCTCCTGCTTTGTGCCCGTCTTTATTGCAGGATCTGTAACGTTTTACAGATTACCATGCACAAGTTCCTGGAACCTAGCTCTGGACCTGCCATTTCCTAGGTGATCCATTAATGTTTTTGAAGGAGTAAGCAACGCTCTCAAGTGTAGCGTAATTTATAAATTTCTCACTTCCCTGGGCTTTTAGAGCTTTGACATAACTTGAATCAAATCATTCTTATTGGAATGTTAAATCTTTACCCAAACTACTAAGTTTTGGCTTGGATATCGAGTTCATTTATTACTTATTTCTTTCTTTAAAATTTTTCTGATTATGAAAGTAGATTGGACAAAATTTGAAAAAATTACAGTAAATTAAATGCAGATAAAGATCGTCTGTAATTTTATCACCTAGATGAGATTATCACTGTTAGCATTTTGTCATATACTTCTCCAACTTTTTTCTAAAGCATGTATCTGAATTTTTAAGCAAAGTTGGACAAATCATACTCTATATACTCTTTGAAAGCTTTTCCCCTTAACATATCCCATAATAATAATAATTTTATTATTCTTCTTTAATAATTTTACTCAGTGTGACTTTTGCAGTGTTTTTAAAGACTGTGCTGTGCTGTGATATGAAACATTTTTATGGCACGATAATATGTGAAAAAAAACATTAATAGTAGGTGCCGTACTTTTTAAACGCATGTCCGTCTCCCCCCTCCCCACCCATGTATGTATGTCTGTGTGTGTTCAGATGAATAGCTTTATGTTTTCCTAGTTCTTTCTTTTTTTTAAATTTATGCATTTAACTCTTTAATCTCTTGGGGATTTTTAAAATATGTAGTGTGTGGTGAGAATCATATTCTTTTCCAAATAAATGACCAGGTTTTACAGCATTCCTAATTAGAATGTTCACTCCTTTCCCACTGATTTGAAGTTTTACTTCTTATCACATATGAAATAATTGCATGTATTTTTCTAAAATATCTTCTCTGTGTCATTTAAAAGTACATTCTTATGCCAGGGCCACATTGTTTTTTTTCTTTTTAATTTATTTCTTGGCTGCGTTGGGTCTTTGCTGCTGCATGCAGGCTTTCTCTAGTTGTGGCGAGCGGGGGCTACTCTTTGTTGCGGTGCACGGGCTTCTCTTTGCGGTGGCTTCTCTTGTTGAGGAGCATGGGCTCTAGGCACGCGGGCTTCAGTAGTTGTGGCACGCGGGTTCAGTAGTTGTGGCTCATGGGCTCTAGAGCGCAGGCTCAGTAGTTGTGGTGCACGGGCTTAGTTGCTCCGTGGCATGTGGGATCTTCCCGGACCGGGGATCAAATCTGTGTCCCCTGCATTGACAGGCAGATTCTTAACCACTGTGCCACCAGGGAAGTCCCCACATTGTTTTAATTATTGTAATTTTATAATTTAACATAATGGCAATGTAAATTTTGCCATATTATTATTTTTCAACCTTTTCTTAATACCCATTGTGGTTGTGAGCAAGAGCCTGGCCTTTGTGCTTGATGACCTTGGATCTGAACCCCGGGTCTCCTCTTTACCATCTCTCTGACCTTAGGCAAATAGCTTGATTTTTCTTAGCCTCAAATTCCTCTCTGGTTTGGGCGAGGTTGGATGAGATAATGTATGTGAAGTGTTTGGCACATAGTAAGTGCTCAGGAAATGATAGATACTGTCATTATGTGAAATTCGAGTAATTTCATCAGGTTGCAAAAAAATATATCATTTTGGGGAGGATTCATATATATAGATATATGTTTCTATCCAGGAACAAAGCTTTTTCATTTTTCTTTTGTATATTCTTCAGTAAAGATTTATACTTTTCTTACAGCTCTTACGTATTTCTTTGTTAACTTTGTATTTGTGCATTTGACGTGGTAAATAATATTTTTTCATTACATTTTATAAATAGGATTTATCAGATGTGGCATAGGACAGGCTTTGGCCTCAGTTTTCCTACCCATAAAATTAGAGTGCTCTTCCCTTCTCGGGGTCGTTAATAGGAAGAAATGAGACGTGGTGTGTGAGAGTGTATTTAAAAATACAGAGAGTGGAATAAAGTAGAAACCAAGCAGGACCCAGACTCTGCTCGCAGTCAGGCTCCGTGCAGTTTTGGTAACAGGTTCCGAGTTGTCTCTACTGTGGGGCTGGGAGAAGGGTTTCTCCTGGAGGAGAGGTGGCGTGGACGGCGGGTTGAAGGCTCCACTGGTGGTGGTTTCTGGATGACTGTTCTGGGAGGTCTCAGGTCATAGGACAAGCTCCTGGGCATGTTTCTGTTTTGGGCAGAGTTGGCTACTTCCCAGGGACAGTGGACTGCCCTGGGCAGTATTGGCATGAGGCCTTGGATGGGTTCCACGTGTGGGTGCCCGGTAGTTGTGTCATCAGGTCAGGCTGGTGGCGGGTGCTAGGAGGCAGTGCCTTGTAAGTAATGTTTTGTTGTAGAGAAAAGAGGAGGGATCCTGATCCAGACAACTAAGGTCCTTCCTAATGTTAGTGACAGGGAGAGCGGCAAACCCTTAAATGTAACTGGAGTTCATTCATAGAAGGTGTGTGTGTGTGTGTGTGCGTGTGTGCGTGTGTGTGTAGTTTCTAAAGTTGTGGATTAACAGTTTTTAAAAATGGTTTTCATGTAAAGGAATATTTGAAAGGTGAGCAAAATGTCATTTTATTTACCGCAGCCAAAATACTAGGTTCTTTTCTTTTTGCTTTGTTAAACAGGTATAGGTGTCTTTTTTCTAATTGCTATTTTACCGAGGGCATGCGCATGTATAAATTGCTAGTGAAATCTTAAATCCAGATTAGGGTAGTATTAAAATAGCCAGAAGAGAAAAACGTTTTAATGTTACAGAAAAGTATATCCTAATATTGCTATTTAGAATAAAAAAGATCGAGTTGTGAACATAAAGTATGCCCTTTTGTGAATGACTTGTGAACCTGGCTGTGGAAACGAATACGGTGAATTGCATCACGTGGCTTTCGTGCTTCAGAGTTTCTCTCGCGTTCCCTCCGCACAGGTCAAAGCCCGCTCTGCGCCGCAGCTGGAGCAGCAGCACCACGGCCGGCGGCCTGGAGGGGCGCGTGAGGCTGCACGAGGGCTCCCAGGTCCTCCTCACCAGCTCCAACGAGATGGGCACCGTTAGGTACCTGGGCCCCACTGACTTTGCCTCAGGGATCTGGCTTGGACTGGAGCTTCGAAGTGCCAAGGGAAAGAATGATGGGGCAGTGGGGGACAAGCGCTACTTCACCTGCAGGCCAAACCACGGGGTCCTAGTGAGGCCCAGCAGAGTGACCTACCGGGGAATAAACGGGTCAAAGCTTGTGGATGAGAATTGTTGAGCTAAACTTCTACAGTATTAAATGAGCTCACACACACACACACACACACACACACACACACACACACAATGTAAAATAAAGAGTCCATGGGAAATGGTTTACTTTATTTAGCTTTTAGCCATTATTTAAAATCTGAAAATAGATCTATCTTCATTGAAAAGCATTATAACAATTCAGAGAGACTCCTTTAAAAAGCTAGAAATACGAACTGTGGGAATCATGGTTCTCTTAAAACAATCTCAAAATCAGCCTTTTTTCTTTTTCTTTTTTTTTTTTAAGATTTAAAGCTTTAGACCCAAGAGAATTCTGAGACTTGGGAAAAAATGTGCCATTAAGTGACTGACTGATGTTGCTTACTCTGTCTCATTTTTGCACAGAATAGTGGATTTTCCATATGCCATAACGGTGAAGGTTTTCACTAGCTTTGGTTAACATAAGACCTTCACATGACCTTTTTCTGTCAAGTATTTTCGGAGTTTTTATTTATTTCTGTACTAATAAGGACAGTAAGAGAATAATAGCTGTGTGACTAGGTATTTTTCATGTCTTTGGGTCAAGTTATGTGCCCTTCCAGGAATGCCTCACCTACAGGTACATTAGGACTGCAGGTAAGGCATTCCTGGAAGGGGCTCTGGAGCTCAGCCTCTTGCCCGCTGCCAGGTTCTAAAGCCGCTCTTCCTCACGCGGGGTCACAAGCTAGCTGGTTACCAGAGCTACAACTAGAACGTGGGTCTCCTGACCTGTGGCTCGGGCTCTTTCCGCTGTACAAAGCGTGTCATCTCATATCTTTCTTCTGTGTTAGTGACTGCCTCATCTGGAGGAACCACAAAAACCCATGATTAGGTTTATAAATTCAAGTCACAATTAGAATTTTTTGCACGTGCTTAATTAACTTCCTTATGGGACATATCTATAAAACATACATATATGAAGCACTTTTAAAATAAAGCATGATGCACTTTCCTCTTTGTGGAGAATTGGCCATCATTTCCTCCAGGGGTATGAAAAACATTTAAAAAATTATATTTATGACAAGAGAGCAAATTAACAGACGTGTTAAGAAGAATGTAGTAGCTATTCATTTAAATGTTTATGGTTTCTTGATGTTTTGTGTTATTATTCATAAAGCCGGTGTTGCGTTTGCTGTTGTTGCTCTTTTTATATTTTCAGTTGTTGCAGAATTCAGCCTGTTATAAAGCTGCAGAACCGTATCATGGTTTTATTTTCCTTTTGAGCACGTTAACAAACCAAGCTTCATAATAATGCATAATAATGTAATAATGCAGAACATTTGTGTTGTGGATACGTATTGAAGTTTGTCCTGTATGTATAAAGATATATCTTTTATTGTAGCTATTTAGACTCTAAACTACCACGGAAATATTGGAATAGTTTGCTTTATAAGATAAAAAGCATCCTTCAAAATGGAGCTTGCTTTGTGCTTTAGAAATAATACATTGAACTATTTTGCAATATACTATTTAAAATCTAAATTCTCTTGCTTTGCTGCCTTTTTAAAAAGGTGTGAAATTTCAAATATTGCTAGAGCTATTTTCCTGAAATACATTTGCAAAATAAGGCTGCTTTGTAATCAAGGAATATTTTTGATTGAAGAAAGTGACTGTACTGTGTCAAAAGTAAACTTATTTTATTATATAGTTTATTTCTTAAAAACTCTATTTATACCTTACCGTGAAGTCCATGACTACACTGAACTTGGTTGTCCATAATTCTTCCTGTTAAATATAAAGCCCTGTAAGTTAGTAACAGTAATGCCAACACTGAATTTACTTTGAGGTCAGAGAACCAATTGTTCTCATATTTAGATTAGGATTATTAAATCCATGTAATGTGTATGTTTACGTATACTATACATAAAAATTAGGCGTTTTCATTTGTGTTTTGCTTATGTCATTCAAAGTTCACGTCTTGAGCATTAATAAAAAGGGAAGCTGTTTTGGTTTGGAGTGGCATCTTGTCACTGACCCTGCCTGCAACTCTCCTCTTCTCAGGTACTCAGAGTATATATGCTTTGTAGTTCACTTTTTTTCTTCTTACAGTAATGACTTGGATTTGTCCCATCCTTACCCTATAGCAGTGGTCGCCAACCTTTTTGGCACCAGGGACCGGTTTCGTGGAAGACAGTTTTTCTACGGACCGGCGTTGGGGGATGGTTTCGGGGTGATTCAAGCGCGTCACATTTATCGTGCACTTTATTTCTATTATCACTACATTGTAATATGTAGTGAAATAATTGTACAACTCACCGTAATGCAGAATCAGTGGGAGCCCTGAGCTTGTTTTCACTTGCCACTCACTGATAGGGTTTCGATATGAGTCTGCAAGCAGTTGATTTATTACGGTCTCTGTGCAGTCAAACCTCTCTGCTAATGATAATCTGTATTTGCAGCCGCTCCCCAGCACTTGCATCACAGCCTCAGCTCCACCTCAGATCATCGGGCATTAGATTCGCATAAGGAGCACGCAACCTAGATCCCTCGCATGTGCTGTTGTTCACAGTAGGGTTCGCGCTCCTGTGAGACTCTGATGCCACCGCTGATCTGACAGGAGGCTGAGCTCAGGCAGTAATGTGAGCGATGGGGAGCGGCTGTAAATACAGATGAAGCTTTGCTCGCTGGCCCGCCGCTCACCTCCTGCTGTGTGGCCCAGGGGTTGGGGACCCTTGTCCTATAGAGAGTCTTAAAAAGTACCATGCTTCTACTCAGCAAATGAAGTTATGTTTTTAGCTACTCTCCGATTATATTGTTTTGATGGACAGAGAGCCATTTAAGAAAAGAATGTATTTCTGTGGTTTTCTAAAATTGCTTAATTATCTTTTATACCAGTGGGATTTCATTTGTTTATTTAGGGTTGGATAGAAAACCTTGAGTTTATAGATTTCAAAATATATATAAATAAGTATCTACATTCTACTAAAAGGCTTTGTTTCTATATTTCCAGGTAATCTGATGGGAGTATTTTTTAAGTGCTTAAAAGTGTTGAGATACAGACATTTGTGGAATCTGAGCTGAGGCATTGTAATCTTGGTGAGGCCCTTGCACTGTCCTCTCCCGAACTCCTTACCCCCTCTCGTGTGTTATTTTTCTCCTTAGCATTTACCACCCTTGGTCATGCTACAACTTTTTGCTCATTACTTGTCCTGTTCCTCACTGGACTGAGGGATGGGTTTTGACTGTTTTGTTCATCATTTCATCCCTAACACCTGGAATAACACTTGGCACCTACTGCGTGCTCGGGAAGCATTTGTTAAATGAACAGAGGCAGTGGAGGCTGTTGATGGTTTAAAGTAGAGGTGTTGTCTCGCCAGCTTCAGCCAGGTGGGCTTGAGAGACCGGGCCGTGGGACGGGTAAATTTTGCTGGGTAGGGGAGGACAAAGGACAAGAAAGGTTTGAGTCATGGTAGCCCAACTTTACCCCAAAATAGTGCCATGAAGGAGATAGAAGGATGTTGGGTGTCAGGGGTAGAAAAGGGGGCAGGAAAGACACAGTGGGGTCACCTAACTGCCTATCTATTGTCCCTGGGGCTGGTTTTGAATTTCTGTTGTGATATGATGGTAATTTAGGGAACACAGTAACACATGTGGTCTAACACAGAGAGGATGAACTGGATCTCACCCAGGTGTGCACAGCATTGGTTTCCGGTGCCAAGCATTTTTGTTTCAGAGTTTTATTTTGGACCTGCCTATTTAGGCTATATGATAATATTATTTAAGCCACGTTGACTGAGGCTAGAGACCTAATGTGTTAGGAATCATGCTTAGTTAAGAAATAGATCTAGTAATCTTAACCGTTCACTGGATATTTGTTATCTAAATGATTGACTCAGAGACATATAATATGTATCACCACATGGCAAGCAAGTAGGAGAATTTATTTTTTATTTTTCTTCATGCCCTTTGCTTCACTACACTTATTTGTAATACAAACACAGTAGGTAATACAAAACTCACATCACATATATTTTTAGTAATTGTTTAGTAATATCCCTTGGTACATAGGCTCTTATTTACAAACAATGTCACATAAGCTGCTTGAATATACAACAGACATTCTTAGTGGAGCTTGTGTGTGGGCTGAACAAGTTAAGTAGATCATGTTAAGATTTTCTTACCAGCAGAATATGCCTTTGCGTAGGCAAAAAGAATTTTTTCTAGCAAAATTTTTGCCAACGCTCCTTTTTACAGAAGGGAAAAAGAAGTTTATGGGGAGGAATTAGAGTAGATGGGCACTTGTTACTGACAGCAATATATTTTCATTATGCGTGGTAGAAATTAAACTTCTTTTCTGCTTGTAGCCTTTTCCCTTGACGAGAAAGGCACCAAGCGGTGTGGGACCCTTTTTCCTCGCGTCCCTTTAGAATATCTTATAACGAATAGAATTTTCACGGTAAAGCAGCAGCAGGTCTCATCATTTTTCGGTTCAAATAGGGAAGTGTGGTCGTGGTGCTGCAGCAGGGCAGTAAGTTCTGAGTTATGTTAGTAAAGATACTCTAGGTGTTTAAATTGAGCCTATTAGCTTAAAACATAACCTGTCCCTAGTGATCACTGCTGTCATTTGACAAATGATCATAAATATGGTTTTAATTTCAGCTCTAAAACCCTAAATGAACCCAGATGTCAAGTTGGTTGCTCCTGTAGATACGCAGGTCCTTACAGTCAGGCACACCTTGTATGCCTCTGTCCTCGAAGGAACTGCTCTTAGGATTGGATGTTTAGTCGGAGTTGTTTGAATTGGATAGATGAAATTAAATAGGGAGTATCAGGAAGCTACTTGCGCTGAACTGAATTTGAATTTTAAGCATTCCTAAAGTTTAGGAAGTTTAAATATCCAGATGCTGTGTTCTCCTTGACCTGTGTTGATCTCATAGAGGTTAAGTTCTTTCACCTCCAGCCTGATAGAGGTGTTACTCAAAGTACCCTTACCCTCTTGAAGACTGGACTATTTTTCACATAACGAATCAAATCAGACTGACATGGAAATGAATCATGTTAAAATTACGTGCACAGCTTCAAGCCATTCTTTTTATTCTTTCTCTAATATGACTTCTGAGATTCAGCTTAAATCTCAGTCAACAGTGTTGTTGATGACATTGGCTGTCCCTGACAGTTCTTGTTATGAAGGATAGGTGTTACTACACAATATCTTTGGGGAAAATCCTAAAATGGATTTTAAAATGAATTTTAATAGTCATAAAAGTCCCAATTGATGACAGGGGAAAGTAGATGTTGTATTATACACAATAGAGAAGAGGATTAAAGTGAAAATTTTCAGTCTCCTTTATTGAACCTGCCAGTAAAAATGGATTTCTAATAAGAATTCCAGTAGATTATATGTATCAGTTTAAAATGTTGTGATTTTTCTCAAGCGATCTTTTCTCTTTCTTGAAGGGACTAGGGCTTAGGGAAGTAAGAAATAGCATGAGATTTCTTGAGGTCTCACTTCACACTCCTTGGGGTGTGACAGAGGAAAATTCAGTGTCATGTTCTGCTTTAGTTTCTTTTATAAAACATCACCGGCTGCTAACTGGTACATACATGAGGAAAAAGAATTTGCCTTTAATCTTACTTTACTTCTTACTGAGAACTGTGAACTACCACATAAATATAATTTCGAAATAATGCAAAAATATTTAAACTGGTTTTTCTCCCCTCAACTGTTAGATGCACTAAAATGTAGACAGTTGCCTGCAGTTGTCACAATCTTCTCTTTTGGTCTTTTGGTGGGGCATTTGAGTTGGCTATCTTTTGGGGATTCCCCACTACTAGATCCACTATAACGCTATATAATTCGGAACAGGTTTCCAAAAATTGCCCTCCAGTGGCAGTGGGTGTCTCCACAAACCCAAAAAGAGGGGTTCTCTCCAATCCAATGGTGACTGGGAGAGAAGACTCCTGTCATTAGTGAATTCCTCATCATAATGGTTCCATGATGCTAGTTCAGAGATGCCTGACTCCACAGACACTGCCTGGTCTCGAACGTGTGGCTTGTCCTGGGCTTTGTTACTCTGGGAATGAGCACTGACAGCAAGTGCGTCAGATCTGTCATCGAGTATTAGGTGTGGTGAAAGATAACGGTTCAAGCGATAAGTTGCGTGATTTTACTTTGCTAATAAGGTTGCCACTGTAGCAGATGTAATAAAAGAGAAGTGGTGCCGTGGTGAGCGTGAAGGTCGTTAAACAGACATGATTCTCATAGTCCTGTGTCAGCTTTGCTTCTTTCAGGAAACCACCCCAGATAGCAACTTCATTTTGCTATGTTAATGATTTTGTGATTTGTTACAGAGATCTTTGAATAGAACAATAAACAGAGAACTGATGCTGAACTTTCTGGTCTGCTTTGTATAAAGGTTAAATATAATCTGGCTCACTGGGATTGTGTACTGAATTAATTGGCTTTGCCTCGGAATGAATTAAGGGTCTCACACACACACACACGCACGTGTGAACGCACACACCGGTCATGTCCTACCAACTGTGGGCCAGGTGTTGGGATTTACCTTACACAGAGGTGAAATCTTACAGAATCATAGACTTCAGGATCAAAGGAAGGGGGCCTCTGAGACCAAACTGCTCATGTTTTTAAATGAGAAAGTGAGAGTTTAACTTGCTCGGGTCATGTAGGTAGGTAATTGCTGTCTAACGCCTACGCCCTTAGCTCCTGCTCAGTCTGCCTGCTGTTTCTCAAATAATTGATGAGTGCTAAACCACGCAACATATTATAACCATCTGAGGTTTTAACAGCCTGATAGTCATCTATACTGGCAGATAACCTCTCAAGATGTAAACGCTCTAGGGAGCGTTAATATACTAGTTGCTAAGGCTTAGTGAGTTCCTTGAGTAAGACTGCCTTTCAGCTAACATCGGCTGAAAAGCACCTACCCGACGAGCCTTTTAGTGATGGCGGGATAACTAATCGTGCGCAATTGCTTTCAAGGAGGCAGTAGGTCTTAGCAGATGAATGGAGTGGGGCAACCGCTGGGGCACGCGTCAAGCAGAAGGATCTGAGGAATGGACAGCGGACGGCGCTGCAGGCAGACCCGGTACCTGCGGTTCTCCTACCCCGGTGGTGACGTCTTTACGTGGAAGGGTTACACGCGTGTTTACATTTACTGAGCAGCCGAAGAGGGGAGAGTCGTCGCTCTGGTGCTGTGGTTAGAGTCCGTGTTCCTCCCCGCCCCCCAACTCCAGGCCGTATTCTTTTGTTGCACTGAGCTTTTCAAATGTTTTAAAGCTGTTAAGCTAGGGCTAAAAATAGCTTTGTGCTTGAGTGGTGCATTAAAACTTAAACACACTCAGGATACCAAATCAAAACGGAATCTTAATAGAAGCCTTGCCAGTTGTTCTTGATAGTTATCTTTTATTTTAGGGCATCTTGTGGAGGATTATGGGAATGCTGGTTTTCGTTTTGTGTGTTCACACAACAGCATAGGGAACCATCTGCTGCAATGAAATTAGCAAAGTCAAGTCGTATGTTCTTGGGGGACCCATTTAAAAAGTCATTAGCTAAAGACAGATTGACAACACACTTCATACATTTTATGAATCTTGTCATAGGAAGTCTGTTATTCAGAGTGGTCTAAATTCATAAGCGTCATGTTTTAGGTCTACAAAGCTCATGTGAATTTTAATCCTATTACTGGAGAAAAATCTAGCAAAATAGCCTGATCCCTTAGAATTTCTTAGTGGTGTGCCATGTGAATTTGGATGTAAAAGCCTCACATTTTATGGACTAAAGTTAATCTGTGGTTACATAATATCTTACAGCTGTAGAGCTCACCAAGCCCTATATGGAGAGGCCAGAAATTTTTTAAAAAGAATTCATCAAATGGGTTCAATATCTTCCTTTGATGCTTATTTTTTAACACTAAGTGTGGTAGAGAGTCTTCACATTCTTCTTTTGCCCTGAAAGGACGTGGTTCTGGTAGGGTTCTTGCTACCGTCATTAAACAAGTGACAGGCAAAGCCAACATGGCACAGAAGGGGAGCCGGGAGGGCCAGACGGGAGTGGTGCGGAGGGCAGGTGCACGCTGACTGTTGAAATTCTCCCCACACCCAACCCAAATCACTTGGGAATTCAAGAGGTATGAGAGGGAGTGCTTGTGCTTTCACACAATTTATAATCTTCCTGAGGGGCAGTGAGAAAGGGAAGTTATTATCCTTATTTTGTACAATATATGGAGACGTTGAGGTATTGACAGGTCTGATAACCCATGGAGAGCCAGGACTCACATCCTAACGGGCTAGAGAATCTGGTCTTTCAACTAGTAAGTATACCTTACTCTTCCTAAAACATAAAGTTCATTCCTGCTGTGTTGATTTGCTGTAATTTTGAGCTGCCACATATTGATAAGCTGGTCACTCCTCACAAATCGCTGATTTCCCAATGGAACGATTGTGAACTTCTGATGAGCTTCTTTATAGACATGGAATAAGAATAATTACAATAGCTTACGGTTTAATTAACATAACATCTGCAGACTTTTAATTGTGCCTGTTCATGTTCTAGGTGGGACTTTGCATCATAATTAATAAATATGTGAGTCCACAGCATCTGTACAAATTGCTGGAGCCATGTGGCTGGAGCAATATTGAGTGTACAACAGTCCAGATTAATACCGTGCCAATACATGGGCTTACAGCGAGTTAAATAAAACATCTTGAGGACATTATATCTCAGTGTGGAGTTGTTTATTTTCCACGTATACAAGCTTTTAAGATTGGACTATCATTTACACGAAAATTGATACCAATAAAGATGATTAGAGAGAATCAACAAATCAATCTCAGTGGTAGTAAGGCACAACCTGAAAATGTAATGGATCTGTAGTTTTTAATAAGAGAAAGAGCTAAGATTTTTTTCCTTGTTAATGAAAGAGTTGGCTGTTTAACCACGTAACATGCTCCCTGTTTCACTGGCTACTGGTGTTACAAATATAAAATGAAATTGTTCTTCTCAGTTTTGACAGCTCTCTGTCATCCTTTGAGGAGAGTGTTTTTCAAAGTGTGATTCTTGCACTCCTTCAGGTGGTTTACAAATTAGACTAATGTTTATATAATTAGACTTTACTTTGCACCAGGCATGAGCTAAAACTTTATTGATAACAAGTATTTAGAGATGAGTTCATTGATGTTTCATCTTCATGTGTGTCTGATGAAAATATTTTTGGCGGTTAAAGGAAAAGTGGTGTCCAGGGTATCAGTGCCTCTAGAGATGTGCAGAACTACTGACTAGGGCAAGGCTCTGCCATAGGAGGAATCAACACTCACTGGTCTAGTGTTGGCTTAGAACAGAATGGCTTTCCCACAACCAGAGTGAGACTTTTTGTTTTCTTTTTTTTTTTTTTGCAGTATGCGGGCCTCTCACTGTTGTGGCCTCTCCAGCCGCGGAGCACAGGCGCCGGACGCGCAGGCTCAGTGGCCATGGCCCACGGGCCCAGCCGCTCCGCGGCACGCGGGATCCTCCCAGACCGGGGCACGAACCCGCATTCCCTGCATCGGCAGGCGGACTCTCAACCACTGCGCCCCCAGGGAAGCCCCAGAGTGAGACTTTTTGTTTCCTTTTTTTTTTTTTTGCAGTATGCGGGCCTCTCACTGTTGTGGCCTCTCCAGCCGCGGAGCACAGGCGCCGGACGCGCAGGCTCAGTGGCCATGGCCCACGGGCCCAGCCGCTCCGCGGCACGCGGGATCCTCCCAGACCGGGGCACGAACCCGCATTCCCTGCATCGGCAGGCGGACTCTCAACCACTGCGCCCCCAGGGAAGCCCCAGAGTGAGACTTTTTGTTTCCTTTTTTTTTTTTTTGCAGTATGCGGGCCTCTCACTGTTGTGGCCTCTCCAGCCGCGGAGCACAGGCGCCGGACGCGCAGGCTCAGTGGCCATGGCCCACGGGCCCAGCCGCTCCGCGGCACGCGGGATCCTCCCAGACCGGGGCACGAACCCGCATTCCCTGCATCGGCAGGCGGACTCTCAACCACTGCGCCACCAGGGAAGCCCCAGAGTGAGACTTTTGATGTATGTGAAATTAAGAAGGTAGGAGAAAAGGTAGATAAACACTGTCCTTTCGCTTGGGAATGCTTAGTGCCTAACAAGCGATAAAAGTTGCTTTCCTCCCAAAGTGATGTTTTGGCACAGCTACCACCAGAAAAGAAACTGGGCAAGAGAACGAAGGGGAGCAGAAAGAAAGAATGAGATAAAGCGTCACTGCATATGTACATGTGTAAGGTTTAACAGATTCCCAACTCCTTTGCATGGAGATAAATTTCATCTGTGAAAACCAAGTTCAGAACTCCCATCCTAATATGTCACTGCCAACCTCAGCACTCCAAGTATTCCTTAGTTCCTTTACTCATTGCCACCCAGAGAAGAAATTCTGTTTTAGCCTGTATTTGACAGGTATACAGATTATGCTATGTGTATTTCAGCAAATTTGTGTTTCCATGTATGCTAGGATCACATGATTAAGGGAGCAAAAACTCGGGTGAAGCCCAAGGAAGGAAGGATAGATACTGCATTCGTACCTCTTCTTAGGACCGTCGGAGGGCCAATGATCCACCACTAGTAGTAGAAACTTCAACTTGGGAAGCTTCATGATTGAAACTGTTGAAAGGTTTGACACTAATGCCCATGAATGGATATGTTTCTATGCTTCCATGTATCACTGCTGCTTAAATTTTTTCTTTTTAAATCATCAGAGTTTATTTTAGTGGAAAGTCGTAAAATAATTAATTAAGAATTTAAATCTTGAGTTTTCAACCCAGTGGGAAACCTCACACACTCAGTTGTTCACTTTTAGTAGGAGGGTTCTCTTAAGGCATGAGGTATATTAATTGGATGTTGGAATCTCTCGATCTGTACCCGTGTTTTGTCATCTCAAAGCACTTTGAGTACTTGCATTTCATTTAGATGAGTGTATACACATTTTCTCTCTACTACCATAACTATTTACCACATTTCTACGATCGTCGATGAATCACCACAACTGAAAACATCCAAACGTCATCCACAGTGACGTTTCAGCGAGTTGTCTATGATTTTTCTTTTCCAAGTAAAGAATGTCTTTCCCCGCGCTGACTCACTGCAGAGAACTCCCTTATTTCTGTTCCCTCTGTCCTCAAGTGGTCCATGCCCACATCAACAAGGTAAGGGAACATCTATGACTCCAACTAGGAAACACATGAGCGCTAGTTCTGCGTGCGTGGAGGCGGAGCGCACAGGATTGGAAAGAAACAGGGGGAGGTGGACACCAGCCGTGCGTCAAAACCCTGCGCAGCCCCATTCGGGCCTCGTGTTTATCACTCGTCTTTATGAGATTTTCTCCTCTTGAAAGAATAGGATGAACCCGTGCTCAAAACCTCTTGAAGCAATTTGAAAATACAGCTTTTGATGTGGCACTTCAAAACAAGTTGGCACAGAATGAAAAGTGACGTTTGGTCTGGGGCTTGCGGAGGGCCCGTTACCTGGCGCGCGCCGCCCTCGGGCTGCGGCTCGGGCTCAGGGCGCAGGCTGGCTCTTGGCCGCGGGGTCCTCGTAGCGGCCCGGGCCCGGGGCGGCGGCCTCCGGGGGGAAGCCCTGCTGCTGGTAGCCGTAGTGGACGGTGCCGCACGGGAAGTGGCGCAGCCTGAACAGGGGCACGTCCCTCAGGCTGGCGGTCAGTGAGGACGGCTCGAGGAGCAGAGAGGTGCCTGGACGGTGGCCGGCAGCCACGGGGGGCGGGATGGCACGGCCGCCGTCGCCGCCCGGGTTCCCCCTCTCGCGCTGCTCCTTCTTCGCCGGAGGATTGCTCTTTTTGGTGGGTTTCTCTGTAAACCAGGAGCCGTAAGTTGGGTTCCATAGGCTGGTGGGCTTGTTTCTGGACCCCTGGACTTGGTGCAGCTCCGAGGGCGGGTTGGACTGAGAGAATGCCATGTTAACGTGTCCCCCCTTCACGGCCAGCGCCCTGGCGCCTCGGGCAGAGGCCTCTGCGGCCACGGGCTTCTTGCCGGCTTTGCCCGAGGAGGCGGAAGGCAGAGCCGTGCGGGCGGCTGGCTCGCGGCCCTCCTCCCGCTTGGCCTGGGGAGCGGAGACCAGCAGAGGAGGGATTCCCTCAGGGTCCTTGGGCCTCATGGGTACCTTCTCTTCCTCTTCCACGAGGGGCCCGTATTCTATGGGCAAAGCAGTGTTGATCACATCTGGGTCCTACAGGTGGGAGAAATGGACGGACGGAAACTTTGAACCACAGGCCAAACATGTTGGATCTGGAAGCTCCCTTAGCACGGATGTCATCCGAACTTATTTTACAGATGAAGAGACTATTCAGTGTTTATTGGGAATCTGTTCATTTATAAGCACGGGGGAATAAGAAACGGGAAATCATCCTCATCTTTGGAGAGCTTGGTGGATAAGTACTATTACGGAAGTGCCTGCAGGGTGCTGGGAGAGGGTGCCGGGAAGTGGCCCACTGCCAGGGCAGGGGAGAGGGGTCAGGAAAGACTTTGCAGAGACCACCTTTGGGCAAATCTTACAGATTAATGGATTTAAAAGATTGTAAATTACTTTAAAAAATGATTCCTTTCAACTAAAAGGTCTATGTGTTTGACTTCAAGTTTGTGTGTGCTTGTGTGTGTGTTGGGGGCAAGGGGAGGGTAGGAGAGGAGAGACACACTATGTGGGCTTAACAGGTTAACCTCTAGTTCTCGTCTTTCCATTTCCATCATGTTTGGATGGGCTACACTTGATTATAACATTTCTGGGTGTTGTCATCGTATCATTACACGTGCCAATATCACAATGCAGTGGTTCTTTAACTAGTTTGTAACTGATGAAACCCAGGAAATACTGAAGTGCTAAGAGGAAAACCGTTTACAAAATCAGCTCTGTGCTAGATCATTTTTACAGCAACAGACTAATACAGAAAAGCAGAAGGCAGTTGCCAGAGATTTGAGGAAAATTTGTGGTAGAAAGCTTAAAGTTGCAGAAACTTGATTCTGTAATATTTTATGCAAATTGGAAAAACCATTACTTCAGTTTAACAGAAAAACAGATAGGTCCAGTATCCATCAGTAAAAGTTTAAGAATAAAAAACAACTACCTTCTAATTCTCTCTGCTTTAGTCTTAATTCCTTCCCTATTAATCATTAATCTCTATAGTGAGTCATTCAAAATATGCTTGTACAGAGTTCCTTGCTCTTGAGAGGGATCTTATGTACTTTGGAGAAGAAAATTACTCCAAAGTATATATACTTAAGTGGAAGTATTCCATTAATATTACAACATAATAACCTAAAAGCCACTGAACGTAAAGTTCTCTGAAAGAACCCCGAATAACTTGAAGTCTGTGCAGATAAATGCCTTCCGAGCCCAAAGGACCCGAAAAGATGGAATCAGGACAGGAAATGACTACAGTGTGAAAATGGGTACGTCTGTTGTCACAGCTAAGATGAGAGGGAGTTTAGAGAGGTAGCGGCTTATTGTCTGACTTCTAAAATGTTCTCCAGAATTAGATATCCTGACGGAATGAGAGGCAAGAGAGGGAAAGGAAGCACACACAGCGGAGAGGAGGTAAGTGTTGGCCTGAAAGTGGTGCGAATGGTGCAGAAGGAGGGGCCGCCCCGAAGGAGAGGAGGACACGGCACCACTGAGGACGGCGCAGATGCAGAGACGAAGGAAACGGAGGGGGCGGGGGTTCTCACTTGGCCTCCACTCTTGAAGAGGTAGGAGGCATAGTCGTCTGCGGAAATGGTATCCCATTTCTATCAAAAGAGGAAAAACTTAGTCCTTACTGACGGAAATGGGAGCGGGATTTGCGTAGGGACCAGCGGGATGGCGGGGAAGCTGTGTGGCTTGGACAAAACCTCTCCAAGCCTCAACTCCTCTTAAGTGGCAGCGACTAGTATTTGTCTACAAAACAGGCAAACTGAGATACTACTCATTTTACTTTATAGATAATTAACATTCGTCCTCATGATCGTAACTCATATTTCCTGGCTGGTGTAACTGTTATTTCCCATTTTGGTATTTGCCGTCTTCAAGACTTTTCCATATAAATGCTGGCCAAGGGGGGGCGGAAATGTTTATACCTGGGTGCAGTATTCAATCCTCTCCAAAATTATGGCAAAGTTGGGCCTGTCTTCAGGCTGATGCTGCCAGCACTGGGTCATTATCCGGTATCTAAAATAAGAACAAAGCACATTAATTAAATCAAGAGAAACAGGATGAAAAAGACGTTTCCCCCCAACACTGTTCTAGATGGGACTGGAATGGCACTGTCTTCGAGGGTGGGGACTCATCTTGTCCCGTGTTGGTACATGTTGCCCTCTGCTGATGGGCAGAGTGTGAGGGTGTATATAACATAGGGCTCGTGAACATGGACATCCTGGTGTTTACGTTACATATGGCTCCTCTCATTCCATTCCCGAATTAAAGTCACCTCTGGGACAGAATATTCTATTTCCCATCTGCCTTGTTTGTGGGAAGGAGGGATGCCAGACAGGACAGCAGAAAACGCAGGGAATAGAAACACTTAAAGGAGACTCAAGACCCATGGTGCAGGGCAGCAGGGGCGGAGTCTGGGACACAGATTCCTAGGAGGTGCTTGAGGCGTGTGAGCCTGGTGAGTCCACAGCCTCCATCCAGACGATGGATACCTTTTCAGGTGTGACATTATTGCTTTCAAGGGGCTGGAAGACTGACCCATTGAAGCCACAGACATATTCCTCTCTTGGGGCATATTAAATGAGGTCAGCCATCCGGTTCCTTCATTTTAAAACAAAAAAGCATATGTGGCTGCAGATATTCTTTGAAAAGGAAAACTGTGCTTAGTAACTTGTAGAAATTCCTAAAAGAGTCGTACACAGGCCCGGGGCAGTTCTTAGGTGGGTCCATCCGTCCTCCACTGGTGACAAACTCCAGAACCTCCTGGTTGCTTTTGCTAGGGTACGGCATGTATCCAAGAGAGAAGATTTCCCACAGAAGCACTCCGAAGGACCTGCGCACAGGATGGAAGATGTGGATACGGGTACACACACAGACACAGGCACTGACACACACGTGTACACATACACACTCGGACACACACATAAATACACAGACGCACATACATATCATATACACAGGGTCATAAACACACAGACACACATACATAGACACACACAGACATACACAATGTAAAATTTTAATTTTTTAAATTTCACATTTTTTCCACCATAAAGAACTCTTCATATGGAGAAAAAGAAAAGAATGAGAAAGTAGTCACATGTGAAGCGCCATAAAAACATAACCAGCATGTTATTTTTTTTTGTTCACGTTTCTGTGCTTAGATTTTTTTAAATGTAATTGCTGTGATTTTTTTTTTGCAAATTCCATTATAGCATAAACATCTTGCATGCTAATACTAACATTTTTATAAATAGAATTTGACATGGCTGTAAAGTGTTCCACTGAGTAGTTGTGCCATAATTTGATGTATCATTTCCATACTGTTTTAAATTTTTTAAATATTTAAAAATACTGCGCTGAACATCTTTATACATTTTTAAAAGGATAATTTCCTTAGGATAAATTTCCTGAATTTAGAATTAGGATAATCTAGTAAAATCTAGGATAATTTTAAAGGAATTACTAGGTGAAAATAATATGAACACTGAAACATTCTTTACCCATATTGTCCATTTGACTTCCCAGGGGGTCACTCTGATCATCAACCAGCATTGTGCATCAGGCACTCCCACCAACACTGAGAACTTTTGCTGATTTTTAAGGTAAAAAATGGTAGAATATTTTAAATTATGTTTATTGACTTGATAATTAACACGGTTGAGTGTGTGTATTAATTCATTTTCTTCTCCTATGAATGGTTCATATTTAACCACATATTGTCCATTTTAAACCACATATTGTTTTGGTATCTATCAGTTTTTTGATTTATAGACAAACTTGATATATCAAAGATGTTAACCTTTTATCCACAATTCAAATAACTTCTATTAGTTGCTTTCTAATTCTCCTTTTTAGCATGCCAAAGATTTTTATTTTTAGGTAGTCAAATCTATTTAGAATTTTTTTTTGTGATTTCCTCCATCTGTTTTATAGATTCTACAGTCCTCTCTTTACCAGCAATTAGATGAATGTATTTTATTTTCTTCCAGTTGTATTTGTTTTTTTCTCTCTTCCCAAACCCAGTCGGAATTGAGTTTGGTGTATAGTGTGAGGTAAGGATGTCACTTTATTAGCTCTTCTAAAACCACTTTTCGAATAATACATATTCCTAAAATAATTTTCTCTTCAACTATTGACTTGTGAGTAAAACAGTTCTGTTCCTGGCTATCTGTTCACTTCACTGATTTTTCTGCTTCTTGCACTGATACTACTCTCTTTTACTTTTTGTGTATTTATGTTTTAATATCTGGTAGGGCATTTTCCCCTTATTTCTCTCTTTTTAAAGAAATGTATTTGATTTCTCATTTATTGGCTTTAAATGAACGTTATAATGATTTTTATCATGTTCCAAAATCATCTGCTTTGATATTTTGACTAAAACTTTTATTTTAAAACTTTAATTTCATAATTAGCTTTTTGACAAAAAAAAGAGCCTATTTTAATTTTTGTGTCTGGTTGTAGTTTTCTGATGTTAATAAATATTACCTCAAAAATTGTAAAGAGGCTTCCCTGGTGGCACAGTGGTTGAGAGTCCGCCTGCTGATGCAGGGGACACGGGTTCGTGCCCCGGTCAGTGAAGATCCCACATGCTGTGGAGCGACTGGGCCCATAAGCCATGGCCGCTGAGCCTGTGCGTCCAGAGCCTGTGCTCCGCAACGGGAGAGGACACAACAGTGAGAGGCCCGCGTACCGCAAAAAAAAAAAAAAAAAAATTGTAAAGAACTATAGTTCCTCCGTCTCCTAAGGAACACAAAGTACTTTTTATTGACATAATTTAGGTGAAATTTCAAAGGTTCTTGTGAGGAGAATTGGGCAAAGATCTTTTCCATATATTTTAGGTGCGAAGGCTGAAGCAGAGGTTATTATACAGCTAATTCAAGACAGACTGGAATATATTATTAGATCTCTTAATTCTACTCCCTACAGATTGCCTGGTGCATATATTATTTCTCTCTGTTTGGTGGTCTGCCCCCAAGGCAAAACAAAATAAGCAAAATCATGGATGGAACTGGCAGCAGGGCTTAAAGAATTCCAGCGATATGTTTTCTGCTTGTCTAGATAGACAGCTAGGGAGATAGATTGCAGTATCCTTTGAGAGAACCACTATATAGACTGAAAATCGGTGTTTATTTTCTTACAAGGGAGCAAGAAATCATGCTGATTATAGAACGTGGATAATTTCAGGTAAGTAGTGTTGTCAGATTTAGCAGATAACCAGACAGGACACTCAGTAACATCTGAATTCCAGTTAAACAAGAAATACTTTATAGTATTAGTGTATCCCAAACACTGCATGGGACATACTTATACCAAAACATTATTCACTGTTCATCTGAAATTCCATTTTAACTGGCCATTTTGTATTTTATCTAGCAATCCTACAGATAAGGTAAATCTATATTTTGTATGCCAAATGGTTCTTTAATCACCTATAAGCGGAACCTGTGCTAAATAGGAACTACAAGGTCCAAAGCTTTGCACCAAAGCATTCAAAATCAAACAGAAACAAATATAAGGAAAAAATCCCACTCTGTTTCTCCTGGTATTGAACTTGCTCTGCCTGAAATTATAGAAATAGCTTAAGTGATTGCTGATGAAATTATTTTAAAATTTTGAATCGATGAATATAATCTGATGAAAAAGTTTTAAAGTCACAACTGTGCTATGTTTATCACCTTTTAAAGCTAAATTTTATTTTCCTTTATTCATAACTTGAAGTTGGAAGATTGTCTCCAATTATGTCTCTGTGTTCACACTTTGCCTGCCCCTTCCATCTGAACCACCACTGGCCCCAATTATGGTAGAGGGTGGGGCGCACTTTTAGGTAAAATGGGAACCCCAAAGTTACTGTATCGTATTTAAATCTCCAGCTGATCCCATCCACAGTTCGCTGCAGTTCTCTGAGCTTCAAATTCATGTACCGCCATCTCCACCGGCCTATTTTAATAGACAACTCAGACTTGACATGTTCCAATGAGCTTTTTCTGCACCCAAACCCTCTCCTCCTCCAGTCTTTCCAGCTCGGCAGTACCACTGTCCAGCTGTCTGCTCAAGCAGCAAACCTAGGAATCGTCCTTGATCTCACTCTTCCCCACACCTCCCACTCCACATCCAACTTAGCACAGTCTTGTTGACTACTCTCAACACAGAGCTTGAAACTGACCACGGCCAATGGCTTCCACTGCTGCCACTAGGTCTAGCCCCTCTCATCTCTTATCTAGAAATGAGCAGTGCTCTCCTAACTGGCTTCTCATCTTCACTTGCCCCACTCCAGTCTATTTTCAGTGGAAGCAAGAGTGACACACACACACACACACATATATATATATTTTGTGTGTGTGTGTGTGTGTGTGTGTGTGATACGCGGGTCTCTCTCTGGTGGGCCCTCTCCTGTTGCGGAGCACAGGCTACGGACGCGCAGGTTCAGCGGCCATGGCTCACGGGCCCAACCGCTCCGCGGCATGTGGGATCTTCCCGGACCGGGGCACGAGCCCGTGTCCCCTGCAGGTGGACTCTCGACCACTGTGCCATTCATCTCTGAGCTGTTTTTTTTTTTTTTTTGGTGCACCGGGTCTCAGTTGTGGCACATGGACTCCATTGCTGTATGTGGGATCTTTTTAGTTGCGGCATAGGGGCTTCTTAGTTGTGGCACGCATGTGGAATCTAGTTCCCTGACCAGGGATCAAACCCGGGCCCCCTGCATTGGGAGCATGGAGTCTTACCCACTGGACCACCAGGGAAGTCCCTTCTGATCATTTTTTACTATGATTTTATTTGTCTCCTTGGAAGGTTGCAGCATCTTGATCACCACTGGTCTGAAATTTCATGATGATGTGCTCTTGCGTTACTCTTTTTATTCAGTGCTTGGCACTTGCTAGATGCTTTCATTCTGGAAACGTATGTCCTTCTGGGAAATCTTCTTGAATTATTTCTTTGATATTTTTATTCCTTTCATTTCCTCTATTCATTCTTTCTGGGACTCCTAGTTGTCAGCTAACTGGGTCTAATGGTCTAATCCCTTTAATTTTCTTTTCTTTCCTATCTATTCCATCTATTTATAGTTGTTTTATTTTCTAGAAGATTTATTCAACTCTGTCTTCCAACCTTTCCATTACTTTCACACATCTATCATCATCTTTTAAAAAACAAAACCTTTATTTTCTTAAGAACAGTTTTAGGTTGTAAAGAAATTATGAAGATAATACAGAAAGTTCCCACATACCTCACACTCAGTTCCCTCTATTTTTAGCATCTTACATCAATGTTATACATTCCTTACAATTAACGAGCCAATATTAAGGCATTATTATTAACTAAAGCCCATAGTTTATTGAGATTTCCTTAATTTTTGCTGAATTTCCTTTATCTATTCCAGAACCCCATTAGAACATCATGTTATATTTAGTTGTCATGTTTCCTTAGGCTACTCTTGACTTTGGCAACTTCTCAGATTTTCCTCGTTTTTGATGACCTTGACAGTTTCGAGGAGTACCAGTCAGGAATTTTCTAGAATGTCAAATTAGGATTTGTCTGTTTTTCTTAGGATTAGACTGGAGTTATTGGGTTTTGGGAGAAAGACCACAGAGGTTAATTGCCATTTCATCATATCAGGTGAAGGTACTTGCTATCAACATGATCTACCACTGTTCATGTTGACCTTGATCGCCTGGCTGAGGTAGTGTTTGCCAAGTTTCTTTCTTCTCCCTGCTTTTCCCCCCCTGTGCTCTTTGAAAGGATGCTGCCGTGTGCTGCCCACATGGGCTCCGGGGAACTAATGCTCCATCTCGTTGGAGGGCTCTCTCATCATATTTTTATATCCAGGAATTTTTTTTCCCTAAAAACATTGTTTAAAATAATTTTTTATCTTTAGATTATGGTTGCAATAATATAACTTTCGAGGATATTGTTTTTAAAAGTTTTCCTAAGCTTTCTGCATTCTTCTTCCTCCAAGTTCCTTTTTATATGTTTGTTTCCTTCAGATTAGAATCTTTTCTCAAGCGCTTGTTGATTCTTGGCTGTCTGTTCATGTATTAAGACTGGGACATGACGAAGCTGATGGGAAGCTCTATGTAGATGAGGCTTGTCAACTGGTGGGCAAACTGGCTCGCTTGTTTCACGAGGTGCATTAGTTTCCTGGCTGCTGTAACAAAGTACCACAAACTTGGTGGCTTAAAGCAACACAAGTTTATTCT
Organism: Neophocaena asiaeorientalis asiaeorientalis; assembly: GCF_003031525.2. Lineage (NCBI taxonomy): Eukaryota > Metazoa > Chordata > Mammalia > Artiodactyla > Phocoenidae > Neophocaena > Neophocaena asiaeorientalis. The sequence continues at coordinate 421,907 of NW_020175666.1, forward strand.
CTCACAGTTCCAAAGGGTGGATGTCTGAAACCAGTCGCGTGGGCTGAAAGCAAGGTGACTGCGGGGCCACGCTCCCTCCAGAGGCTCTAGAGTAGAACTGTTCCTTGCCTCTTCTGGCTTCTGGTGGATGCTGGAATTCCTTGGCTTGTGGCCACATCTCTTCAACCTCTGCCTCTGTCCTGTGTGTATGAAACTTCCCTCTGCCTCTCATGCCACTTGTGATGGCATTTAGGGCCCACTGGATAATCCAGGATAACTGTCTCACTTCAAGGTCCTCAACTTAATCACATCTGCAGACTCCTTTTTTCTTATAAGGGAACAATGGCAGGTTTCTGGAATGAGGGCCTGATACCTTTGGATGGCCATTATTCAGCCCACTAGCACTTGTGGTGTCTGAAATTTTTCACTTCATTGGTCAGTCCCTCCTTCAAGAATCTCCTCATCTCCTTCTGCCTAGCTGCCGTGTTCTTGGCACTGAGGGGATGGAGGGGGCATTACACCTTTAAGTAGGTAGACTTAAAAAAATATATATATGCATGCTTATAGGAGAGAATTGCTGATGTCTGATGTCCCTAAGGCCGGAAAGACTTTAGTTCAACCTCTTCAGAGAGGGAACCCCAGCCCTGTGTGTTGGTAGAGGAGGGATGGGGTGAGGGAATGATCTAGTTACTTTTTAAACAGATCTGTAACTCATTTTCCTCTCTGCTGCACCTCTACTTTCAGAGGTGCTGGCACCTTCCATTCCTGGGCCTTTCTGGGGCTCCTGATCAGGCAGAGTGAACCAGGCTGCTTCTGGATGGCCCTAGATATCAACTTCCTAGTTTTCTAAGTAAGAGACCACTTGTCTGTAAACTTTCCAGTTTCCCAAATTTTGTCATTGTCTTTGACCTTGTGGATTTTTATGCAACTAAAAAGACTCCCTTGTAGTGTGTGTGTATGTGTGTTTTGTGTGTGTGTGTGTGTATGTGTGTGTGTGTGTGTGTGTGTGTGTGTGTATTTTGGGAGGGAGCACAGGTTCAATTTGCCATTTAAAAAATTATGTGTTGCTCTTACAGGAATTATGTAAAACAGTATGGAGAGTCCTCAAGAAATTAAAAATAGAACTAAAGATCTAGCAATCCCACTTCTGGGTGGGTATACATCCAAAAGAAATAAAATCAGTATCTTGAAGAGGTGTCTGCACTCCCACGTTCGCTGAAGCATTATTCACAATAGCCAAGATATGGAAACAACCTAAGTGTTCATCAAAGGATGAATGGATAAAGAAAATGTGGCATGTATATAAACCATAGAATATTATTCAGCCATAAACAAGAAGGAAATTGCCGTTTGCAACAACATGGATGAACCTGGAGGACAGTATGCTAAGTGAAATAAGTCAGACACAGAAAGACAAACACTCATAAGTGGAACCATGGAAGCAGAGAGTAGAATGGTGGTTGCCAGGGGCTGAGGGGAGGGGAAGGGGAAGACGTTGGTCAAGGAGCACAAGGTCTCAGTTATGCGGGATGAATAAGTTCTGGAGATCTAATGTGCAGTGTTTTCCAAACTGATTTTTAGCTGTAGAAGGGGTCTCACCACCACCATCACCTGCAGCACTTTTGTGCTGATAATTATTTCCTTTTCTCCATGATTCTGTCAATGTGGAGAATTTCATTGATCAATTTTTCTAGTCTTAACTCAATGTTGCATTCCTGGAATAAATCTAACTTCGTTATTATGTGTGGCTCTCAGTGTGTGGTCCCCCAGCCTGCAGCATCAGCATTGCCTGGGAACTTGTTAGAAATGCAACTTCTCAGCCACTTCAGACCTTCTGAATCCTAAGCTCTCAGGGTGGGGTCCAGTGTTTACCTGTGTTTTACCAAAGCCTTTCCAGTGGTTCCGATGCTCGATGTATGCCAACCTCTGAGAGCTCCCGTAGGAGAGGTATGTTGATTCTTCTTACCCTTCCCCACGAGAGTGTGGGATCATTTGGCTCACGAGCTCTACCTTAAGGCCCACGGTGGGACCTGGAGGAGGGCAGCAGAAAGACTCACCACGTGTCTGTTTTAGAAGTAAATATTCCTTCCATGAAGGCCTCCGGGGGCATCCATTTGACCGGCAGCATCGCACAGCCTCCCTTTCGGTAGTAGCTCGCTCTGCAGGGAGAAGAGGAAAGCGGACTTGGTTCTGGAAATGGCTCTGAGCCAGGTACCTTGAGAGAGTGGCAACAACATCTACCGGTTGACGGACTGAAATTAACAAGGGGCGCTTGTGGTTCAGGAGGGGAGCAGGGGACACAGATCACCTAGTTAACAACCTTAGTGTCACCTCACAGGAGACAGAACAGCCCACTGCAGGTGTGAAAGGAAAGAGCTACGCAATGACTAAAAATACCCACTGGCAGGTAGTTAGAGTTCCCTGATGGGTTTTGTTTATTACAACTCACAACGCATAACATTACTCCAACCTTGTAAGTACTGTTCTTGATGATCCACGGTAATGCGAGATCCCAGATGGGAGAATTGAGGGCAGGGCTGGTGTCCTACTCTGGATCCTCCTCGGCACTCACACAGCATCTAATTCAATACAGGTGCTCGACATGGAACCCTCTAGGCAGCGGGCGGGAAGCTGCGTGCCATAGCAGAGCCCCCAGGAGAGCACCTGCCTTCCATGGCATGAGTTTTGTCACTGATGTCGTTAATGCAACTGACTGATAAAAACTAGTAACTGAATTCATACCACTGTGCTCCCGTGCCTGGTGTGCTATGGGAGGTGGCTCCCCACCAGCTGCCTAGATTAATTAATTACTCCAATAAACATGAACTGAGTACTTAGTGTGTGTCAGGTGTTCTGCCACGTGCTGAGGACACAAATAAGTCATAGACTCTCTCTTCCAAGGTATGGTTTAGTGGTAGAATCAACTGCAGGAAGAACAACACGTGATGATGTAGGTATGTACGAAGCTCGGTGACCAATGAAGAATGCATTTGTTCTACCCAGAGCGGGGGTAGAGTATAGGAGAAGTTTCTTGGGGGCGCTGTTGGAGCTGGAACGGCAAAGCGGCTCTCGAGGAAGATTATTCCTGACATGTGGCGTCGTGCGGTGCCTGTGGGAAGCCGGAGCTGTAGGGAAGTTGGGCGGTGAAGCCTAGAGCTGGGGAACTGTCGGTGCTGAGGATGGAGAGGAAGGGCCAGATCATGTGACTCACTAAGTCCCACTGCAACATTTGTGTCTTAGAGCACAGGCTCTCCCAGGGTGCTCTGAGACAGGAGGGGAAGGAACGCTGAGACTCTGGGTGATAGAAGAGGGTGACGTGGAGCATTAGCAGGGTATATGGTGGATACCAGTGGTAGATGACTGTAGCTGAAAACATTGCTAACTCCTAATTTCCTAGGTACTGCTGTCCTGTGGTAACAGGATGCCATCGGCATTCTTACCCCACGGAGATTGTTTACCAGTTCCGTGGGAGGCCTTCAACATCTCCCTTATTCTCCAAAGACTGAAAGGTCTACATGACCATCCCTCCTCACTCTACCTCCAGATTAGGGAAGGTGTAATTAGTGACCATGCAAGGGAGTCACTTGCTCAGCTAATGGAGTGAGTCACTGTTGTAAATAATTAGACAAAGAAGAAATGGGAATTCCCTGGCAGTTCAGTGGTTAGGACTCTGCGCTTCCACTGCAGGGCAGGGAAGCACAGGTTCAATTTGCCATTTAAAAAATTATGTGTTGCTCTTACAGGAATTATGTAAAACAGTATGGAGAGTCCTCAAGAAATTAAAAATAGAACTAAAGATCTAGCAATCCCACTTCTGGGTGGGTATACATCCAAAAGAAATAAAATCAGTATCTTGAAGAGGTGTCTGCACTCCCACGTTCGCTGAAGCATTATTCACAATAGCCAAGATATGGAAACAACCTAAGTGTTCATCAAAGGATGAATGGATAAAGAAAATGTGGCATGTATATAAACCATAGAATATTATTCAGCCATAAACAAGAAGGAAATTGCCGTTTGCAACAACATGGATGAACCTGGAGGACAGTATGCTAAGTGAAATAAGTAACTGCAGGGCAGGGGGCACGGGTTCAATCCCTGGCTGGGGAATTAAGATCCCCCATGCAGTGTGGCACGGACCAAAAAAAAAAAAAAAAAAGAAGAAACTAGGGGTTGGGAAGAGAAGAGTGGGATAAAGTATAATAGAGTATTTTTTTAAATTAAAATTTACTTTGTTTTTTAATGTAGCCTTAAGAATATGACAGGGGAAAAGAAATGAAGCTGAGCTAAGTACCTATGGGCTTTGAATACACTCCTGTGTCTCCTGGTGTGAGAAAAGAAGAGCGATGAGCTGGGCCCAGTTTCCTGTCAGTTCTAAGGTGCTCTTGCCTGGGGTGATGGAAGCTAAGCCTGTTTAGAATTCCTGAGTATTGAGGAAAGGGGTTAAGTAACTTAAAGTTTACTTAGAAACGTTTTCCATATCAAGCATCCAGGTTATTCTGTGTCTCAGAACATGTTAGGACTATAGAGTTGGAAGGAGAAAGACAATCTAATTAACAGCTTAGTATCAATTATCGCAGGCAGTGTGATCCTTGAATTAGCCCTTCAGGCATGAGCAATGATTAAGGCTTCCCATGTCCTGAAAAGGAACTTAATGACATTTTAGGTGGCAAGTTGACAAGGCACCAGAGATGCTTTAGGGCACAAGCAGCCTTGTCACACTCTCTTGAGGGGGTTAAGCTGAGGAGGTGAGCTCTGATGGGCGATGGCAGTCTGTACTCACCTGTAGATGTCTCGAGCCATTCCGAAGTCTCCGATCTTGGCCACCCTTCCAGGGCCTGGACAGGTCAAGAGGCAGTTCCTGGCAGCAATGTCCCTGGGAAGAAAAAAAATGAGAAAATGCCTTTCCTGATTTTATTCTTGAAAAGATAAATGTATAATACTCAGCACAAGGATCTTCACCTCCAATCTGAAGGTTCTCTTTTCTTCCCTATAGTTCCTTTCTACATTATACTTCAGTATGAAAGAAATAGCTAAGCAATTCTAGGTCTCAGAACCAACAGGGAAATGGAAAAGGATTTGGGGAGATGATTGAAATGTTTAATGGGATAATAATAATGAAAATAACTATAATAGGAACTAGAAAAGTGATTGGCCTTTTACTGTGTACTTAAGCATTGTTCTATGTGCTTCATATCTAATTCTCACAACTCTGTAAGACACAAGGTGCTATTATTATCCTTATTTTATCAAAAACACTTAAGCTAAGAGAAGATAACAGAGGGACATAAGAAATGCGTTTGGCTGTAGGCTATTGTTCTGTACAGATTGCTGGTTGGTTTTTGCCGGTTGGATGAAGGAGTATTCTGGAACAGCATAATTTCCATGACCAGATGCAAGTAGGTCAAAGTATTCCCAAATATTTCTAGTTTTATTTTCTAATAAGCCATTATGGTTTTTACATCTGTGATTTTATCTAAAGCCTTTGCTAAGCTGTATGCATCACAGCTATGTGGCCAAAGAATCACTTCTTTCAAGTTAGAAAGTTATCTTGTCTTCTTAGTTGTTATTCTCCAGATGGCCTATTCTCCCATAGCACACCTGTAAGCCTTGATCAGAAGCTTTCCAAGATTCATCAACTTCTATTCACTGACTGCTAACCCATTCTTTTTTTTTTTTTTTTTTTTTTTTTAGCCTCTCCCGTTGCAGAGCACAGGCTCCGGACGCGCAGGCTCAGCGGCCATGACTCACGGGCCCAGCCGCTCCGCGGCATGTGGGATTTTCCCAGACCAGGGCACAAACCCGTGTCCCCTGCATCGGCAGGCGGACTCTCAACCACTGCACCACCAGGGAAGCCCCGCTAACCCATTCTTGACATGCATGTGGGGATTAAGGATGCAGCCAGAAGAAGTCTGGAATGGGTTTCTAATAACATTAAAGTCCTGGATGGGGAAAAAAAAAAAAGTACTCCTTGGGGGGAACACGTGGTGTTTTTACATTTTCAGTTGGTTTCATGAAGGTTCTGACCTTTGGCTGAGAAAGAAGGACATGGAGAAAGAAGGACATGGATAGTATTAAAAATAGGATCTGGGTAGGGCCTCATGGCTTAGGAGATCAGAACAATGGGTCAGGGTGGGAGATGGATGTCATTAATGCCACTGCCCTGATCCAGAAGGTTTAAGTTGAATTTCGAGGAGCAATAGTGCATAAAATGCCCTAAGGCAACCATAAAAGCATAACATATATGACATCAAAAAGAAGAAAAAAATAATAAGAGATATAGCCACTGCTTCTCAAGAGAAATATAGTGAAATAGACCAGGAACACTATTTATGGATCCAGAAAGGTCTTTCCATTGATGTGCAGGGAATGGTTGCTTAAAAAATTGATCTTGAATCTAATGGCAGGAAAGTAAATGTAACATCATAGAACACACCAAGAATTGGTAGAATGACACATATTTATTGAAATGGCAATAAAGCATGTCCAAAGGAAAGAGATCTAATAGAAAAATGGAAGCATGTGGATCTGGTGAGGGAGTTCCACTCTGAATTCAGCAGGTGTGGTTGCATGGGAGTCTGCGAATCTTAAGGCAGACACTGGGTGGAGGAAAGAGAATTAAAGTAAAGCTATTGGGGGAGTGTGCCACAGACCTCAAGCCAGTTAGAAGATGTAAAAGATGCTTTCTTCAAACCAATTACCTCAGAAGACAGCTTTGATCGAGATGGATAATTTCTGCTAATAGTCACCCTTTGCATAAAGCAGATCATCTGATACATTATTGATTCAATCTTTGACAATTTCATTTCTCAAAAAAGATAAAAGGAGCAACAAACTGTTACTCTGGGACCTAATTCTGACCTTCAGTAATTATTTACAGATATGAAAGCCATAAGAATCTTAAGAGAATATGATCCTGTTATCTTATTATCTGTAATAACAGCACTGGATATAGTCAACATGTTATCATGCCTCTAGGAAAGCAGATTTCCAAACGTCAGAGGAAAGATGGATATGATCCCTCAGTCAGAGAATCTGGATGCTTGGTGACTAATGTGGGAGTGGAGATAAAAAGGCAGAAATGGGGACTTCCCTGGTGGTCCAGTGGTAAAGAATCCACCTTCCAATGCAGGGGATGCAGGTTTGATCCCTGGTCAGGGAACTAAGATCCCACATGCCGCGGGGCAACTGAACCTGTGCACCACAACTACTGAGCTCGCATGCCTCAACTAGAGAACCTGCATGCCACAAACTACAGAGCCCACGTGCTCTGGAACCCGTGCGACACAACTAGAGAGAGAAAAAACCTGCACGCCACAACTAGAGAGAAGCCCGTGTGCAGCAAAGAAGAGACCGCATGCCTCAATGAGGATCCCACGTGCCGCAACTAAGACCCGAAGCAGCCAAAAATAAATAACAAATAAATCTTTTTTGTTTGTTTGTTTGTTTTAAAGGCAGAAATGACCTCAGGGAGAAGTGAAGGGAGAGATCTGAAGTCACCAAGGTGACAGCACATGCTGCTCTCAGATGAGCCCAGATTTAGAGGACGTGGACAAAAGATGGCAAGATGGCTCTAGCCAAGGACTAATTCCAAAAGGAGTACAACCTTGTCATGTCTGAACAACAATAAAGGCCAGAGCTGAGATTTATGGAAAGTTGTGTACACATTGAAAAGGGCAAGAGTAACAATGGCAGGGTTGGAGGAGAACAGAAAGAACGGAGCCTGGCTTCCCTTTTACTTCTGTTATTTCTATCAAACACAATGATCTGCAAGTTGGAAAGGCTGAAAATCAACAGGAAGATCTGAAGATCAAAGTGATGACGTGACAGTCAAAGGATGAGCCGATGTGAGCGTCTCGCCTTGTTTCAGGAATGGGTCTGGGAAGCTAGGCCAGTGTATTTCTTGACCTTCAACTTCCCCATTTTTATTAGGGAAGGAAGCATAGCTCGTTATCTACCTACACGCTTTTCTATTTCTAAACTCATACATATTCTCTCATTTTCTACGTTGTATTACATATTCTAATTATTAGGAACATGTTTTATACTCTTGGATGGGTTAATGAATGTTTATTAGTTCACCAGGTTGTTATTTACTAAATTAGAAGCAAATGGTTAGGAAGAGCTTTGCAAAGAGCCTAACAATCTATTTGACTTTTCAGGTTTCAGAATCAAGCTGCCTGCTGAGAAAGCCATCAATGGCCACATGGAAAGAAATACGTGTCATCTCTCATGTCTATAGCATTACACATGGACTTGATGTACCAATGCAAACACCATTTAAACACAAGGAGTAGAGTAGAAGAAATGAAGTACAGAGGTGGAGAAAATAATCATTATTTTTCATTTCAGAGTATTTTAGAAAAAAATAATTTATCCAATAAACATTTATTGTGCCCCACTATGTGCCAGTGATATGAAGATGAATCAAACAGGGTCCTTGCCTTCGAGTTACTCATAGTCAGATATGTGAAAATATAAACTCCTTAAACTTCCCTTAAGGAGCCCAGTTTTCTAGATATGGAAACGTTCACATGATCTAGGACTCGACACAGGCAGGAGGCCCTGCAGGGGGTCAGGTATAGCTCATCTGGGTCTCCAGTGCTGGTATGGATGTCTTATGATCCCACTTTACATATGGGCCAGATGAAGCCCTGGTAGAGTGATAACCATCTTAAAGACAAAGCTGAGCCATCCAAACAGCTTTGGAGAGAGACCTATTGTTCTGCTCTGAAGGCGCGATCTGGGCCCCTGAGACATGTAGGGAAGCATACAGAAGGTGGGGATAGAGCAAGGCCACTTAGACTCACCGGTGGATGAAGTGATTTTCCTCTAGATACTGGCAGCCACAGGCGATGTCCCGAGCCACGTGCAGGAGGTCCAGCATGGCCAGGGAGGAGGGCTGATTCTGTGGCAGACAGAAGTGACCAGCTGATGAGAAGCTCTTGGGGGAGAGAAGATCTGAAACGCTCACTTCCATGCTTTGCTAGGAGGCCACACAGGTGCGCCACCCCCAGGGTCTCAGCCCTGGCTGCACATTCGAAATCACATGGCAGCTTAAAAAATGCAGATGCCTGGGCCTCAGCCCAGACCAAAGACTCCATCTCTACAGGTGGGCGCAACATTTACAGGGTCGCAGCTCCCAGGTGAGTGGGGTTGGAGCCCTAAACCACAGGAACCGGGACTGGCAGATGTCCTGCTCCTTTGCATTTTTTCTGCCCATTCTTCCACCTCAATCTTCATAAACATTTGGATCCCCCAAACGTACAAACAGGCCTGTGGGGAAATAAAGGGGGCTAATATTGTTTTAGAAATGCTCTAGTTAAATGCTTAAAAATATTAAAAAAAATTAATTTTCTTCCTGAAGACCTAGACCTGAAGTGGATTGAAAAAGGAAAGCTTCCAGAAAATGATGGACAGCTGAAGAGCCATCTCCGGCTTTTCTGCATGATTCTCTTTTGTGCAAAAGCTGCTGCTGTCCCCTCACCCCCGCTGCACCCGAGATGCACCCTGCCTTTGCCTCCCCGCAGCCTGGTGGAGCCCCGGGAAGTCTTTTCTGAGGGCTGTGCCCTCCTTGGTGTCTTTTAAATTCCTAAACCTCCGAGTCTGCAGCCACACGTCGTCATGCAGTGTCACATTCACTGCGCTCTTCTGTGCCTATCTTACCATGTCCCCAAGGAAACTTCGAGGCACCCGAGGCAGGGCCTTCAGCGTCCACTTCCATGGTCTCCAACATGACCCTTAGCTCGCTGCTGTGGTTCAGTGAACAAGGGGGTCCGTTGGTTGATTACAGCAGAACTAGGGTTTACCCGGATGCCGGCCGCAGACCAGGGCCTCCCCGGGACTCCTTGGAGAGACAGCAGGGGTCTGGAGGCAGAGAGGCGTTTGTCTAGGGCATATGCTTCAATTCTGGGGGGGACGACTCAGGGAGGGGCATAGTCTCTGCCCATGGACCATTGGGCAGTGCCTTACATGAAACAGAGCAAGTCCCAGTACATGATCTCCTTTGATGCAACATCCCGTGTGGTCGGTAGGGAAGAGAGGTTACCTCTGTATTAAAGATGCGAGGGCTGAGGGCTCAGAGAGGTTCAGGTCACACAGTCAACAGGGTGGAGCCGAAACTGCCCTGAACTGGGCTTTAAGGATCTGGGTTGGGGGCAGTAGGATCCTAGGAGTTAAAACTGAGTTTCTCGGGAGAGCGTGTCCAAGAAGGGCCGGAGTAGCCATGGGCGCAGCGCACGGTACCCAAGTGAATACGGATGCAGCACACAGATGCCGTGAGGGCACATTTCGGTGCTCAGTTGAGCTGAGCTGGGCTTCATCCTGCTCGTCCCTTATTGGCTGTGTGAGCTGGGGCTGACCGCTTTGCCTCTGTCCAAGCCACCGTGTCCTGGTCTGTGAAATCAGCATGACACTCTTGGCCTCACTGGATTGTTAAGAGCACCTACAGTCAGAGGCACAGAGTGAGTGCTTCATAGAGGGCTCTGCAGTTATGGAGGGGGCTGCTCCTGGGGGGTGCTGTGGGGTCTTGGGAAATGGCTCTTGTGTTGGGCTTCTCCCGGGACCTTGTCAGGCTGAGAAGTACTGGGCACTGTGAGAGACAGTTCCCTTTTCCTGGGGAAAAGGAAAGTAATATATTTCCAAGGGGAATATGCATCCATCTTGCTATAGTATTAGAACAATCTTTTCTCTCTCTTTCTTTCAAATTGCTTTCAGTTCCTGCCAAAGAGGACCCAGTCCTAGCTCCCCCCGGGTCTCTTTGTGTCTTAGCCCCCATCACTCAGGATGCAAGGACCACTGACGTCTCAAATGCTCCATGAGTCTGGTGTGCTACAGGGACTAAATCTTCCCATGCATTCACCCACGGGCTGGGATTATCTGGGCTCCCTGTCTTTGGCTGCTCAGAGCAAATTAACTGCGCCACTAATCAGTCTGAACAGACAGTCGGTAACCCATGGGTGTGTGTGTGTGTGTGTGTGTGTGTGTGTGTGTGTGTGCGTGCGCACGCACGTGGTGGGGGAGGTGTGGATGCTGTGGCAAAACCTATACTTAAAACTAGCAGTGCAGAGTGTAGCCAGTGTGCTCAGTGTCATTTCTATCCATCCTGGGCAAAGAAGGACTTGGAACCAGGGTTTCTTCCCCCTATTTGCCACTGAATGCGGCACTTCCTTTGGCAACTCGGGCAGTCATGGTTATGGGTGTAGCCTGCCCAGTACTCAGAGAGAATTTTGTCCAGTATTTCCCAAAGCAGGCTGTGGGATGGAATTCAATCAAACAGGCATGGGAATTCCTGGGTTAAATAGGCTTCTTTATCACAGAAATTATCCGAGTCTTTGCTATACGCTAATGTGTGTTGAGAATCAGTAAGAGAGGAGTCTGCGTGGCTCTGATATTTGCTTGACCAAGGAATTCTTTTGAGCATGTGTGTGAGTGTGTAGCACCTCAGGGTACCAGAGTTCCCTTCAGGGACACTGTTTTGACCAACATCCTACTTTTACACGGGAGAAAAGTCGCCCACTGAAGTGGAATAATTTCTTTGCTCGCAGTTTCTGAGGGGCTATTTCCAAAGGATAATGTATATACTAATAAAAGACAGAATAATATTGATATCTGTTCCTTCCCTAAGTAGCTGCTGCACTTAGAGATGAAGGGTCACAGGACATGGGGGAGGAACTGTTTCACCAAGTGAAAAACAGACTAGGGATATATTTTAAAATTGACACATATGAGGGTAAGAGGGAAAGATGAAAGGAAGAAGCAAAGAATGCAGACGGGGGACACAAAATATTAAACGTGGCAAAAATCCATTTTGAAAAGTGATGAGATGTGAATGGTGCTGGGCCCTCATATTCCTGGCTCCTGACATGGCCGAGAAAATACCCCTCCACGCATTTTGGAGGCGGCATTGGTATTTGGCAAAGTTGAAGCCAAAGATGAAAACCTAAGCATTAGTTGCAATCAGAGGTTCTCACCTCTGTGCTGTTCACCTCTGACATCCAAGAAGCCGTCTTGTACTGAGCCTCTTCTCTAGAGCCATTACCTACAGGATTACCATGTTCCAAACAGCTATAGACACTATAGTGGTCAATGACCGCCACCTTGAATAAAGAGATTACTGACTCCTTAATGGTCTTTGTCATTATTGATTGAATCAACTGATATTAAAAGACAGCTACTAGCCTACATCTGGCATATATTAAACCCTCAATAAAAATTTGTTCAATAAAGAGAGCATCTGCAAAGTTATTTTGACATTAAAAGGGTCCTTCCTTCTTGAGGAGGTGGGGTCCTGGGACCAAACGATGTTTTCCTCTGTACCCATGAATTTCATTTCCATGACAGACATGGTTGGCCCAGGTACCCATTCTGTCTTCTGAGTCTGTATATCCATCATTACTTCATGTCCTTCTATCCTGATGGTCCATGGAGCCACTGAGCCCCGGGGATGGCAGGAAGTGAGTACAGAGTGCTCATGTGACTCTGAGTGCCCAGCCGGGTGCCTGCACACATCAGGTCATCATCAGGTAAGCCCGGAGACTCAAGGACTTCAAACAAATGAATCAGGTGGACTTCAGGCCTTTGAATCCAGTGAGCTCCACAGGCTGGAGGCATGACTCTGCCCACCCTCTCCTCAGGGCGTGTATCTCTCCGGCCCTGATGTCCATCAGCCAGCCCCTCCCTTCTTCATCATGTGTAGGATTTGCTGATATTAGCCCCCTCGGTCCACTTCTAAATCACGCTCCTTTCTCACAGTCAACCTGACCCCCACTCCACTAAGCTGGACTTGGTGGTTCTGAGAATCATGCAGGACACCTAGCAACCTCCTCCCCACCTCCCCACCCCTTCCACCCACGGCCGGAAGTTGCTGCTACAAACATATTTGCACGGGGTCACTCTGGAGGCTGCGATCCGACGTTTTAAATCACCCATCGTGGGCAGTACCTCAGGAACGACCAGCTCACCTGAGACGAGTGGGTGTGTAAAGGGGTAAGGAGGAGGACTGGGGTGCTACCAAGACCTGGGGGCACGGTTGGCAGGGAGAGCCACACAGAAGAGCAGGGTCAAGGGTTAACGGGCAGATTTGGTGGGGGGGACCCCGACCCTTAGAAGCGGCTCTCCCGAGCGGAGTCGACCTTCTGCTGGCTGTGGGCATCCCTTGGGTGGTGCCTGCAGCTAGAGGTCGGAACTCGGCAACAGGCTCCCGCTCTGAGCCTCCTTGGGGTGGCACTGGGGCTGGAGGTGGTGGGAGATATCAGTGACCTGCTTTTCCTTGCTGGTGCTTCGTTCTTTGAGACAACATTCAAATCCTCTTTCATCATCAAGGGAGAGAGATACCTTTGCCTGCAAGTCCTCGGACTTGCCAAGTGAAGGGTTCCCAGATTCCCTTTACAAGGAGGTCACAATACTTTCTTGTCCTCAAGCCCCAGGAATCTCCAGTGGGAAAGCCAGAGCTATGCCTCTGCCCAAAGTGTGATACCATGTGTTCCCTGTTTGACGTCTGCCAGAGGCACTGCTTCCCAGCACCGCTCGGCCTTGCTGGGTGCTGGTGGGAAAGCCAAGGCTGGTGCCCAGACCTGGCAGAGATGCCTGCATAGCTGGCGGCACTTGCTCTGAACGACCCACCCTCACCTTGGCACTCAGGGCTTCTCGAAGGGGACCATCTGGATAAACAGCACGGCAGGCTGGAGAGAGCATGGAATCAGGATCCACCAGACCTGAGCTCTGGCCCCAGCTCTTTCACTTCCTGTGCACCTCGGCAAGTCACATGACCACCCTGAGCCACTGTCTTCCCGTCTCCAGAATGGGGTGAGATCTGTACCATCTACTTCATAGGGTGGTTGTGAGAAACGTGAGAAGTCCGGGGAGGAGGGTGATAATGCAGACGAGGATTACCGTGAGGTGGGCTAGTTCTCTCTGCCCCTCCCCCAGCCCCCTTCCTCCTGCCAGGTGTGCTTAGGTGCATATACACTCATCTTCTCAAGGCGTTAGAGCGGATTCCTCTTAGATGCCGAGAGAGGCCACCCAGAGGCCTGCGGGAACGGTGTGGAGGCTCCTGAGGATGCAGTTTCTAAACTGAGCCTGAGTGAAGGCGTGGACTGGAGTAGGCGTGATCTTCCGAGGTTTCCGCAACCACTTGGGGTCCTCGTGAGGAGAGTGTTCCGTTCTGGTCTTGCTGTGGCAGAGCGGCTGTCGGTCTTTCTCTGCTGTCCTGGGGGTGGGGAGGGTACAAGTCTTCCCCGTGGTTCTCATAGTCCAGTGGCAACCAGAGGAAGTCAGGTCCTAACTCAGGGGTCTGCTCTGCTCCAGTTTCCAGGGTCCGGGCCTCTTGAAGACCCCGGCAGTGACAGGAGTGGACAGCTGGACTCCGGGCTCGCCCAGTGTGCTGTATTTTATAAATGATCTCTGTCCGAGATGTTCTAGCCTAGCCCGAGGAGTTCACGTTGCAGATGCTGAGGTTAGAGGGGGCTGGCTGCCCTAAGCAGGTTGTCTAATGGCCAAGCAGGGCTGGGCGTGGGTGGGTCACTTAGGTTTCTTCACTCCCCCAAGCTCTAGCCCTTTAACCATAACATGTATGCAGCACCTTCCTAAATACCCCAGCACTCTACTTTGATAGTAAAACTACAAGGTCAGGATGTCCACATTTGAGAGATGAGGACAGTGGGGTTCAGAACGGGTGGATGCAGAGTGACCTGCCCCAAGTCAGTTGGTTGAGTGAGTGACACAGCCAGCATGAAAGTCCCCCCACTGTGCTTGTCCCTAGTTTTGGTTTTCCACGATCAGCAGGCCATAAAAATAGATACAGCCTGGAGAAGCTGTTGCACAAGCCTTGCACAAGCTCCCTGGGGCTGGGCTCAGCCATCAGCCACCTTCTGTCCCCTCTCTTCCGCCTTTCCCCCAGATCCGAGCCCACGGACCGACTCCCTCCGTCCCACTGAGTATGTTGCTTCCCAGGCTGCCCACCCTGGCTCCTTCCTCCCCCTGCTCCGTCCCCTGGCACAGCTACTGGGAAAGGCTGGTTCTCACTCACCGGGCGAGGGCGCGTCTCTCGGAGGAAGGACTTGAGGTCTCCTCCCGCCATGAGCTCCAGCAGGATAAATCGGGGCAGGGCTTGCAGACTCACCCCGATACAGCGCACGATGTTCTGGTGGTTGAACTTGCTGCAGAGCAGAGGGGAGTAACCGAATTTAACTGAGCTGAGTCTGGGAAAACCTTAAGTGGGCAAAGCCGGGTACAGATTTATGCTTTCAGAAGCCACACTTTGTAAACGCTTTCTGTAAATGTGGGAAGCAGGGCTCCCAGGCTGGGCCTAAGCAGAGGATAACCCGGCTGCTGAGCAGCTGGGAGAACCAGAGGGCAGGTCTGGCGGGAGCTCAGCCTGCTTGAAAGAACTTGCTTGGGGGCGAGGGGGTGAGGAGGAACTTGGGTGAGCAGGTGGGGCGGGGGTG
>NW_020175666.1:437620-445013 GCF_003031525.2 Neophocaena asiaeorientalis asiaeorientalis
TGGGGCGCGGACTGCTGGCCGGGATTCACGTTTGGGGTTTGGGTTTTCAGAGGAAGGCCTCAGGCGGAAGCTGCAGGAACTGCTTTCCCGAGGGACTGCGTGAGACCTGCCAGGTGACCGTGTGTGGAAGAGAACAAGGAAGTGGGCCGCGGATCCCACTGTGGACTCCTCATGGGGGCTCTGAGATTCGGGTTTTCTTGCTAACGTGATCCTATTGGGACACGTGAGGCAGCGGGGCCAGGGAACTCCAAGTGGGCGCACGCGTGCAGAGGTGACACACCGGGTGGCTGTACACCCAAATATAATGCTGCTTAGTTACTGCCAAGTACGGAGATGGAGCGAGTCGGGTCTCCTTCCATCTACTCTCCTACTTTCCAGGTTTTACTCAATAATCACACACTACATGCTCAGTCAGAAAATACATCATTTTTAAAGCGGGAGCTGAGCCTGCTGCTATCCTCCTATGGACCCAGTGCACCACACATGCTGCTCTGGACTCGTTCCACTTCTGTCAAGGGGACACCTCGGGCTGCCCCAGCCTTCGGGATGTTTGAGGTTCCCCAGTGCACCAGGAGGCCATGAGCCTGGCCAGATCTCAAGGTCCAACATCTGCTGTCAGAGCCCCGGCCACTGAGACTCCCAGTGGGGGGTCCCAGATCCACCAATTGAAGGGTCAGGCCAGCTGGGTGGACCAGGGTGGGTGCCTTCTATCACTTGGAGGCCCATTTCCTTTACATGAGAGCTGAGAGCTGGGGTTGGCGAAGCACCTGGTGGAAGAGATACCTGGAGGAGGATTGTATCTTCTACTGTCAACAACCAGCATGCCCCTTTCTTAAGAAAAGGGGGAAAAGAACCAGTTGGTGACACAGGGATGCGGATTGAAGGTGGAGCGCTATCGATTGGATTCTTTTTCTAAGACAGCCATCTGGGGGCTGGTTCCACTCTGGTAAGCCGTGCTGAGAATTTACAGAGTCTCCTGTTGGAGAGGGAGGGGTATGCTGCAGGGCGATCCTGTCTCCCTCAGAGATGTGCCTGTTAGAAACATCTCGTGTCCCGCACAGGCTTGGGGCAGTGGTGTGGGGTGTCTCCCTGTATCGTTACCTGATGATCAGGGCTTCCATGAGGAAATCCAGTTCGTCCTGTTCGGAACACACCTCAGGCAGCGTCTGGGCACAGAAGGGAGGGTGGGAAGGAGAAGGAGGCTGTGAGCCGCAGAGGTCAGAGGCTTTCAGCAGAGAGCCACACTTACAGAGACCCCTGGCCAAGGTCAGGCCCACAAGGGAGCCGCCTCTTACCTTTACAGCCACTTGCAGGGGGCTCGGGTCGTTGGGCATTCCAGACACCTGACCTTCATACACCTCCCCAAACGCGCCGTGGCCCAGACCCCTGTTCAAAGAGAAGGCGAGATGAGACAGGGGCACATTTAGTGGACGCACATGGGAGCCAGGGGGGTCACGCACACCCTCGAGGGTAATGCCCTCAGTCTGGCTTTGCTCGTCGGTCCTGGGCCTCCATTGCTTTACCCGGCAAGAAAGCTTCCAGGATTCAGGACACTGGCTGGACATTCCTTCTGTGAACACTTACCGAGCCTCTAATATTTGCCAGGGACCTAGAGGGGACTAAGGCTAAGCCTGCCAGGGAGGCTTGTGCTCCCTGGGGCCGGGGGTGAGGGGCATAGACAGCTGGTGGACACCCCCTGGAGTGTGCTTGATGAGTGACAGACACGTGCACAGGGTGCTCTGGGAGCTGGGAGTGGGGAGGGGAGCAAGGCCTGGGGAGGGGCACTTGGGTGGATTTTGAGGAGAGCCCCATTCCTCCCATCTAATCCTCCTCTCATTGTACCAACCCCATGCGTATATGGGGTGTTGAACAAGCAAACACCCCCCCAATGGCCCTGAACACTGAACCTTCTCTCCCTGGGGGGGCTAGGGGGGCTCCGAGTGGTGGTTCTACTGGCTTCTTGCTGCCGGAGGATTTCGTGGTGCAGGGATGACATCCGGCCCCCTGGAGCTCTCCCTTCCCTGCCTCCCCCACACCCCACCCTGCCCCCCAGGACAGTGATGGGCACTCACCGGATGAGGGTGATGTTTTTCCTGGGCACCTCCTTCAGGTCACTGATGGAGGAGGTTTTGCCGGCAAAACAGTAGTTGGGGTTGTAGTCGGTCATGATGGTGGAGGTGCGGAGCTTGCTCAGCTTGTACTCGGGGCTCTGCAGCTCCATCTGCATGGCTTGCAGCTCCTGGTGCTTCCGGCGGTACACTGCAGACACATGGAGGTCAGCGCAAGGTGGCCCGGGCCAGGCAGCCAGGCCACCTCCTCCAGGAAGCCTTCCTGGATCTCCAGCTCCTCCACAGGGATCTAAATCTTTCTATCACACTTAGTCATACGAACAAAATGATTACAGATGTGAAAGCGTACCTTTAATCGAAAGATGAAAGTAAATGTAAAGCTTAAAATCATATGAATGGAAAACATTTATTGTATCATGCGGGGCAGAGGCACATTAGTTTGGGTCCTCTGAGAAGCAGACCCAAGACAGGATTCAACAGGCAAGGATTTTATTAGGGGAAATGCCTGTGAGAGATAATTGGGAGGGAACCCAGGAAGGCTGGGAAGCCACCATACTGTGTTGAAAGTCTGACCCCATGTGAAGGACAGGGTGAGGGAAGGTGGAGCAAAGACCCTAGACGGCCATTCAGTCTAAAGAAGTTCCAGCAAGGCTCTTGCTAGGTTCTGGATCCAAAGTCGGCCGTCAGAGGAGTCCCATGTCTCCAGGAGGCGGCCTGCCTTAGCAGCTCTGCTCTGCCCAGGCGCTGGGTGAGGGAAGCATGGCAATGGATTTGAGAGTACAGCTGGGGTTCTTGGTCACCTGTGTTTCCTACAGTTGAAGAACCGCCAAGCCACATAGCTGGAGACTGTCACAGAGTGAAAGGTCTCTAAACTGGGTCTAAGCTGGTGCCTGAGTTCTAATTCTGCCTTTGTTACTTACAAGCTGTGACACTGACAAGCGACAAGTGACCTCTTTGGATCTCAGTCTCCTTCTCTGTAAGCAGGGACAATAACTCCTGCCCTGTCTCTTAAAGCCCCACTCCCCGTCCCCTAGGTTTGTGATAATGAAATGAATTCACCAACATAAAATGGTTTTGGAGGGAATTCCCTGGCGGTCCAGTGGTTAGGACATGGTGCTCTCACTGCCGGGGTGTGGGTTCAATCCCTGATCAGGGAACTAAGATCCCACAAGCTGTGCACTGCCACGAAAATAAACAAATAAAGGAAGGAAGGAAGGAAGAAAGAAAGGAGGAAAGAAAGGAAAGAAATGGTTTTGGAAAGTTCTAAACAGCTTTCCCAGTACAAGTGACCACTATCACTGTTACTACTATGTGTGAGAACATTCTATATATAAGGCAGACTCCATGGCAGGTGATTCACAGGGCGGGGCCGGGGCAAGTGAGTCAACTCCTGTGCGCTCAGTTCCTCCGCTGTGAAATATGCCAACCGTGATCATAGGGTTCTTTGAGGGTCTGGTGAACTAAAATGTGTCAGTCACCCACCGTGTGGTAAGCGTGCAACCAGTTAGCTCCCGTCATCCTGCCCTTTACAGGATGGCATCGTGGGGATCACATTAGCTGCCACCTCCCTGTCCCCGCCAGACTCCCTGCCCTCGAGCGGCTGGCCTGAAAGTGCTGTCCAGAGCTGAGCCTTTCCTTCTGCTTCCCCTCAGGTCCCTGCCCACCTGTCCCGGGCATTTCCAGCAGGAAGAGCCTGGCTGGACCATGCAGGGCCCTCTGCGACCTGCAGGTCAGCACCCCTTGGCTCACTGGCCTAATTGGAAACATTCAGAAACCAGCTCTGCATTCTCTGCATGGAGTGGGGAAGGGCGGGCTGGAGGCGGGACACAGGAAGTTAGCCAGACTAGAAGAAGCCGAGGTCTGATGAGAGCTGAAAGGGAGGCCTGGGGTGGGGCTGACCTTTAGCGCTCTGAAGAGTGCCCCCTCCTTGAGCAACCAGGAGGCTACGCACAGGGCTGAGGTTCAGAATCATGGGCTCCTAGGAACCAGGGATGTGCAGGGGGGTGGAGTGAGGGGGCCTTCTGTTTTGGCTTGGTGCGGGCTGCCCTCATCACTACCCACCCAGAGTGAAACCTCAGCATCCATGGCACAGCCTGAGATGCTATCCCGTTCTGCCAGATCTGCCTTCCCTGCCCCGCTTTGGAAGTGCTGGGGCTCTGGGACACTCACCGATCATGATGCCGGAGAAAGCCAGGACGAGGGCGGCCACGAGGGCAGAGGTCACGACGGACAGGATCAGCGAGAGTGGCAGGTGGGGCTCCGGGGTGGGCGACACTGCAAGACAGGTCCCCACGGGGCACCAATGACCACACGGATTCTCCTCTGAGCTGGCCCCAAGTCAGAAAGACCCTCCCCGGCCTTGGACACCTGGACCACCATCCTTTTCAGAGGACCAGGGCATGAAGCAGGTTTGTCCTGGTTTTACAACTTTCAACAGTAGCTTTCGTGGGGAGGGAATATGTGAAAGGGATAAATATCAAAATCTGGACATTGATCCAAAACATCAAATGTGCATGACAGGATGAGGATGAAAGGTGAGCCAGCAGCGGCTGTAGAAGAGATTCAGGCGCCTTAGATGACTACAAGCTCGGTACGACCCAGCGACAGAGTGTCCCGGTCAGTTAGACTGTAGAGGCTGAATTGATTCTCTGTCCACGAGCGCACCGGGCCCAGCGCATGGGAGGGAGGGCCCGGGTGCACGCTGGCATCGACCACACCGAGGCACCGTGCCTGGGCCTGGACACTGCATTTCAAAAGGGACGTTGACAACTGGAACACCAGGATGGGAAGGAGGCGTAAACCTGTGTCCCATATGAATGGATGGAAATAAACGGGTTATTTAATGTGGAGAAGACTTGAGGAGGAGGACGGCAGCGCTGTATTCAGATGCCATGCCTGAAGGGCCACTGTGAGCAGGGAGCCCAGGAGTGGAAGCTGGAAGGAATGGGTCTGGCGCTGTGACTCCCTGATGGGACGCTGTGCCTTAAGAGTACTGAGGTCCCTGGCGCTGGGGTGTCCAGTGGAGATGGGCCGGTCCCCTGGTGGGGATGTGGGGGTCACATCCGGGATTAGGGGTGGGACTAGGTGACTTGCGACTCCTTCCTGGGCCGTGACCTACCTTTCACACACAGGTCCCTCTACCCATCAGCAGAGCACTGATGCTGGAGGCAGACAGCGGTGTCAGGAAGTTTACAAAACTGCATCTGAGGTGTCCCAGAACCAAAGAAACTAGCTGTGGCTCAAGCTCTGGGCTCCCTCCCCCACCCCCTTACCTATGCAGGAGACGCCGTCCTCGGCCAGCACTGTCCCGTGGTCACAGAAGCAGATGACCCTGTGGCTCTCGGGGTCCAGGTGGCACTCATCTACCTCACAGTGGCTGCAGTTCAGGTAATGCTTAATATTCACTTCCCCGTGGCCCTCCATCACTGGTGAGAAGGAGGGAGGGTCAGCCTCGGGCGGAAGCCGCCCTGCACCCCACCCCCAGGCTCTGCACTCTGTCTCCAGCTGGTCAGGGTGGGTTTTCTGGTTCCTGCTCCTACGTCCCATTGCCGCTGGGAGCGCTGCCTGTGCAGGAAAGTCCACAGCGCATCTGGTGAGGGGAACTCAGACAGAGGACAGGCAGGCAAGTGGGAGGGTCCACACGAGGGTCACTTAGGTTGGTACAGGTACCGGGCCTATTACTGTTGCATTTACTAGGGCTGGCCAGTCTTCTCCTTCTATGTCCAAATCAGGCCATGCATCCTGATTTCCAGGAAACTTGGTGAGATGACCACTAAGTAGACTTGCCTGCAAGGGACCCACGATCACACCTTTGTGTCCTGGACTCACATCAGTAGCCCTGGAATTTTAGCTGGGAGGGAGAACTGGCTTAAGGAAGCTGGTTCTGCCACCTGGCAGAGAGGGTACCTTTTAAAGCCGGGGTGTACAGGATGCCCAGTGGATTGATGAAGGAAACCCCATCCTCCCCGTCCATCTCGGGGTCATTGTTTGAGGCTGCATTGCCACCTGTGGCAAACCAGAAGAGAGTTTAACGCAGAGAGGTGGGTGCCCAAGTCTGGACACACGTGCGCATCAGCAGGGCAAGCAGCGGGGTCAGGGAGGGGCCTTGAGGGCGGGGCGGTGGGGAGGGAAAGGAGGCTCAGGGCACAGGGGCTGCACTTGAGACTCGGCTCAGTAGAAGCCTGGTGTGTGGGCCACTTTCTCCTCCAGGTCCTGGCCAGCTCCCGCTGGGGGGTCTCCACCACTCTGCTGGGCCCCCCCAGGAAGCAGTCCGTGTTAGCAAGAGTCGGAAGAGTTCTAGTCTCCCCGGGCTGGGTTGGCCCCTTGGCCCCTCTTCCAGGACTGGCCGGGCAGTAGCACCGAGGAGTGGCTGTCCTGTCCCATCCGGTCAGGGTTGGGGCAGCGGGGATGGGCCCCTGTGCCTCTAGGCTCCTGTCCCTCCTTTCAGTGGGGGTTGGGTTATCTTTGGGCTCCTCCCCTTGGGCTCCTCCCACCCAACCTCGGCTTGGAAAAGAAGAACATCTGGTCAACACAAGCATCTCACACACAGCGTAAAGCAAAACACGGACAGCACATCACAGCGCGTGCATGCATTGTGTCCTATTCTGTGGGGATGCTTCTCAGCTTCAGAAGGCTCTTCTGCTCTGCTCTGAAACCCAGAGGAGAGAAGGGGCCAGGGGCCTGCTGCTTGCTGAAAGGCTGGGCTGGAACTGCCCGCAGCTGCCCTCAGGACAAGCACCCATCAGCAGGGGGAATGGCGCCCTTCTGGAAGCTGGCGGGCTGGGGCAGGAAAGGGAGTGTGGGGAGTCCGTGAGGCCAGAAGCTGCACACCAGGCCCTCAGGGAGCGGGCTTGGCAAGGACTCGGGCCTGGCCATCCGAAGGGAGGCACGGGGTAGAGGAGTCTGGCCTCCAAGGCTCTCAGGCCAGTGCGTCCTTGGGGGAGGCCCAGAGAAGAGGCTGGGAAGCCAAAGCCCCTTTATCTTTGGCTTTGGGGGAGATCAAGAATCATACGGGATCTTGATGCTGTCCTATGGAAACCTCGAGGCAGGATGCTGGCTCGGAAGCCAACACCCTGCCTCTGGCTCGTGTGGTGGGGCTGGGAGGAAGGCGTGCATGGTCACATTACAGTCCACACTGGGGGTGGGCCGGGGGCGTGCAGGCAGGGGCCGGGGGGCGGACAGGGAGGTGAGGTGCCTAGGACTAAGTGGGGAGGGCAGTGACACCTTGAACGCGAATCATCTTTACCTATATATCCTCCGCCTCCTCCACCTGAGGAGCACCCCCCTCCACCCCCTCCGAAACCCCCTCTGGTCTCCCACCCCCA
>NW_020175666.1:445105-488232 GCF_003031525.2 Neophocaena asiaeorientalis asiaeorientalis
TCTCCCACCCCCACCTCTTCACGGCCTGGGGGCAGGAATGTCCTCCGGTGGCACCTTCCAGCAAAGACTTTCCAGACCAGAGCAAGGAAGTGTTATCATTCCAGCCACCTCCGCCACCTGTGGGAAGAGACGGAGAAATGCCTAGGTGAGGGTGCTGGCTGGGTTCGGGCAGCTGCTGGGCCTGGCAAAGGAAGCGGGGCTCTGTGTCTTCGAGGGGTGCTTGCCCCTGTCCAGTGCCCAGGGGCCCTGTCCTCAGTGGGGCCTGGGGCCTTCAGAGTCCACGGCCGAGCGTGCCCTTTGCCCGAGGGAGAGCTGCTCTGGCCACAGTCGTGCATGTCCCGATGGGAGCCCCTCGTGCCCCAGCTTCTTGTCAGGCCTCTGGCTCAAGAGCCCTGCAGTGTGCTCGGTGAGGGACGGGGGAGGTGGAGGGGACAGGCTGCACGACTGCTAAACTCTGCCTCTGCCTTCCCTCTATGCCTGCCAACTCCTGAAGCGCCCGGCCTGCGTTTCATTAACTGCTTCCCATCTCAAAGAACCGGGACCAACTGTCAAAACCCTGCCGAGGTCACGGCAGTGAAATTCCTAGCAGGAGCCCTGGATTAAGGCACCAAATAACCCAAAGTGCTTTAATTGTCTGCTAGGCAAGAACTTCCCCGGTCTGAGACTTGGTTTCCTCACCTGTCACTTGGAGATAATGAGACACCTCATGGGGTGGATGTTAGGATCAAAGAAGACAGGGTGTGTATGAAATATTTTACAAACCGCCAAGTGGAGGGATCGTTGGTCGTTTGTGAGTCAGGACACACACGGGCAGAAGGCCTCACGCTCTGAAGCTCAGGCAGTGTCTTGCCTGCCTGCTTCTAAGGAGCTGCTCCGAGGTCAAGAGCAAAGAGAGCTGTGGGCGGAGGTGGTGATGCTCTGGCTACAGTGGCGGCAGCTGGAGCTGTGCTTCCCAACGCCTGGGCCTGCTCTGAACTCTTGCAAACGAAATGCTCTTTACAGAGCTAGGTTGAACGTAACTGTATCTTAAGGCCACAGGCAGACCACAGTACATCTCTCCTGAGGCCCTGGAAATTCCAGGACGCCCACCTTGTCTCCCCATATCGTTTTGTGTGGCATTTCAAGAGGCAGTTTACTCCAGAAAACCCCAAAGCCCTTTCTGCTCCAGCAGATGCTGGCAGGTGGGAACTAGGAGAAACAGCTGTGCGTGTGTCTGCTGGAACTGTAAGGGTTAACCTGCCCGGAAGGGTCCTCTGGGAGAACTTGTAGCCAAGGTTCTTCTGGACCCAGAGGGGGCAGCAGAGGGACGTCTAGGTGGGGAAAGCTGCAGACAGGGATGACTATGGTGCTAGAAAGAGGGAGACAGGTTTCAGGAAATGAGGTTGAGGTCAGGAAGAAGCTTGGGTCTGGAACAGAGACAAGCAGAGCTGAAATGAAGTCCTGGACAAGTCGTGAGGACCTTCTGTCAGCTTCGGAAGCTACAGGACTCCAAGTGTTTGGCCTCCCTTTGCCAGCCAGAGGGTGGGTATGGGGCCAGTCAAGGTGGTTGATGTCACGTGGTGGAGGGAAGGCCCCTCAGCACCGTTAGCCGGAAGTGGGCTCTGCTGGCTATTCGGGGCCGCGAGCTTAGTGAGTAAGTTAGGATGAGATGGGCCTGATACCAGGTCTGCCCTCCTGCCCGGAGCACCCTACCCTTGCGTCCTGCACAGTCCCCAGCTAAGTTGGTTTCTGACCCCCACTCTATCTTGCAGCCTTCAAGCAAATGTGTGGAAAAGAAAACGATGGGCGTAAAAATAAAAACAGCAACAACAGTGTTTTAAAAAATGGATTAAGTACGAAACAGTTTGGCCATCTTGAGAAAAAAAATCCACCAACTTTCAATGAGCTCGTTGACTCTTCTGTAAAATGAAATGATATGTTTGGAAAACCCTACAGGACTGTTTTGAAAAGCACATGTATAATAGATGTGGAAGTGTTTTGTAATTTATTACATGCTGGACGGATGTAAGGGGCACTGTGTCACTGCGGTAATTCCTCGCTGTGACCGCTTCTCCTCTTTCTTCTAGCTCTCTCTCAATTGAAGAGAAAGTCTGAGTGTTTATTTTAATTAATCTCAAATCTTAAACGCCTTCAAAAATCCTCCCTCGACCTGACTGTGGAAAAAAGAAAATACAAAGAGGAATGGCTGACTTCGGAGGAATCAGAGAATTCACATCCCCTTTGGTGTCTGCCCTCGATTTCTGCGTTGCCGGCTCTCATTAAGGAGACAGAGAGCCCAACCATGGAGATTCCAGAAAGAGATTTTCCAGCAAGGAGATGTGTGCACTGGCAGCCCGGGGCCCGGAAGCACAGAAAAGCCACAGGGGCCCGGGGGCCTGACTCTGCCCAGATTCCTTTCACCTGCTCTCATCCAGTTGCATTTGGTAAAACCCGGGGACGGTTGGGTTGGCGGCCAGACTGCTGCCGCCTGCCTCATTTTCTCAGTGACCTTCTGCAAGTCCAAACCCCTTGCTGGCAAGGGGGCCTCTGGGTCCCCAGCGTGTGGCCTGCCCTTCCTCTCTTGATCCCGGTACCAGTATCCAGAGCTCCCAGCATCTCAAGGGCCAGCGACTAAGGTGCCCACAGGTGTGTGATGGCGCCCGGCCGAGCTGAAGCTCACACAGTCCCGGGAGAATGTTCTGGGAGAGGGTGGGCTTGCAGTGATTTACCTGCGGCTCCGGAATTGCCATTCAGCCCTAGAACTGAAGAGTTATTCTCCAGTCTCTCTGGGTGGAACGTGTCTGTCTTGGCTCCGTAGGCCCTGCCGCCACCGCCGGCCGCAATGATCAGGGGCACTGGCACTCCATCCTTCATCTGCCCAGGGGAGACATTCAGAGATTGAGAAACCGAGTGGGGTTCCCACTCTGGAGACCCCTGAGCAATTTAAAGGTGGCCGAGTGTTTGCTGGGCAGTGGGTGACATCTCAGTGGTCTGAGGGCCCTGATCTCATGTTACAACAACCCATCAGCTCTTCCATCCCCTCCAGCCCCGGGCTCATGTATTAGTCCAGGTTCAGTATGTGAAGCAAAAGCACTAGGAGATAGAAATGTTTCTGAATACGAGGAGGCTGTTTCTACAGCCCCTTTCCTGAAGTTCCTCTCTAGCCTCAGGGGTCTGGCAGCTGGTGTGCAGAAGCAGGTCTCTCTCCTCTCCTTCCTCTCTCCTTCCTCTGCACACTCAGGGGTCTCTGCTCTGATCCCCACAACTTCAAGATTAAGCCCTCAGCATCACCGTCCCTGCAGGAAGACCCAGCAGGAAACCTTTGCCTATTTTCGATGACATCAGAAAAGTCCACCTTAGGACAGAGGAGGGCACAGTGGGACCCTCTGGGACTCTGAAGCAGGATGGCAAAGGTCTGTGTGGTGAAATCCAGCTGGCATATCAACATGAGAAGGGCCTGTCCTTTCCTGGACGGACAGGGAACCTTATATTCCCTCTGGGCCTCGGTTTCCTCAACTTTAAATGGGGCTAAGAGCACCCGAGGTGCTTCATTCCCAGGTCTGTCCTGAGGATCCAACACCAGGACACAGAGAAGGCGCTGCCCTGGGGAAGCTGGCACCCAGACCTCACCTTAAATACGTAGGTGGCTCCGCCCCCTCCGCCGCCCCCTCCTGCCCACTCGTGCACACTTTTGTTCACGTGGATTTCTTCTTCTATCACGTTGTTCTCTCCAATGCAAACTTTCTGGATTAGTTGGTTTGTCTGGAGAAACAAAAAGCACTATGTTTAAAGATAGGGTCTGACGATCTCTCAAATAGTTTG
The DNA here is from genome assembly GCF_003031525.2 of Neophocaena asiaeorientalis asiaeorientalis. Taxonomy (NCBI): domain Eukaryota; kingdom Metazoa; phylum Chordata; class Mammalia; order Artiodactyla; family Phocoenidae; genus Neophocaena; species Neophocaena asiaeorientalis. The sequence continues at coordinate 448,907 of NW_020175666.1, forward strand.
CCGTTGAATTGAGGAGACAAAAACTACACACAGATAACCGTCACTCTGGGCAGTATTGGAGAAGGACCACAGGGACCACAGGGACAGCTTAGAAGAAAATGCATGGGAAGTTGAGGAGGGACAGTGAGGCTTTGTTGCTGGACTGGTGATCAGGGAGGACTGCCTGGGGGAGGTGGCATTCACTTGGGCCTTGAAGGATAGGGAGATTTTTAAACACTGAGAATGGGAGAAAATTAGGACATTACAGGGGAGGAGATCGGCATGAGCCCAGAGGGAAGGAGGTGAGCGTGGTATTCGGGGGGAAAAGTATAAGGAGTCTCTCTGGCTCAGAAAAGTCCATCTGAGGACAGAGAGGTGGTCCAGGAGGACCTGTTAGGATCCTTTGGATTCTGAAGAGGGGGTGATAAAGGCCCCATGGGGTAAGACAGTGCTGGCGGGAGTGTAAATGGGAGTGGGTAGAGGGAACCTAACTGGACAGTCAGATCCTGGACAGAGGCCTTGAATACAAACAGAGAAGGAGCTGGACTTCATTCTCTAAGCAGCGAGGAGCCACTGAGGTTTTTTGAGAAGTTGCAGTTTGAAGTATCTTGTAAAGAGAAGAAAACAGTGGGAGGCCAAACTCGGATTTTATTCCACCTGGTGTGGGCCCAGGCATCTGGGAGTCTCTGGGGACATGCTGGAAATTCCTGTGACCCAGAAGCCTGGAATCCCTGAATAAAGAGGGCAGCATTTCAAGAACAGCCACCTGCTTGTCGGTCACAGCAGCTGAGACGAACTCTCCACGCGTTGGCCTGACCTTGGAGGAAAATGACTGCTTTCGCTTAACAGAAAAAAGGCCAACAAAACATCAAACTTTCATCGAATGTTGCTGTGTAACCAGCCAGTGGACATGGCAATTCATCTTGAGCCACTCCTTATGCTAAAGCACTCAGGGGTGCCGGGAATGAGCACTAGAGAAATTTCCAGATAAATAGCTGAGATTCAATTTGTTTTATGGCATTTTGGATTTAATGATGGAGATAATTTGATATGTTTTAGAGAGGATTTAGTGTGGGTGGAAGGGTCTGAACTGCTACTGTGGACAGCTGACATTTCTCCTGTGTATGTGCAGTGCCATCCAGGGCTGGGGCGGGGGCCGAGTGGCATGGAGTCTGCTGGAAGGAAACCCTGCCATCCGCTGCCTGGGGAGGGCCTGAGATGCAAGGGGCATGCTCTGAGGGCAGAGCCTGGGACGGGGCATGGAAACGTGTGCTGCCAGCTAGGCAGAGCAGGGCACAGAAGACAGTGTCCAGTCTCACTTCCTGACTGGAGCTTTGCTGGGCCATCTGTCTGGATCTGTCCTCCTCTATTAACTGGAGAGCTGTGGGACAGCCCCGGTGGCCCAGTGGTTAAGAATCGGCCTTCCAATGCAGGGGACGCGGGTTCGAGCCCTGGTCGGGGAACTAAGATCCCACATGGCACAGGGCAACTAAGCCCGTGCGCCACAACTAGAGAGAAGCCCACGCGTCGCCACGAAAGATCCCACGTGCCGCAACTAAGACCCGATGCAGCCAAAAAGTCTAAATAAATAACTAAAAAAAATTGGGGAGCTGCCCAGTGCGAACCAGTGGTGCTAAGAAGGTCCACCCCCTCCGACCACGCTCCCTTTCCTCCTCTCCTCTGCCTGGCAGCAGTGGGGCCCCCACCCCTTGGGGATGCCCTCTTCCCTTGAACGGAACTTGCCGATGCCTGGAGATTGCTGGAGGGAGCAGTTGGGCTGCAGGATGGCCTTTGTCTAACTAGAGCCCAGCGTCAGCGCATTCCCCGCTGCCCCGGCGGCTCAGGTGTCTCCTTTGAATGGGGTGGGGGGAGGGGAACAGTTGATTCGCTTCTCAGTCTGCATCTTGCTGGGTCCACAGCTGCATTTGGAGGAGCTGATCACTTTTTCACGATTCGCTTTCTTGACCTGACTTCTGGAGTCTCCTCCTACATCCCTGGCTCCCCCCTCCCCACCTCCTTTGTCGGTTCCTCTTTCCTCCATTTCTAAATGTTGGGGGTCTGCAGGGTTCAGCCCGTGGTCCTCTCCATCTACACCACTCCCTAGACAATCTCAACCTGTCTCAGTTTATGCTGACCTCTCCTGGATTTGCAACTCCTTTCCAGACCTCTCTCCTGAACTCCAGTGGCCTGTCTTCCTTGTCCACAAGCAGCCTCCACTTGGCCATCTACCAGATCAGTTGAGCTCAGTGAACCTGCTCCTTCCGCAGCGGGCCCCAGCTCTCGTGAAGGCAGCTCCCTCCTTCCAGTGGCTCGGGCACAATTCTTGGATTTTATATTCTAAATACACCCAGAATTCAGCCGCTTTTCACCACCTTCACTGTTACTGTCTTTATCCAAGCCACCATCATCTTGCCTGGATTAATGCAATAGCCATTAGATTCATTGCCCCCGACTCCTCCCTTGGGCCCAAGTGGTCTGCTCTCCACATTGTAGCCAGAGGAGCTAATATGCAAATCGCTTCAGGTCACTATTCTGCTCAAAACCGTCCTATGGCTTCAGTATGTTCTTCTGATGGCCTGACCCGGTCCCCATCACCCCTCCCTCATCTCTCACCTACTCTCCCTCCTGTTCCACCCACTCATCCTGGCTGTTCCTTGAGCACACCAGGCACTCTCCCGCCTGGGGACTCAGCCTCTGCTCTGCCGGAGTCCCCACTTATTTTCCTGGTTCAGTCCCTCAGCTCTTTCAGGACTCTGCTCAGCTGTATTTTTCTCGGTAGGCTTCCCTTCACCACTCTACGATTGCAACCTGCCTTTGAACTCCAGCACACCTGACTCCCGTTCACCCTACTTCTATGCACCCTAACCCTGTCTCTTTTGGGTGTCCTGAGGAACTTACGTTTACTGGTTATTGTCTGTTTGTCCCTCTTCCCCTGGAGTCAATGTAAGCTCCATGAGAGCAAAGGATCTTCCTTTTGTTCACGAATATCTCCCCAGTTTCTAGAACAGTGACTGGCGTGTGGTAGGTACTCAATACATATTTGCTGAATACATTTGAAAGACTTGGGAACTGGGTGGGTGTGGGCTGGCCCTTCACAATACTTGCCTTGTGAGTGATGGTTGTGGTGGAAGCTAACATTTAGACCCATGGTTTTGCTCACCTGGGGATGTTTGGAAATGTCTGGAGGCATTTTTATTGTCATTTCTGAGGGATGCTACTGGCATCTTGTGGGTAGAGGCCAGGGATGCTGCTAAACAGCCTACAGTGTACAGGACGGAGAGCAATTCTTTTCCCCATGCCCATGCTATGCCCGACCCGACCAGCAGAGGGGGGGCTGCTCTCTGTCCCTGGCTTCTTTGGAACTTCCCTGGCACATCCAAGGTTTGAGAGCAAGTAGGTTGATTAATAAAATGATAAAATGCAGCAGTCCAGAGGAACAAGTAGATTACAATTGAATTAAAAAAGAAGGACTCAGTCCTGTGAAAAGACGTAATTGATGACAATCCAATCAAGTAAAAGTTCCTTGCGGAAGTCAATGCAATCTTTCTGCTTAGATGGAAGAATTACATTAGCACTCAATAAATTCCTGTGAAAATTACAGCGGCTTGTAATGTAATGACTTAACACTTAACAATCAGGTTGGAAAGTCCTGATTATAGTTGCTACATAAAAGAGTCCAGACATTTCTCACGCACAAAGTTGCACGTGCGCAGCTTACTCCTGTTGCTTGGTTTTCAGCCTCTAAGGTGGGGTTGGGGGTAGGGCACATACTTTACTCCTGGCTCCCAGCCTGGGGCCTGGCTCTTAGGAGCCTTGAGGTTATTCTGTGGAATTGAACTGCTTTCTCATAGCTCTTGTTCCCACACCTGTCTTCCAACTCTGCTCTTGAATAAGTTTCTGGGGAAGGAGCCCTGGGTCCTGAGACCTAGAACCCAAATCCCTGCCCCGGTCCCACCTAGTGCAGAACCTCACCCTCAAGTGAGGGCATGGCCTGGCCCAATGCGGAGAACCCCCTGCAGAGTGCTGAGTTCCCATCAAGACAGCCAGCACCACCAGGGTCCTGCGTCCCCCAGCACAGGCAAGAGGCATGGCTGCTGCTTTATTAGTCCACACTGTCTCCCCTTCCTGGTCATTTTAGACCACTACTGGCTTTCTTAAGTACTGCTGTTGGAGCGCTCCCTGTTTGACAGCTGGACACCCCCAGTGGGGTCAGGAACCAGAATGAAGGGTTGTCTCTGGGGCTGCAGAGGGTGACAGTCTGGCTTGTCAAGTGATGTGTTATAAGTGGAAAAGGGAAAAAGGCTGTAGAAACTGAGCCCCAAGCAAGTTTGGGGCAGCAAAGATAGGAGCCAGAGTCTCTGTGCTGCATTATGAGTGACTCTGGACAAGTCCCTTCACTTCTGTGGTCTCCATGTTCTCATCTGTGAAATGGGGGTAGTGGATTACATGGTCTTTCAGCTCTGAGTCTGTGTTTAAAACACTTAAAAAATTTAATCACACAAATAATAAATAATATGTGACTGCATTATTTTTGTAACAATATCAGACATTAATGACAAAGCACCCTCAACTCCAGTCCCCTCTCCAGAATCAACCACTGTTATCTGTATCTTTCAGAACTTTTTCTATGGTTTTATATGCATATATGTGGCTATGAGTCTGTGATTTTGAGCTGAACAAGACATGTTTAGTCTGGTATTTTCCTGTTTATGATAATATGGCTAAAGACAATGGTGCCCTTGCAAGAAAGCTTAGGCAGTGGGCTTCAACTCGCACTTGTGCTAAGAGGAACCACCATTTGCCCATTTTAGCAGAATTCAGCTCTTCAGTTTTAAAGATTGCTCATAAAACCCATGCCTCAGCCTCGGTGCCTGTAGGGATGTGCGACCCCCAAAGCCACACCACCCACCTTCTCATGCACCCAAATGGCCCTGGAAAGGGAGGAGCGTTTGCAGGCAGAACAAAGGGTGAGTCCCGCCATCTTTGAACGTGAGGTCTCCAAAGGCGTGTGTGCAGTGTTTGTGTCCTCTGAGGGACCTGCCTGGGTCCTGGTGAGTGTGGAGGAGAAACCCCCGCTCTGGGCACTTACACTGGGGCAGGCATCTTCCCCCTGCTGCCCGACCAGGATGTACAGCACGTCGTCCTTCTCCAGGTTGAAGATGCCCAGCACAGACACGCCGTGGGATCGCATCATCGTGTTTTTCCCGCCTTTCCCGCCAGCGGCTCCGTAGCCTGATATGCTGCAACAGGACAGAGCGCATGGGCTCCTGCCACGGTATGAAGACTGACTCCCCTCCTGCCAACCCAGCGGCTCCTAACAGGCCGAGTGCACCACCCTCGTGCTGGAGGTCTCTCCCCTGCATCAGCCCATGAGGTCAGCAAGGAGGGTCCTCTCTCCGCTGTCAGGAGAGGGAGGTCAAGTTCAGAGAGGGGCAGGGAGATGCCTCATTCACAGAGCTAGGAAGGTAAAGAACTAGTAAGGGGTAGAAGAGAGGAAGAGAGGGAGAAGGGGGGCAGGGAGAGAGAGAGAGCGAAGAGATGAAGACAGGGGGAGTCTGTATTAATGTGGGCTGTTGGGGTGATGGTGTCCTGAATACCTGGGGTTTCCTGTTATGGACTTCTCTCCCTGTCCAAGAGCAAAGGACTCATGTGGTCAACCTTAGACAAGTAATTGAACTTTCCAGTTCCTCATCTGTAAAATGGGGATAAGAAAAACCTACCTTCTAGCCCATGTGTGTGGTGAAGATTAAAGAAATGAAGTGCTGCAAGTCTCAGAATTGTGGCTGGCACGTAAGAAGCACCCGCTAAGTATTTATTATTATTCTTACTGGTTGAAGGAGCAGTAACTGACTTGGTACAATGTTTTAAAGTCTCCCCACGGGGTCCAGACACAAGGAGTCCCACATGGAATGATTGAGGAGAGCGGTGTTTACGAGCACAGACTGTTTATTCGCATCCCGCCAGCAACTCCTTCTGGAGCAATGTGTGTGCGGACAAAAAACAACCAATCATGACGAAAATAAAACCAGCAAGTGGGGATGCGGGAGTATTTCTGCTGCCTCTTAGGTTGTTGAGATGAAGTCAAGCAGGGATGGGGGAGAAAGGACCCAACTGATGAACCGTATCAGAAGAGCGGTGTGCCCTGAAGACAGCTCGCGTGCCGGATATACACGCCTCCCCATAGACCGGCTGCCAGGGAGAGGAACTTGGGGGGCTTTCAAGTCCCTGCATATTCAATCCAAGGTCCTTGAAGAAAAGCTTCCGGGGAGAGCTGTAAGACGGTTTTGCACACGTATGCACATGGCGGCTTCTCCACCTATACTTCTAGGAAATGTCCTGTGTTCCAAGCATGGGAGGGGCCTCCTGGAGGCCTTCCTAAGGCCGATCCCAGGCCTGTTCTGCAGAGACAAGCCTGGAGGGCCAGCTGATGGCTAACGTGGCAGGTGAGGACCTGAGGTCTCTGTAGAGAGCGAAGAATTGAGCCCACTGTCCTGTCTCCGGGGCCTGGCACCGATGGGAGATCATTGCAAACTGGTGTAAGGCCACGTGCCTAAGACGAGGTGGGAGACGGGCTCCAGGCCCTTGGGGGGCTTCCAAAGAAATTGGGGAGACAGAGTTATGACATCTCCCTGTGGGGGTGGTTATATCGGGGAGGCAAAGCGGAGGCACCAAAGGGCTCTGGGGTTCCATCTGAGGAGTGGACCTCTCAGAGTCCCAGATCCTTCCCTCGTCAAAGAGGGACCATTCTTTCCTTTCCGAACTCACAGGGCCATGGGAAGGTTCAACATCTGAAGGAGATAATGGGTGAAAGCCCCGAGAAAGTGGCAGGTCTCGGCACAAATCAGGGCCATCAGGTACTCGGGGCCCGGGAAAGAGGCGGAGGACTGCGACAGACATTGAGGCAGTGGTGCTGGAGGCCTTGGCTGGTTTGGGGAATGTGGGGTGTGGGTCTGAAGTCGGCTTCATGGTGGAGATGATGGTTGGGTAGGACCCAGACAAGCAGAAAGAGGTGGAAGGTACGAGTCAGGCTTGTGTGAACGTGAATGAAGAGGCAGGAAACCTAGGCGCTGGGGTGGGGGAGTGGGGCGTTGTAGCTCTGCAGAGGGAAGTAGGGCCAATTCCTGAGCATCTTACAATGTGCCAGGCGTGAGTGCATATGGCATCCCCCCAGTAGCCGTAAACAGTAGCTGTTAGCAACCTCATTTGGCAGACGAGGAAACCGAGGCCCAGAGGGGTTCATTTGGACCGGGCAAACCCTGGTCCAGAGCTCTACATTTCCACTCATGGAGCCCATTCCCCCTCCGACAGGATGCTGCCAGGTTATATGATGCACGAGAGTGGTCTGAGAAGCTACTGGCCCATGCTAATTCACTCAGACCCTCAGCCAAACCCTCGCTCCTGACCCATTGGAAAAGGAGAGGTGATAAGGACAATTAAAAGGCTGAAGAAGAAGGAAGGCTCATTGGTGAAAGGAAAGCAGCAGAATTATTTAGCTCAGAGAAGGCAAGCCTGGGGCCGGGGTGGTGCTGGGCATTCCAGAGACTCTGTGGAGTGTAGAGACAGCAATGTGGGCGTAGACGGGCCACATCTGTCCTGCTGGCCCCTCCAAGGTTCCGGGGCTTTGGCAGGTTACCTAAGAAAGTCATTTCAATCTGAAGGTGTTGTGGGCTTGGAAAACTGTGGCCCAAGAGGGAGTCCTCACCCTGCCCACTCCTGCTATGTCTGAGAGGTAAGCTGTACCCGGCTCATCCTTTCTGTATCATTCGCATGCATTATGAATCATTCTGAACTCTTTCACATGTTTAAATTTAGCCAAAGCATTATATTTTAGAAGTTGCTTGTTCCTGACATGTTTTCCCCCTCTAAGCCTTCTTTCCTATTTCTCCTGCCCCCAACCAAGTCTGAAATCCAGCCCCATTTGGGTCTTGACCTAGCCCTTGGCAGTGAAGTGGATGGAAAGAGCCCTGAGTTCTGAGTCATACCCTGGGCGCTCTGCTGGCTGTGTGACTTGGGGCAACTTGCTTAACCTCTCAGAGCCTCAGCTTCCCCTACCAAGGAAAAAAATAAGGACCCCCGCCCTCATGAGGGTAAGTAGTGGGTTTGAAAAGATTACAAACTGCTTCCAAGTGCAAGGGGGACTCTGGGCTGGGGTCAGCTCTACAGACCTCAAAGGAGACAGTAGAGATCGGCACCCAGGTGCTGGAGTTTGCTTTCCTGTGTGATGGCCTCAGCCCCACGTTTCCACCTAGACTATTACTGGCTTAAAGACACGGGACTGGCAGCTGCCCACCTGGGCTACTGGTAGGAGGCAGTGCCTCCCTCATCAGCCCTGTGAGGCCTGAAATCCCACCACAGAGCTTCACTCCTTTGGAAACTTCTAGCTGCTACTAGAAGGCCCATCTCCTCCTGGGTGGCCTGTGCCACAGTGAAAAAAGCACAGGCTGGATGCAGACAGACCTGGATCCAAATCCAACTCTGTCACTCAGGGCCAGGAACTAGGTTAGACATCTGCCCAGGTGTTGGCCTTGCACTTGGTCAACCTTGAGAGCCAGAGCCTCCTGAACTTTTGTGTCCAAGGCACCTTGCTTACCTCTCCTGGTTCTGGCCCTGTTACTCGCCAGCTGTGTGACCTTGGATAGTTTATGTACCCTCTCTGAGCTCCAGTTTCCTCATCTATAAAAGGGGGATAAGAATATTTACCTTAAAAGGTTGTTATGAGAGTTATATGAGATAATACCCCTTATAAGGGGCTTAGTTTAGCCCCTGGAGGGTAGCTAGTGAGTAACTACTGTGCTAATGTACCCCTGGGGGAGCCTGTCCACTCCTCTCCTGGGGTGGCTTCTGAGAAGCAGAAGGGGGAGAGTGAATAAGGCCCCGGATTCTAGAGAGCAGGGCAATAGGGGGAGCAGGGTGTGGCCGAGGAGCCAGGGTCAAGGGTGTTCAGTTTCACCCAGGACCTACTTCCACAGGGAGCCTGTGGGAGCACAAGGCCAGCCCTGGCGCTTCTGAGGACCCCCGAACTGTACGAGTCATGTTACACCTCAGCCTGAGTCTTTGAAGCCTTTTCCCATCCCTCGTAAACAACCTATTTTGATGGTTGACAAATGACAACAAATTAAAATACTTGCCACTCAAGTGGGGAAAACGCCTCGCAGTGATTCCAGTTTACTGGAAGTTACAGGATACTGTTCTCAACGAGCTGAGGCTGTCATTTTTTTGTTTGTCTTCATCTAAATCCACGTCCCCTAGTCAGAATGGATGTTTATGGGGTTTGCGTTTTGTATTATTGACTGTGAGCTATTGTTACCTGATGTAATTGAGTTGTGAATCTTCTTAAAATAAAGAATTAGCCGCAAATCAAAGTGGTTGCCTGCTGGATCCTGAAAGGAGAGCACAGCTGGTGGGCGCCGTGATGGTGGTGTCGGCGGCACACTTGGTGGGGCTGCTGGGGGCGGTGGACGGGGGGAAGGAGTGAGAGGACCCCACCTGGGGAAGCAGGAAGCACCTCATTTCTCTTCTACACCTGCTCTGGGCTCTGCCTCTAACACCCAGTGGGACCTTGAGTGAGTCCCTCCCATCCTCTGTGTCTTGGTTTCCTCCTCTGTGAAATCAGAATAGTTAGGTCTGCCCTGCGTATCCATCCTGCCTCCAGGGCTGCTGTGAGAGCACAGGAGACGTTGGGTATGTGCAGGGCTTGGTCAGGGAGAGAGCTCTGTGCAGGTACATAGTCGTATGATCCAGATGGGTCACGCGAGCCATCAGGCGACACACCCAGGGGTCAGCGGTGGAGGCATGTGCTCCTTGCTGCCCCAGTTCCATTCCAGTTTTGCACCAATGAGTAAGACTCATGGTCCACTGGTTCCCTACCACCTTCCTGACCCAGGAATATCAGAGCTGGAAGAGATGTCAGTGACCTCTCTCTCCAACCCCTCCATCGACAGATGAAGCCCTTGTAGAGGAGGGGCAGCACACTTTCAAGGTCACACAGTGTGTCAGAAGTTGAACCCAAACTTCATTCTGCCTGCGGCTCATGGATGTTTGCTCAATGCTGCCCCCCTCCCTCCACTTTCCCTGCTCTGTGCTCTTCGTGGCTATGGCTATCTGCACAATTACTCTGGCAATGAATCGTGACTTGTGACTCTCTTCTACAATTGTTTAGAACTTTATCGGCATTGTGGACTGTTATTGAACTCTTCTGCCCTGTGGCCTTTGCAAAGACTGCAAGGCTCCAGAGGCTCAGTCCTCTCTACAAGTTCTGCAGCATCTATTCAGTGCCTGGCAGACAACTGGAGGCCCCTTGCACCGCACCACCCCGGCTCAGAGCCGGGCAGGCAGTAGGTACTCCATGGCTCCTTGTGGATTTGAACGATGGTGTCATCCAGCTGCACGTGCTGGTCTGTGGAGCCAGGTGAGGCAACTAGTGTCAGTGATGGAGGCCGTCAGGAACAGCTGTGGCCCAGGTTGGCTGGTGGGCTTTGCTGGCTCCAGCTGGGATCTGAGACCTCTTGTACGTGATGTCTGAGGAGCACGTGAACCATGTGAGAACTGTCATCAGGAGCTGTGGGCTGTGCTTGACCAAAGTTTTTATAGACGATCTGTGTGCACGTGGGCACGTGCGCCTGCGTGTGCGTGTGTGTATTTGTGTGTGTACGTGGGAAGCTGGGGGAGGAGGGGGACAGGGAAGGATATGGAACCCTGGAGAGGCAGGAGAACAGGCAGGTGGGCTGGGCGGAGGGAGGGAAGGATGAAGAGGGGAAGAAGTCAGGACAGCGAGAGGCTGGCTGGCTGACATCTGCATGCGACTGGCCCTGCGCGGGGTGTCACACACTAAATCCCCCCGGGCCTTGGAGCCGAACTCAGTCAGTGTGTGTCTCCATTTTAGGCGGAGGCTGAGGCTCCTGCCCCAGCACACACCCCACAATCCACGCTCCTGCTCTGATCCACCTTAGCTGCCCTCCTCCATGGGTGCTCAGAACCAAGACTTGAAAATCTCCCAGATCAGGTGTCCCTCCCGCTCCCATCCCACCCACCCAGTCCTCCAGTCATGCCGATTCTACCTCCCAAACATTTCGGCCTCTCCCGCCATGTTTCCCCTGCCCTGGTTTAGCCCCATGTGACTCTTGCCTGCATGACCTCACCAGCCTTCCCTCTGTTTTCCCTGCCTCCCCACTTGCTTCTCTCACCACCACCATCACGCTGGCACCAGAAGGAGCTGAACGTGTTCGGCAGGTGAGGCTCCAGCCTCAGGGCCAGGTCCTGCTTCAGCTCCTGCAGGCCCTGGCTGGCCCCAGGGGCTCCTTCCATCGGGAAGGCCCTCCCCTCGTCTTCGTAGACAACTCTATCACCTTCAAGACTTAACTTAGGCTTCTGTCTCCCTGTGGAAGCCATCCATGAACTCAGGCCCTTCCCCTGGCCTCTGACACAGGGCTGTGTGTAAGCCACCATTGCAGTACTTTCTACATCACACTGAAATGCTTTGTTCCTACATCTACCGCTGACTGGGGCTCCTCTTGGGCAGAAACTGGATCTTGCACCTCTTTATGTAGGCATAGTGTCCTAATAGGTGCTTAATATGGTCCGCTGAGATGTGCAAAGCAGGAGGGGAGCAGGTATGGACACCTGTCCTGTTCTGACAGAGGAAGTGGCAAATCCAGGGGAAGGGGAAGCCCAGGGCAGGAAAGCAGTGTGTGCGTGTGTGGGGAGGAGATGGAGATTTAGGTTTTGCCCCTAAAGCCCCACCTTAGCCTGGCACATCCCACCTGTCTCCTTCCTGGCCTGTCCTTCCTCTCCCTCTTCGTGGTAGTAGACAAAGGTGTAGAAGATGGGAGAGGAACACCGGGTAAATGACCAGTTAATTAAGAGTGGAGGTGTTTTCATTACTATATATAAAATAGATAACTAATAAGAACTTACTGTATAGCACAGGGAACTCTACTCAGTAGTCCGTAATGACCTATATGGGAAAAGAATCTAACAAAGAGCGGATATATGTATACGTATAACGGATTCACTTTGCTGTACAGCAGAAACTAACACAACATTGTAAATCAACTATACTCCAATAAAAATTAATTTAAAAAAAGATTTTTTTTCTTTCTTTTTTTTTTTTTTACCTGTATGCATCCCTGAGCAAGCCCCAGGCAATGATGTCTCACTGTGGCACACAGTGGGTGCTTGGTAAGTATAGCTCGCTTTCCCTCACCTCTCTGATCAGTAGGTAGAGACCTTGACTGTAGCAATAATCGTGCCAGGCCTCAAGCTGCAGCCAGGCAGAACTAGCTGAGCGCCACACTCTTCCAGGAATAGATGGACTCCCTAAGGAATGATTCCAACCTTTCTGTCCTCAAGAACCTTTTACATCCATCCTCCTGTGTGTCCTACGTTTGTCTCACTAGACGAACTGCACTTACTAAATAAGAATTAGTTAATATGGAGAAAATATCTTCCAGAAAAAGGGCACCTGACTTCTCAACCTGGATATTCTGACTTGGGGACATTTCGATGTGGTCTGTATAGCAAATCATTAAATGGTCTGCTTCTTTGATGCGATGTTATGTGACCAGTAGACATTATTGTCCAAGTCTCAAGCCTCATCCAGGGTCAAGGATGAGGTGAGGGTCAGGAATATCTGTAAGTCTTTGTTGGGTTAAAAAACAAGGAGTCAAAAGCAACAACAAAAACCCAAAGGCAACGTGTTTTGGTTTTGATTCTTCCATTTTGATATGGTGCTTCTCAGGCCAGTTCAAAAAAGTCCTGATCAGAAGTCCCCTTTACAAATGTGGGCACTTCGAAGTGTCCTGCTTCAACAGAAAAACGGCTCCTGCGCGCGTTTCTGAATGTTCAGCGGGCAGTGCTGGGGGCTGGGAGCTAGTCTCAATATTCCAAAGAGAGAAACGGAAACAGTTTTCTGATTTGGACCGGGCTTGTAGCAACACGGATGGTTATACCGTGGCAATTTACACAGATCAGAAACCTGGCTAGACTTAGATGTGGCTGTGATTAATAGAAAATAGGAAAATGAATTATTACTTAATACGTGTAGTTTGGCAGGCAAAACCTTTCAAAAGGCAGGACCTATCTGAAGAAGTCAGAAAAAAGTCCTTGGAAGCAGAGAAGTCAGGAACTACGGCTGTCCTGGAAATGCTGTCTGGCCATTGCCTGACACCACTCCAGGGGATTTCGCTGCCGTCACCTGGGCTGGGGAGCACCTGCCACGTGCAGGGCATGTGCGAGGCACTTGTACGTGATCTTTGCAACCAACTGGGCAGGTGTTAGCAACCCCCAACCTTCGCCTTTTACAGGTGGGGAAACAGAGTCTCAAGAGATTAAATAACCCGCCCGAGTTTGGAAGTGGGTCTGATTCACACTATCTCAGGAGGAACGCAGCTCAAGAGGACCTCCATAAGTCGCAGAGGACTTCGAGCCAGTCTAGCCTGGGAGTCGCCCTGGGCAGGGATGGGACAATGGGTTTTGCTGAGGTAGGTGTTGAGGTCTCTGTCTGCCTTACAGCTCCTCTGCTTTCTTCTTCACGTTGCTTTTTGTATGTGGGGATCTGCACCAAGGGCTGGGCTGGCCACTATCCCTTCAGGCGGTGGGGCCTCCCCTCCCAGGCTCTCATTTCTGGAGGCTTCCTGGAGGTGGGTGCTGCATGATTCCTATGCCCCCTTCCATTTCCTGTTTCCTCAGTGGGAGTTTTAATGGAAAGAACCAACAGACTTTGAGACTGAGGGTCCTGGGTTCAAATTCCAGCTTTGTCACTGACTGAGTGGCCTTAGATCTATTGCTAAGCTTTCTGACTCGTTTCTTCATACGGAAACAAGGGAATATGGATAAAAACAATAGTAATAACATCTACCTCATTGTGAAAAGGAGGAGGAATACCTAGTGGGTCCTCAACAGACATGCATCCCCTTCTCTCTAGGACAGTGGATGACCCCTGGAAATTCAGCCAGGTCGGAAGGGGAGGCCCAGCCTGCTCAGTATGGCGTGGCCAAGGGTAGCCGGAGGTCTTTGGCCATTTACTAGGGATGTGTGGGACCTGGAGCAGCTAATCTGATTGCAGTCAAGCCTTGTTATTGCATTCCTGCCCAGAATGTCATTTAAAAAGCACTCAGGGCTTTCCCCGGAACGCATTTACACTGAAGTCCCAGGGGTGGGAATGTGCGGAAAACAGGGCAACCTGAGCAGCCCCTTTCCTTCCCAGGGGGCTGAGGATGTGCCGGGGGTTGGGGGCCGCGGGAGGGGAAGCAGCTCACTTCCCGCTGTGTTCAGCCTCTAGGGGGCATCTGCACAAGCGACAGCAAAATTACGATGCTTCCTGTCTACACAGCCCAGCCGTGTGCGGTGGGAGGAACCTCCGCAGAGCCACGCCTCCGAAGTCTGGGCTTGGAGGCCACTTCTTGACCACACGGCCGTGGGAAGCTCCTGACGCTTTGAGCCTCCGTTTTCTCAACTGTAAAATGAGGACTGCCGCACTGGCCTTGCCCACAGCATCGAGCTGAGCAAGGATGACAGCACGTGCTGCATTGGGGTCATCTGGGAACTTGCTAGAAATTCAGATTCTCGGCGAATGACTGAATGTGGATGGATACCATGGGTACAGTGAGTACCACTGGCGTCTCCCTCCTCAACCTGCATCCGATAAATGTCAGTGTTTTGTCATATTTGCTTCATTAATGTAAAAATGTTTAGCATGAAAAAAAAATTCACATTCTTGGACCCCACTCCAGACCTATAAAATCATATACTCTGCAAGTGGAACCAGCAACCTCTGTTTTAACTGGCCTTCCTGTCATTCCGATGCCCGCTCAAGGTTAGGAGCCACTGGTCTAGGCCTTGCCATTAGCTTCGCTTAGCTGAGTGCCCGTTGGAGTCGGGCCTCCCCCCAGCCTGGCCTGGCTCTGGTGGAACACTGTGGGGTTGGGCCTGGGATAAGAGTTCCAGATAGTTGCTTCACTTGCAAACAATGAAGGCCCAGGAAAGGAGGCTCAAGCATAAGAAATCATCTTGCAAGTGTATCATACTTTTGTCTCCCAAACATTTTGACATTCATTGCTTCATTTAAACAGCATGAAGTTCAAAGAACAGCTCACTATAATTATAGTTATTAATAAAGCTAAAGAATGTTCTGAAGCTGGTGCATGCATGCATATCATCTCCACAAATGAGTCTGGGCTCCTTGAGGACAGAGGACACAGCTTCTTTTCTTGCCATACTCCATTATCCCAAATCTCCCCATCTCCAGCCCTTACACTCCAATGTGGGCCAGAGTCTGTGGCCTCGGAGCCTTGGCCTGCCCGGGCACCCCAGGAGAGCAGGCATGCACCCAACGGCAGGACCCCAGTCCTCTTCAGGAGGGTGGATCTGCCCCTTGCCTTCCCCCTCCCCCATACCCACCTGTAGGTGTCGGTGGCTGGCACCTTCCAGGTCTGGATGCCCTTCAGGGGGCCCTCGCTCCC
This sequence comes from Neophocaena asiaeorientalis asiaeorientalis, assembly GCF_003031525.2. NCBI lineage: Eukaryota > Metazoa > Chordata > Mammalia > Artiodactyla > Phocoenidae > Neophocaena > Neophocaena asiaeorientalis. Next base: position 464,344 of record NW_020175666.1, read on the forward strand.
CACCACCACGCTCAGGTTGGAGTTCCGGTAGGCATTGTTGCACTGGGCCTGCGTCGGGCCGTGGGGCCCACTGGCCCCGCATGTGGTGAACAGCCAGTGAACTGCATGCAAGAGGAAAGGCGATCACTCACTTGGCCTGGCCCTCCCTCCTCCGTGGGCCTCCCTCTGCTGCCTCTGAGCTGTCTGCTCCATGAGGCCAAACCCACGTTCCAAGATGGCACCCATGTCGGGGCAAGGAACAGTAATCAGTCATTTGAACTGGAAACTTCTGTTGAAGATCTACTGTGTGCCAGGCCCTGGACCAGACAGATACTGAGGGAGAGACACAAATGGAGCAGACTTGGAGCCTGGCCTGAAGAAGCTTACAGCCTACTAAAGGGAGACCCAAAGGGATGCAACAAGACAGGACAGTAACAGAAAAAGAGCCTCAAGAGGGTCTGGCTAACACTGCACTGTGAAGTTTCTGAGGAGGGAGAGACGACCCCTCTCAGGTGAGACGGGTGGGCAGTGGCCAGGTCCTCTCCTGGTTTCTCATTGAGTCCAGCACGGTGCTGGGCAAAGAACGGGTGCTCAGTCTGTGCTATTGTGACTGGATCTAACCCGCTTCCGAAAGCTTGATATCTGCATATAGGATCTTCTTAGCTTGGAGAAGATCAGAAGAGTAAAGTGGACACAGAGTCAGCTCCATGCCCTCCTCCCCCACATGGATTGTGTTTGGAAATGCATTAGAAGCAGCTCTCAGGCTATGTAACAGAGAGTGTAAAAAATGGGAAACAGGTCACATCTGCCTTTGGTGCACGTCCTTTTCCAAGCCCCTCACCGCTTCCTGGTGCTCTGTCCTCACCCGGAGCACCCAATGCTTTTAGGTGGCCTTCTGGGGTTGCCTCAGGAACACCCAGCACATCCCCACCCCTCCACTGCCACTGGGCCATTCCTTCCAAACTTTCTATCTTTGAGCCTGGCTGGACCTTGGGGAATTGTCAGATTTCATCCTGGCAGGAATTTTAACATGTTTACAACCTATAAAAACTTCCCAAAAAATGTGCTCTTGATAAATCACTTTTACTTAAAATACAAAAATCTCATTATAAGATTGAAGAAATTATTTCCCTTTAAAGTGATTAAGTCGAACTCTACCTACATAAAATTATGAAAAAATTAATTTGGGTGTATATAGTTTTGTTTGCTGAAGCATAAAATTCTTTTGATGACTTTCAGCTAACTTGATGCAAAAATGAAAGGTTAATTTGGGTTGCTAATTATTAGCAATCAGATTGAGATTACACTGGGCAGTCTTGATAATCTGAAAACCAGGCTGGCTGTGGTGGGCTTTTGTGACACTGCCCCAGAGCTGAGGTTGGGAGACCGAAGCTCTAGTTGGGGTTCTCATGCATACAGCTACTCAATACTGAGCACTCAATACCTTTCTTGGCTTCATTTTTTCGAATGAAGATGTTGGTTTCTATTTGGTTTCTGAAGGTTGTTTCAAGGGCAAGAAGGTGACGAATCCATTCATCTCTGGTGTGAATGGCTGATGGTTAATTTTCTCATCTATTTGTATTATAAGGGGTAACCTGTTAATTCAAAGGACTAACTCTTTACTGGAGGCATTTCAGCAGAGCTGTCTTGGCCAGATGTCCTTTCACCCTCTCCAGTGTTCAAATCACATGTGTGAGCTGTGCCAGAGGGGAGAAGCGGAAAGGATTCAGGCTTCGAAATCAGCACGAACATCTGAGTTTGGGAGCAGCTTCATCATTGTTGATTATGGGACCTTGATCGTGTTCCATTGTCTGCGAAAGGGGCTGGGTTGCCATGAGGATTAAAGAAAGTGAGGGGTATGAAAGGTCACTGTAAAGTCCAAAACTCTAAAAATGTGAGCTGTGCCGCTGACACCTGCCTGCACCCAAGGCTGGTGCTGTTCCTGACAATGGGAAATGCGGACAGGGTTTCTGTGTATATGGATCCCTCCGCCAACAGCACCTAGGAATTTAAACTCGGTGAGTTGGGGATGACGACAGGAGCAGGGAAAAAAGAACAGCTCAGAAAAGAAGTTAAAAAGTACACTCCTCCCCGTGCTCTCTAGCTCCTTGAAGCCTGTTCTGCAGGTTCAGTCTGTGCCTATAGCGAGCAGCCTGGGTTTGGGGGCAGCCTTATCAATCTGGGGCAGAAGCATGATGGTTCGCTGAGTTAGTTCAGTCCTGGAAATTAAAGAATTTAGCCATAAATATAAATATGTATTTTTTTTCCCCTGAAGAGTGTGCTGAGGAAGACAGTTCTACCGGAGCATGTCCTTCAGCAGGACCCTCTTCTAACTTCAGCCTCGCCTAACATTGCTCTGAAGGCTCTGAGATGTTCCCAGAGAGGGTGGGCTTCTACTTCTTGGCCAAGCTGGGCATCTGATGGGGTAGGAAGAGGGGAATGGGCTTTGGATCCAGATGGGCCAACTTTTCTCATTGGATTTTACCTCTGATGAGGTATGAGAACTGGGGTAGACTCTACATCCTCTCTGAGCCTCAATTTCTTAATCTGAACAAGTGGAGGTAATAACACCTAGTATTTAGGCATGCTGTGGAGTATTAAATGATGACCTAAGCAAAGCGCTTAGGACAACATTCTGCATTAGAGACGCGTAGTGAATATAGTTTAAAAAGTGTGTAACTTCCTGCTCAGTTTTTGACTGTAAGGAAGCAGAGACACCCAATCTCAAGATTTATGTTCCCCAGTCCATAAAGAAGGGACTCTAGGGGCTGTTTCTCAATAAAGGGACCAATATTTTCCCAACCCAATGGACATATATTAGTCTCAGGTGGTTTCTATGCACAAAATTCTGTTTTCATTTTCAGCAACTGCTGATGGAGAGGTCCAGAGCGGGAATTCTTTCTAAAGTAGATTCCATGGGAATAGAGGATTTGCCATCCCAGGTCAAACCCATGATTCACTCAGCTGGAATTCTGTTGCCCCCACAGTCTTCGAGGCATGGTGGTCCTCCCTGCTCCCTTGGATGGCTCTGTCTCTCATAAATCTGCCCAAAGTTGTTTGGAATTAATTTCTGTGTCCCACCAGCAGCACTTCTTGGGGGTATGGATTCTCTGAGTTTATTGCCCATTGTGAAGGGCTGTCCTGCTTCTGATGTGTGGGGGCTTGTCTTACTAAAGCTTCATCCTGTCGGTTCTCTTTGCTCATTCTGTTTGGAATCTCATAGACATCACAGAATGCCACAGCAAGATGGGACCTTGGAGATATCTGAATTCAGTGGTTCCCAAACCACCTAAGGACCTTTAAAAATACAGATTCCAGGGCCCTGAAGATTCAGATTAGTAGATACTAGTTTGGGGCCACGGTGGAGGGAGGACAATATTTGCATTATGTGACAACTTTTCCAGGAGAGCCAGCCTGCTGTAAACAGAGTGGATAATCAGTCAAGCTAGGAGTTAAACACAGATCTTCTGAGTTTAAGTTCAAGACTTGAAAAGGTGCTACAGTCACCATGAAATCCTCATGGAACCTTTCTGCAAGTCTGTTTTTTTTTTTTTTCCCCCTTTTTAAATCTATGAGCCCAGAGCTCAGTTAAACCCGACCAAGTTTTCTCAGGACCAGAGAGTAGGCAGGCCACCATGAGGGGAGAGGAGTCTGGTCAGGGTATGTGGTAGGTAGACCCTCAGCCTCAGAAAGTCCCACAGTAGCTTAGCCTAGCAGAGGGTGTACTTTAGGGGGTCATGGGCGCAAACCAGGGAAAACAGGTGCTCAGTGTCAGGACTCTGGCCCCCCGAGAGGCCACGGGGAGCCAGGGGGTGTCAAAACGGAATCTGGTAACTGGAATGTTTACAGGATCAGCAAGCAGACATATGAGAGGGACTGGGTAATAAGCAACAAGGGAAAATCTTGGTTTTTAAAGAGAAGATCAAGGTCACAGTGAGACCAGCAGTGAGGTGAGCTTGACGCCAAGTTGCCAATCTGAGAGTTCAAGGGTCCTCACATTTCCCCAGCTGAGAGTCTACACTGATCCCTGAGGCTCTGTGGAGCTGTAGGAGGATTAAATGGCCCCCAAGGAGGAGCCTGGATTGGGAGCAGGTGAGGGAGGAAACCCAGCTCTTTCCTCTTCTCTTACTTAAAAAACAAACAAAAAAACAACTATTGTATTAAAACTCATTTACGAGAGAGAAAAGACAAGAACTGCTTTATCTTGTTCTTAATTATACCACCCACTGGAAACCTAGTTTAATACTCACAGCTATATTGTATAAAGAACCCACAAACATCAAAATACTGATTGGTTACAGACAGCTGAGGAAAGAAAAATCCATTAAGCACTGGGTTTCATTTTAAGTATATTGCAGCCCCCTCCAAGAAGAAACAAATCAATTAGTAATACACAGCACAATGTTAAAAAAATAGGCTAGGTAGTGACCGTGCTGGTTTACTTTCTGTTGCTAAGCCATCTTATCTGCTCAACTGAATGCAAAGAAATAAAACGTGATACAAAGGAAAATAAGTTCTCAACTACCATTATTAATCACAATAAGGGTCTGCCTCTCATCAAAGGCCTCCCTGGTTGTGCCACAGAAGAGTGCTCAATGGCTCTCGTGGATCTTACATACCATTTTTATTCTGATCCATGGAGCTCAATTTTATCCATATCTGTTGACTGAGCTGAACTTCATGGGAGCTGTGGCATATTGAACCATTTTGATGGCCACTGTAGATCTTGTTAAGCAAAATAATGACCAAAAATCCAAGTAAATATAATCATTCACCATCCATAAATGTATATGACACTATTCTTTATTATAAATTGGAGAAAGTAGCCCTTCTTGTGAGTACATGGTGAAAATTAATAAGTTGTTCTCCTTATTAGGGCAAAATGAAAGCAATATACATATCGTTGCCATTGTGAGGTTAAAATATTTCAACTCTTTAAACAATGGAGTAGCATCCCCTTCTAGATACAAGATCAAGGTCTGATTATTGCTGTCTTTTTTTGATGTTAACAGTTGTTGAAGCTTAATGCCTAGGTTCGTTTATTTATTGGGAGTTGCAAAATAATGATATTCAAATTATATACTTTTCCCCTTATTTATTAGTTGACATATATTTATAAAGAGATGCTTCCTCTCACCTACTATGTTGTTACCCAGTGGTATAGTTCATATAGGAAAGGCAGGATAAATGCTCAATTCCTTCTCCTTATTTGCAGTGTTCAAGGTAATGAATTGGTCCTGTGTCATCCTCTGAAGTTGACTAATTAGTTGTTTGCATATCATTATGAATACATGAATTTAAACATATTTTGAGTTTTAATTAATCATAATTATTATTCCTTAGAAGCTCAAATTGTCACATTTTTGGTCAGTGGTAGCTTCCTGAGTTCTTTTGCTTCCTTGCTATCTGGTATGATGAAATGTTCCTTCCGCAGACCTGGACTCAGCCATTTTTTCAAAAGCTTTGGTTTCTTTTAGTGAAAAAAGGTTTTTTAAGTATAAAATCTGGGTGCTATAGACACTTATTGCTACTGGGTTGGTGATTGTTTCTAGGCTTCTTTAGTGGACAGAGCTAGGAAATATACATGTTGTATGCATATGTATATCAGTATAAATACGCACGCACACACACACACACACACACACACACACACACACACACACACACACACATTTATATGACAAAACAGCCATGAGTTCACACTGACAGTTCCAAATCAAATTCAGGACGACAGGGTTTTTAATTTATCCTCTTCTATATTACATCTGTATTTCTTTTTCCACACTGAGAGTCTTGGTCTTCAAGAACAAAGGTGATAATGGAATTAGAATATTCTATAATTACTCATTCACTTTATCCTCCATTATACACACAATAGTATCAGAGTAACAATACCACAATCAATAGAAAAACTGAGATCTGTAAAAACATTTTTTTGGGTATATGTGCTCTCTATTCTCCTAAAATTTCTTGAAGTTGAACATTATCTACATTGTTTGAGCACATTGCCATTACATATACTACTCTTTCCTCTTTAACCTTTAGTTGGTCTGTAAGTAGTGTATGCTTAATGCCCATATCAATCACGTGGATATATCTTTAGTCACTTTGGTTGTTTGAAGTTTGTTTTCAAGTAGATTCCTTAGGAGGGGCTCATAGGAGCAATATTCCTTGAGTTCCTGAATGTTGATAATATTTTTTCCTTTTGAGTATATTAAATGTATTACTCCATTTTCTTCTGGTATAAAGTATTGCTGTCAAAAACTCTGATGATAACCCAGATTTCATTCTCTAATAAATCATTAGCTGTTTTTGCTTAGGCGCCCACAGTATTTTTTTTTCCTTAAGGTACAGCAATTCTACTATAATATACTGATACTTTGGTATTGCTCAATATGAGTCAGTATTCTCAGATATACAGATACGCTCTTTTAATAAGTAGTTTCAATAAGAACATTTTTCTTGAATTATAGCTTTAAACATTTGCTTTGTCTCCCTTCTTTGGTTTTCTTTTTTCAGGCACTCTTGTTATCTGTGTGTTCGATCTTCTTTGCCTCTCTTTGATGTGTATCATCTTTTTGATTTTAAAAAAGTTTCTCTTTTCACCTTCTATTTCTCATAAGGCATTAACTGTTGTTTATTTGCTTTTGCATACCTTCTAATTTAGTCTTCATTTCTGAAATTATTTTTTCCTTTTATTTCAAATTCTTTAGAGAGTTCTACCATCTAGCTTCTGATTTTTATAATAATGATTTATGTTATTTTCATTGCTTTCTTGTCTGTTAACTCATTTTGAAATAGCTTACAATTGTCATCTCCTCTGCGGGCCTGTCTTTCTGGTATGCTTTCATTTTTCTGTAGGGAGGTTATTCTGTCCTCTCTGCTCTTTTAAAATTCTTATTGTAATTTGGATGGGGTTCGATCTTGATACTTATGCATTTTAACATAAAATTAATTTGCTACAACTTTTAGGATTCAGGAGCTTTTCTAACTTTACACAGCTCCCTTTACTCTTTTTTAATTTTCATATAGTGTTAAAAACTATGGCAGTTTGCTTTCTGACGTTTCTGGCTCTATTTCTTTCCCCACTTGAATCTGGATATCTTCTCTTTTTGTGGTCTCTATTATCCCTATCCTAGTCAATATTGATACCAGTCCTAGAAAGTTCTTCTCAGTGCGGGTCATTTCCCGGAAAGGATGCTCAGTGGCCAGACTCTTCTAGCTCCTTCAGATCTTACCAAAGGCCCCTTGCTTTCACACACCACTGGGCTGGGGAAGAACTCTCCTAGTTTCAGTAGCTATTTTCAGATTGTCTGTCATTTCTAGCAAATACCTGTCAGCTATTTGGGGGTTCTCCTGTTCTCAGGTTTGTAAGATAGCCTTTCTTCTCTTTCCCTTGTTCAGATGTTGATACTATGCAGGTCTTATGGTTGTTGGTGCTCTGTCTTCACTCACTTGTATTTTGGGGTTGGAGGGGAATATATTTGCAAAAAATTTTTTGTTGTAAATATACATGGGTTTTCAGTTTTGATACACGTTTCCTTGATTTTTGCATAGGGATTCAGAGAGATAAAAAAACAAAAAAACTATGCTGTTACTGGCGTCACTGCCATCTTTCCAGAATCCTTAACATTTTTTAAAATTTAGGAATCACTTGACATCATCTGCTATGATTAGCTCCTTTATACCACCTCTGTGGTCAGGCTCCTCACCTGTATTTCTACGCCTGAGACTGCAGGGTTTTTCAGACTTCACCTCAGGGATATCCCCACTGACCATGGCCTAGAACTTGCTGTTACACCATATTCTGCCCTTTTTTTGGATACAGCCCACTAAGTACAATTTAACTTCCTCTTGATAGTGCCACTTGGACTTAAGTTGTTTAGGGCTATTTGACCCTTTACTAAATGGCTGCAGATATAAATATTTTATATTAACTCACTGTCCTCTCTCTCTACTGTCGGATATGCTTTCTCAGTGGTTCAGCATGCTCTCTGATTAACCTTATTTGGTACCTAATGTTGGGTGAGGGCATGAGAAGGGCCCTATACCTCTCTGTGCATCAGACTGAGGGGCAGCTAGCTACAAAAAACCTTTATTTCTGAGTTTTGGAATGTATTTATATTTTGGTACTTATATTTGGTGGATGGTGGAAGGTACTAGAAGTATCTTCTATCCTCAGATAAAAGGATGCTGCTGTGATTCTGAACCAACAAGACTGGGAATCTTTAGTCCCTCAATTTCAATGTACTTAATTACAGTACATGGATGGTGCACCTCCATCCTCCAGTTAGTTTACTTTCTTAAAACCATGTTAGGTCAGTAGATAGGGAAGGGGGAGAACTGTTACGTTTACCTCATAAGATAGGCAACCATGTAGAAAAGTTAAAGAAATGGCCTGCGGTTACAGAGACTAAGTGAGAAGGGGAACATCACATTTACTCTTTCTACAACAGTTTTCAGTTGATGAATTTTCCTTGTTGTTCTACTTTGTTTCTCAGACTGAATTTGTTTGCATCTACACACACACACACACACACACACACCTCGTTTACTCGTGCGTAGCTTTCTGGTCATTTCTCTCTTGTTCTATTTTGATGATGAGAAGTTAGGAGGGGGTAACAATAATAATACCAGCTCTGTCTTTTGTACCAGACGTGCTCACACATATAATCTCTTCTTCACTTTTACATCTTTGTCTCCCTAGACCCTCACGCAGTTCCTCTAGATGGGCAGGATGCCTGTAAAAGCTGAGGTCTCCTGGGGAACAAAGACCAGAGGCCCACATCCCTCTCTGCTGGGAGGCAGACATCCCTTCGCGAAGAGGAACCTCTGAGCAAGCCGGCTCCCCATCAATAGGGCAGCAAATCTGGGCTGTTGAGATAAAAGCTGCTTTCAGGACTGAATTACCCTAAACAGCTCCGACGCCTGGCAATCTGAGGCAGTTTTTAATGGCTCCTGTGATGGCGTCTGTGTTGTGTTCTCAGCCACCCCCTGCTCCCTGAGGGAGAGTGAGTAACACGTGAGAGCGCAAAGGTCACAGGAAAGACACTATCCTGAAAGCAGAGCTGTAAAAATTAAGTTAAGGGAGGCCTCAGGGCTAATTTGGTTATTCCCAAGTTGGCTTCAGGCCAGAGTTGTGTTAATAAAGTATTTGACATTGAGACGGGTGCTGCAGACTCACCCATCTGGGGGTCACACGTAATGGATTTGGTTCTGAGGCTTAAGTGGCAAGTAGCAGTGGTTCAAATACCAGCCTTGCCACACTCAGGCCTGAAGGGTCATTGATTTCTGCCCTCATCTGCTCTTGTCCACAGACCTGGCAGAGAAAACCCTGGTCTGGTACCTCCTGTTGTAAGGTCCAGTGGCTCCTGGGAGAGAGGCAACAGTGTGGGAGGCCAGCACCCCTCACTGCTTTATTCTTACTAGTTCTTGCTTATTGTTTGGTTCTAAATCATGAAGGGTGAAATCCTTACAAGGCCTTGGGACTGTAACACCTCTGACAGATGGGCAGATGGAGGTGCAGGCAGCCCAAGTGGCCAAGTGCTTAGGAGCTAGAAGAACAAATGTCCTGACTCCTGGGTCAGGGTCCCGGACCTTCTAAGATGAATTGGAGAACAGGGACACGTGAAAAGGGGGGAATCCAAATGTCCAGGGCAGAAAGGGAAGTAGTGGGGGAGCAAGTAGGACCAAATGGTGGACCAAAGACAGAAGACAAACTATGTTATACTAGAGAAGAGAAGGGAAGAGGCAAGTCTCTCTTATTCCTGCTTGAGGGCAGTCATGGTGCCTGGAGATGCAGTGGCCATGAGGCAACAAGCATGAGGAAAAGGCCAAAAAGATCACAGAGAGGGGCTTCCCTGGTGGCGCAGTGGTTGAGAGTCTGCCTGCCGATGCAGGGGACATGGGTTCGTGCCCCGGTCTGGGAAGATCCCACGTGCCGCAGAGCGGCTGGGCCCGTGAGCCATGGCCGCTGAGCCTGCGCGTACGGAGCCTGTGCTCTGCAACGGAAGAGGCCACAACAGTGAGAGGCCCGTGTACCGCCAAAAAAAAAAAGATCACAGAGATGTGAGTCTTGACATCATCAGGCATTGAACTAATGAGACTAGTCATGTATAGGGCCACCGAACCAACATCAGCAGTCATCTATATAGTAATTTTTGTTATTGGACTGGACACTTCCTTGGGCTGCTGGACATTGGCTGCATCAGACGTAATGTGGATGGAGCCTTCCTAGAATACAGATCTCCTCCCAACTGGCAAAGAAAATACCACTGACCAGAGAGTCCTGCTGTTCTCGCTCCAACAGCAATGCCAGACTGGATTGGGACCGGGTTTCCAATGCTTCTTTAGAAACTGTGTGTGGCCTTCAGCCTGCCTTCCTTGGAGGAGAGCAGGTGTCTGGGACACTCCCTCGGCCCAGCCTGCTCAGCCCAGGTGTGCTCCCCCTTCTCTACCACGCTCTGTTCTGTGTCCACACACTTCATGGTCAAGGCCTCTAGAGTTTATGAGAGCAGTAGTTACGTTGTAGAGGGGCCTCAGAGGTTCCCCAGGCCACGCCAGCCCAGGAGTAAAAAGTGGGGTCTTGACGATAGTAACAAATAGTATTATCCCGGTTCTGCTCTGAGGCACACCTGACGAAACCTTGAGTTTTCTCCCTTAACACCCATCGTTATAGCACACATGCTCTGCCACTGTCATCTCTGTCCCCTTAACTTGCTTTATTTTCTTCATAACACATCACTATCTGAAACTATATCATCTGTACACTTGTTTCCTGTTTTTCCCTCTAGTGTGCAAACTTTACAAGAGTGAAGCTTAGCCAATTTTGTTCACTGTTTGTCTCCAGGACCTAAAACAGTGCCAGTCACACAGAAAATAGTTAATAAACCTTTGTTAAATGAAAAACAAAACAAAAAAAAAACCAAGAAAAAAAAATAGAAAAAAGAGAGTAGGCCAAACGCCAGCCGCCAAACCCACCTGAGGGGTTAGAAGAGGGAGCTCACACATGCTGCGGGTACTGTGCATGCTTCAGAGGAAGCACCTTTGACCCTTTGGAGTTCTTGTATTAGGGTTAGAACATCACAGGATGGAGTGGACCAGAGGCGTTCTGGTGGTACAAATGGATGTGTCGAAAGGCAAATTTTGTCTTACTCGTGACTGCACAGCAGAGAGGGGGTAGGCTCCCAAGGAGCCGGCACACACCTTCACACACTCACACACACACCAGCACACACTCACACTCGCACACCCACACCCACATAACTGAGAGGCAGGGAGCCCTGCAGTGTCTCTAAGGAAACACACTGCTCCTTAGCAGTGTGGACACGCCCCTGGCCCCATGGTTGAGGGAGCCGATCAGCTGATAGACTGAATGGACTAGCTAGTAGGCTCCAAGTCATAAATCTGGGTGAAGGAAAAGAAATACTCCTCTTTTTCAGGGAGCTCTTCTGAGGCCCAGGAGTTTTTCTGACTTTCAGCTGGGTTGCTGAAGAAGCCCAAGCTGTACCTTGTTCTCCTTACTTGTGAACATTAATCCCAGAACTGGATCATTGAGTCTGTCAGTCACTCAATAAAAAATAACAATGAAAAGAATAAAATATACTCTCACATTATCATGAAGTAATGTCAATACTCACTATAAAAACCAAATCAGGCCTCTCAGATCCAACCACCTGGGACTTGTTTGAAAAGCTGTCCCCGGAGAAAGTCCTGAAGTCCCCATTATTTCTGAGATCTTGACAAGCTTTAAAAGACTAGAAACACTCTTTCAATTTATACTGATGGGTGGGCCTTTCGGGGGGCAATCTTCTATGTCCTTACTCAAGTCACATATGTCCCCCAAGTGGAGTTTGCGGGTTTAACCTACAAATTGATGATCAGCTGGGTTGGGGGAATTGATTGAACAAAAGGACCCAACATGCAAAATACTGCCCCCTTTTTTCTTAAGACAGTTAGCTTTAAGAGGGCAAAAACTAGAATGTGCTTGAAACTTTCGCAAAAAAATTAAGGAGTGCCCAGAACACATACTTATATACAAATAAAAGAGTGCACAGCTCATAGGTGGAGGAGGGTCCTTACTCAAGTCACATATGTCCCCCAAGTGGAGTTTGCGGGTTTAACCTACAAATTGATGATCAGCTGGGTTGGGGGAATTGATTGAACAAAAGGACCCAACATGCAAAATACTGCCCCCTTTTTTCTTAAGACAGTTAGCTTTAAGAGGGCAAAAACTAGAATGTGCTTGAAACTTTCGCAAAAAAATTAAGGAGTGCCCAGAACACATACTTATATACAAATAAAAGAGTGCACAGCTCATAGGTGGAGGAGGGGGATTATAAATACACTGAAAGTGTATAGAAGGCAACATATGAGGGACAAGTGATCTGGCTTAGTCTTTTCTGTTATGTAGTTTAATAATGTTAATAATAATATCACACATTTTATATTAGCATATTCTTTTGTACCTTTCAAAGCAAATGATCTCATTTGCTCACTACAATAGCCAGCTCTGAAAAAGAACTGTGGCAGGTAATTATTATCACTACTTTATGAATAAAGAAAAAACTGGGGCTCAGAATGTTTGGCTCTCCTGAAGTCCCGCAGCTGGAACCACGGTCTCTAGAATTCTTTGTTGATCCATTTTCCATTCTGCTATGGACTGGCACTCAGTAGGTACTTAGTGAATATTTAAGTGTCTGTGGAATATTGAACAGAGAGGCTTGAGATTGCTGCCAGGAATTCTGCCCATCAGAATCCACAATGAGCTCTCAAAGCTTCCCGGTGATTGGTTGACACACAAAAGCCACTGCAGGTAGGCTGTCAGGTGGCCCCAGTGATCTCTACCTCCTGGTAGCCACACCCTTGCATAATCCCTTCCCTTTGAGTGTGGGCGAGACCTGTGAGTTGCTTCTAACCGACAGAATGTGACAAAGGTGACAGGATGTTATATTCATGACTATGTTACATAAGATTGTAACTTCCATCTTGCTAGTAGACTCCCTATTTCTCTGTCTCTGTCTCTCTTTCTCTTTCTCATCATTAGCTCCTCCAGGAATTGCCAACAACCATGTGAGCTTGGGAGTAATTCATTCCCCAATTGAGCTTTCAGATGAGACCCAGCCCTGGCTAACGTCTTATGCAAGCTTATGAGAAACTATGAAGCAGAGGACCCAGCTAAGCTGTGCCTGGTTTCTTGACCCACAGAAACTGATATAACAAATGTGTGTTGTTTTAAGCCACTATATTTTTATGGTAGTTCATTACAAAGCAATAGATACCTATCTGTATACCCCAAAGCCCTCCTCAGAAGCCAATGCTTTCTTTGGCCTCATCTTCTTGGTAAGCACCCAGTGTGGAGGGCGCTGGTGGGCCCATTTATTCCCTGTGCCCTCTCTCTTCTCCCTGACTCAGTGATGGCTAAGGTGATTCCACCTCTTGTTCCTTTTCCTCTTGGCAATGTAGGGGCAAGCAGGGAGGAACCGCCTTTTGGGATCTAGAGTTAGCATTTCAGCCTTTCTCCCCCTAGTTCCACTGTCCAGCTCTGGATCCAGATAAATTTTAAAACACCTCTCTGTCCAGGATCACTGAAGCTTTGCTGTAACAAGCAAAGAGCTGAGTAGGCTCCAAGGGGATGCAGGGTTATTTTGCAGGCAGAACAAGCAAGTCTGAGAGAAGGACGATAATTAAAAGCAGACTTCCCAAATAACAAGTGCTTAACGCACCTGCACTGATGGAGGGGCCTTTGCGTCCTGTTAGTCTTGGAGCTAAATGATCTTAATCAAGGCGTGCTGAGCTCAGAGATCCCAGGTCATTTATTGTCTCTCACTTATGTAATCTTTCACTAAAACAAATGGGAAAAACAACATGTTTTCTCAGGCCAGCCAGGAGAGAGAAAGGCAATGGGTCCTCTCTGCTACTGAGAGGAACCACGGCATGGTGTGAAGGCATTTTGTCTGCAGCTTCGCCATAATGCCAACCAGCACGTCGTATTAGACTGGAGGTTCGTGAAGCGTTTTTGAGTCTGCCAGAGCTGGATGCTGCTGCGCTATTTTTCCAGTGGGGCCCAGGCTCGGGCAGTTATGAAGTACACTGCTGATTCCTTGCTTTCTCAAAGGACACTGGATTTCTTTTCAAAAATGATGATCAGTTCAGCATAATTTGCAATGCGCCAGTCTTGGATGGAGACCCTTTCACCATCCAGGGCAGGATAAAGGCAGAGCCGGGGAGTGGGGGCCCCTGTCCTAATTCCAGCTGTGATCAGAATTGGACACCTGAAAAGGGATGCAGAGACTCCCTTGTACTGGGGTAACAGTGGCTTCATGTCAGGCTTATGTGGGCCCCGCTCTGGCTGGTACATTTTCCATGAGGGGCACTTTGGCTTGTTCCCAGCTGCAGGCTGGGGCACCCAGCACAGGACAGGGCACGGAGCAGGCTCCAGCACAGGCCTGTTAAATTAAACTCGGCTCGATGTGATTTTTTTTTTTTTTCTAGGAGAGAGATTCAGGGAATTGTGAACACATTAACTAGAAAGCAATGAGGTTTTCTGTGTTGAATGCTGAGCTGAATCTCCTCATGGAAGGAGAAGATGGATGTAGCCAGTCTGGATGTAGCAAGAGCTTCTCCCTAACCGCGGTCAGCAGCTGGGTGGTATCTGGGATTGTTCCTAGCGGGCGTGGGGCTAGAGCGGGAAGACTTTGGGGTGAGCCGGCTTGAGTGGGAACCCTGGCTCTGCAGCTGATTGGTGAGGTAAGCCGCATAACCTTTCTGATTCTGTCTCCCCAATTCTAAAATGGGGAAAATAACGACAGCTCATGTAGCTCACTTTGGGTCAAGCACCTCTCTAAGCCCTTGACACCGATTCACTTATGTGATCCTTTCCTCAAACCTATGAGATGGAAGCCCTAACAATCTAAGCGCCATTTTTCTGGATGTGAGGAAACAAAGGCACAGAAAGGAGAAGTGAGTGGCTTTAAGTAGGTGGCAGGGCTGGGAGCTGGACCGTGATGTCTCTCCTGGGGAACTGGTGGGGAGAGTCTGTAAGGATCACATAAGAGACGCCGAGTGTGCTTAATAGCTGGAGACGGGCGTGCAGAGGGAAGGGGGCCGTCTGCAAACCCATGAAGCTCTGCTGCCAGTGAGTGCTCTGCTCAGGGAGTGTGGCTTCTTATCCAGCCTTCAGTTCCTCCCTGTCACCATCACCGGGTCCCTGCAGAAGTGCTGTCTCTCCCTCGGCCACCAAGCAGCCCCTGGGCCTTGGTGTCGGCCACCTCCTGGGAATGCTGACTGGCTCCCCAGCTTGCAAAGCCTCTTGCTCTGGGAGGGACTTGTTAACATGAATAACGGGGATTGTGAGTCACGAATTAGTTCCAAGCTACCTCTCTCCCTGGAGCACAGCCGCGCTAGCTCCTGGGGAAGGGATCTGCACCCAAACGAAGAGTGACGTCCTAATTGGAGGGCGCCGAGCCTGCCGCAGTGACTGGGGGCCCACGAGCCTTGTTAGAGCTGGTGCTTCATGCGTTATCACTAGTACTCTGGCTATAAATAGGTGATAATCTAAAATCAGTGGATAAGAGAGAACGCGCAGCACATGGTTAAACAGCAGGCCAGCTGAGCAGGGAAACGGCCAGTGCCCGAACGGGTGCCAAGGATTATATCTACAGCCCCGTGCCGGCGCAGCTCTCAAAGAGGGGCTCCCCGCAGTTGAACGGGTGCCGACAGAAGTGCCTTTCACGTGCACCCACGAAGGCTGGGGTGCACGGAGAGACGCAAATTAGCTGCAATGATCAGCTTTCTTACATGTGCGGAGGTGCATTGTACGCCTGGTGTGCTGTTTTGAATGTTAGTGAAGATGCCTATGTGCTCTGTTTAAGCAAAAACTGACATTTTCAGTTCAGGGTTTTTCAAAGAGAGATTCCTCTAGAAGACCCATTCAACAGTGGGATTCCTTTAAGGTTTCTTGAAGGAAACTTTGCCCTTCCAAATGTTATTTGACTTAGAAAACCTTACTTTGCATGTGATTTTAACCTTTTACACAACTTGTATAACTTAGAGCAAGTTACTTCCTCTCTGTGGGCCTCAAGTTCCTCATCTGTAAATGGAGGGTAATATTATAGTACGAGCAAATGAGATAATGCATGTGAAAGAGCCCAGCACATGGCGGTGCTCAGTGATAGTGGTTATTCTTGTTGTGTAAAGAGGAGACGCATGAGGCGAGGCCTTTACTGTCTGAGAGCTGAACCCTTGGAGGGTGCTGTGTGGCCTCGAGCCTGCCTCCTCTCCATCCCAAGGTCCACGCCCATCTGCATCGAGGAGGTCGGGCTGCAGCCTGGGGTTCCTAAACTCTGTTTCAAACCAGGTTTTCCTTGTGAGTTTGTTAAAAAGGCAGAGCTTGACCTCTCATTCTCAGACATTAAGATTACACAGGTCCGTGGGGCCCAGGAACCAGCATTTTAACCAGGAGCGCTTGTGGGTCCTCCCTCCCCCAGCCAGGTAACCAGAAGCAGATGACGTGATGACACAGAGAAACCCTGGGCCAGATCTAGGTCCCCAACAGCCGACCTGCTCGCTGCTGCATTCATGCAGTCCCAGTTCGTCACTGGTTATTTCTGGAAGAAGCTGTTAATGATACAATGAACTTAGGAGTCTATTCTGAGGTCCCCCTGGAGTGACTGGGGCTTCTACCTTTACTTGTTGCCTGTCCTCCCAATGCTTTGGGGGCCTCCTGCCTTCAAAACTGGCACACAGTAAAGAGCCACGGCTAAAGCAGGGATGCCAGCCGCCTCTGTACCTCCAACCTGGCATGAGGTTGTCTGCAATGCCAACAACTGAAAAGACGATAGGATTTTCTGGAACTGGATGAGACACATGTATTTCTTTAGGAACTGGGTACATCTTCACTAATGGGGTATGCCGCTGAAATGAGCTTGGCTGGGCCTGCAGGTGCGAAAGGCTCTGATGGAAACAAAGACCCCCAGTGAGTGAGAAGACAGTTCTGAGTGAGCGAGGCCAGGCCCTGTGAAGCCTGCCTTCCAATAATGCTGTCATCCCCAGAACGGTGTGCTTGGAGCATAATGGCTCTAGCTACAAATTCTATTAACAATAATAGTTGTTCTGTGGTGAATGGATAATGCGTTTAGCAGAGATAGACCCAATCAATTTATGTGAAACACATAAAGCTTTCTCATTGGAATTGGCATCTGTTCTCGAACTGTAGGAGTGTGTGTGGAAATGGACAGTGTGTCACCCTCACTTCTGGGCACATTAGCAGTGGGCCAAGGAGAGCTCTGGCTCCCTTATGCCATATCCCCTCAGCTCTTAGAACCATGGAGCTGGGGATGGTGAGGGACCTGGAGACTGTCTACTTCAACCTTGATTTTCAAAAGTAGCAGTTTTCTCTCCTTTGTCTGTGTTTGCGTTATTCCCTCAAACACGAACTGTTACCTGAGGGTTTGCTGACATGCCCCAGCCATCAGACGAGGGGATGGAAGGCCGGACAGAGGTGAGACCTGTCTTAGGACCACAGCTTGCTAGTGTGGGTCAGCCGGGAGTTCTGACTCCTGGTCCAGTGCTCTTTTCCACATATTTTTAATTGTCTCCCCACCAACCTTTGGCAAAGACGTGTATTCAGAATACAGTAAACAAACTGTCACCAACCAACTCAAAGGCAAGACTGTGGCTCGATGCCAGGGTTCTGCAAGTTATGGAAACCTGTGGGTTGGGCTTGTTTGCATGTAAACTGAGGTGATTCCATCCTGCCCTCCTACACAATATGTAAGCTCGAAAGAGAAGGAGAGATGGGTTAGGAAGCCGAGGCAGAGTCATCTGGCCCAGGGTCGGGGGAGGGTCCTGCCTGTCCTTACCTGGGCTTTTAGAGAGAGAGAAGGTGACAGAGCCTGCATTCACCTCCTCACCCCTAGTGGTCATTACTGCTGGGGGGCGGGGCGGGGGAGAGAGAGAGAGAGAGAGAGAGAGAGAGAGAGAGAGCGCGCGTGAGCTCTGCAGCCTGTGATTGCTGTCCATATGGTTAGTGTGACTGTATGTGCAAAGCGGACAAACGTAATTTCTCAGCCTTAATACTTGCCCCATTTCTATCTCAGTTTCTTCATCTGATTAGGTAAAGTGACTCAGAGGCTTCCGAGCATGTTCCGTGAAGCACCTGGACAGGCTATTCCCTGCCTGGATGCTACAGCGGCTCAGCTCTGCCCCGTGGGCTGGGTGCAAGGAAATCCCCAGACCCAGAGGGTCAGGCCCTCATCAGAGGGAAGGGCTGGCTTGGGGGACGTGAGGAGTGTTTAGAAATTTGGAAGCTTTGTGAGTGACGGTTTTCAGAAGACCCAACTGGCATTTGCATTTCTAGGAGTTGCTCGAAAGCCTGCCGGGAGGAGAGTGGAAATGCCACCAGCCACCCTTGTTCCAAGCCCAGCAGAAACTGACAGTGCTGAACTTTGGGGAGAAAATCTTATTATCCAGCCTCTTCTGTCCTTTGTCGGGATGGCTGGGAGCAGATCTGTTTACTGATCATGCAGGGGCTCTCGTCTGGGCCACTCTCCCAGCTCTTTTCCGTTTGTAGCGTTGACCTCTGATAGGAGAATTAGATACTCGAAGTAGCTCAGCTGGCTGAAGAGTGCAGACTTCAGGGCTATGTCTGGGCCCCGTTTCCTACCAGCTGTGGGATGTTTACATTCTTCCCCATCATCGCTCTCCTCCCTGCAGTTCTAATAACAGCAGCGGGCCCTGGGCCAGAGTGAGGACTAGAGGAGTAGATGTGTGAGATGCCCCAGCCCAGGGTCAGGTGTGCTCACTGACTATGCTTTCCTTCCCCTTCCCTCTGCCCCCAGCCCTCCCTTCCTCTCCAGGGACCTCTCCCGGGTAGAAGCTCTGAGTTAGGTTAAGCTTGTCAACTACAAATTGGCACTTGGCATCTACCTCTACAAGGATCAAATCATAAGCTGCTGTGACCACTGACCTTCAGCAGCCACCCTGAAAGGAGTTCAGGGGGTAGATCAGGAATGAGACACTCTGTGCTCTGAAACACTGGCAGAACAGGCCTTAAAATAGATACTTTCAGGAGAATGTTTTTTTTTTTTCTTTTTGCGGTACACGGCTCTCTCACTGTTGTGGCCTCTCCCGTTGCGGAGCACAGGCTCCGTACGTGCAGGCTCAGCGGCCATGGCTCACAGGCCCAGCCACTCCGCGGCGTGTGGGACCCTCCCGGACCAGGGCACGAACCCGTGTCCCCTGCATCGGCAGGCGGACTCCCAACCACTGCGCCACCAGGGAAGCCACAGGAGAATATTTTATGAGCCCAATCCTTGCATCTCCTTATATGTAGAGAAAGCACTAAAATCTTTCGTGCTGATATCTGCTCCTTGTGGCTAGCTGTAACCTTCATGAGACTAGCAGCAACCTTCTGCAAAAATGTGTGCTGCACTGCACGTGCTCCCCCTTCACCAAAATCACATATACACTGACTGTCCCCCCTGCCTCTTCAGAGCAGTCTCTCAGAGCTACGTGAAATGCTGTCTCCTGGGCTATCATCCTCATATTGCCCCAAATAAAACTTAACGAGAAGTCACACCCACAGTTTAGGGCCAGAGGCTGAAGAGGCCTCTGTTTGAAGCAGCAAGGGCCCCACGAGAAGTCCTTCAGCACAGGGGATGCTGAATTAAACAGCTTCAGAAGGGAGCCAAGCTTTGGGGAAGTGCGGTGAACCTGAAGCTTTGGGGGGTTGTACCACTAATGAGCTAGTCTGCCTTTGAGCAACAGATAACCTTGGCCTTGGGCCCAGCCCTCTTTATGAGGAGAAGAAATCGATGGAAGGTTTGCTTGTTCAGTAAATGGGGAGTGGTTTCGAAGGACTGAGTTGAGAGAAGGGTACCAGCTTGGTTCCCCTGTTTGTGCCGGGGCCTGGGTACTTCCCAGCCGTGGAGGACACTTACTCCTTTGCACAACTTTCAGAAGCTCCGTTTCCCCAGGGAATAGGACGACCGAACAGCTTCCTCTTGGAGCCCAGCAGCCAGGGTGTAGGTGATGTTCTTTCTAAAGGTCGACTATTTTATTCTATAAACACCTCTCCCCACCCCAATCACAGCACGTATCTTTCTTCTACCTTTTGCAACGTGAGATCACTTTGCTCAGATATGTGAGTTGAACCCTTACCTGTAGGGTCAAAGATGGGGCTCTCTTTTGGTGTGTTTTCCCAGGGTTTTGCCTCCTTGTCTGGGTTTCCCTCAAACAGATTTCTTGACTTGGGTGCCGTAGTCTGCGGCATCTTGTCCTCCCCACCAACTAGAACAGAGAAGACCCCACGGGCTGAGTTAAGTGAGGTTCGGTTTAAGGGAGGGAGATGAGCGCGCCCCGGGTAAGGTGGCAGAGACCATGGGCTTGGGTCTAGGAGGGATTGTGAGGCCCAGGATAGCCCGGGTTGGGGGCAAGTGCTGGGGACAGGGTGCACTCACTGGTGAGGTAGCAGTCCAGGCTGATGGAGATATTGTTGAAAGCCACGGTGGCTCTGGATCCTTGTTCCCACCAGGCAACGATCTGCAACCAGAACCTGTAAGCGTGTGAAGAGGAGTGGGTGTGAGAAACTACGCGGGTGGGTCATGTCCTGGATTCAACGTCCAGCACGATCCCAATGGGCACTGATGACCCGGCTTGCAACTGTAGCTGTTATCAGCCTCATCTAATCTCAGGGAGGCGGCGAGGGGGGAGCAGTCAACATCTCCCTGCTTCTCCAGCACAGGGCACTTCCCTTTCTGAGGGACTGCTCTGTAGGTTAATGGAATTTGGAGCTTGGGGCCTGAGACCAGGACTCCCAGTTACTCTGAGGAGACCTCTTGTGCGTTCTGGGTGTGCAGGGTGGGCAGAAGGGCTAGGCTTCGTATCAGCTGGTGCTCACAGGCGGGGCTGAAGACATTATTAAACTATTGAGATGCTTCTGTGCCAGCTGATAAAGCGTCTCTGTCCCCCGTGTGTCCTCTGCTTGTCGATTGCCTCAGGCAGCATGGCTCTGTCCCTGGAGCCCCCTGGATTCCTCATTATCCAGCAACTGAAAGGTTAGCTCCTCACACAGAGGGGGATCTCGAGGAACCCGTGTCTCGTTCAGTATCAGTTCTGACTGGGGTTGGTCTCTGCAGTGCCCGACTGATAGTTAAATATTAAATGATTTGAGTGTGATCCCTGGGAGTGTTTGTAAGCAACACAGAGGGGGCCGTAAGTGTTAACAGAAAACCCATGACGTACTGTTTCCTTCTATCTCTTTCACAGCCTTGGAGGATCAGGTCCTGGGACTGTGGCCAGGGAAGGCTTTAGAGTGGGATAAATAGAAAATACCTTTGGTTCATCTGTTTCCTGGGAAGTCATCCTCCTGGAAGACTTCAGATAGCCAGCCCTGTCCTGCTATAAAGTGAGTTTCCTGAGAACTTAACAACCCTCTCCCACCTTTCAGAAAGTCAATCCAGCATGACCTTGGATTGCACAGTCTCTGGTGTGGATGTTAAAATATCAAGAGAGCCAACCCATGCCCACCAGCTGGTGACTGGATAAGCCACGTATGCGGTGGCCATACACTGGAATGCTACTCCCCAATGTAAAAGAGTGGGCACGGTTATAGGCTATAAAATGGATAGACCTCAAAACCATTCGCTAAGTTAAAGAAGCCAGACAGTAATTAAAGGCCTCACGACACTATTCATCTACATTTTCCCATTTATATGAAACGTATAGAGGAGGCAAATCTATAGAGATTGAAAGCAGATTAGCGGTTGCCTGGGAAGGAGAACAGTATTGACCGTAAACCAACACAAGGGTTGTTTTTGGGGGGACGAAATTATAGTTCAAAAATGCTGGTGAAACAAAAGGGGAGGGGGAACTCAGACAGTGGAGTTGGCGGTGTGGGGTAGCAAGAGAACACAGAAGTGCTGGCAGGAGTGGGAGATTAACAGCACGCAGAAGGCGGGGCAAAGAGAGCAGAGCAAACACAGGAAACAGCCTTAGCAGAGGGAGGAAAGGCACAAAGGAAAGAAACCTGAGGAGAAAGGATGTCTGCTTATGATTTGCAGTGAGGGCAGCAAAGCTTTATAGTCAGTGCATGAACTGCCACAGAGGCCGGAAGCCCCCATCGTGCCCGTGAGCGGATGACCTCTGATCCACACGTAGAAGGGCTCAACGCTGGGACCAGAGAAGAATTACTGCCTCTTGCGGGGGAAAGACTTGAAAACAAAATCAAATTTTTATCTAAATAGTGTGTTTGTGATCAATTATTCTTAACCAAGCTACTCCGTAAATCTGTCTATGCCTTTACCTGTCTTATGAAATCTGATCGATCACAAATAATCCTTCTTATTTGAAAGTCACGATTAGGGGGCCCAAACCTGGTTTGATTCTGAAGAGGAAATGCCTGAACCTGCTGTACTCACGCCAACCGCACTGGCGCCTTCAGGCCATATTCCCCATGATGGGGCCCACGTGCTTCCATTAGGATAGACCGGTACAGAGGGCTGGTGGTTGGTTGGGCTTGGAAAGAAGAGTACCCAGTGGAGAATCCCCAAATCCTGTTCTGGGCTGGATGACTGTGCATGAGGGGTCGAACCCACCCAACTTGTCCAGCCAGCTGTTGGCACCTGGCACATGCCTCTGAGAGGCATCTTTCATGATGACCTTGATAAGCACCCCCTGAAAGGATTTTCGTTTCACGTACACCTCTCCTGTATGTGTATTGGGTCCTACTTCAGACCTATAAGGGATTCTAAAAGAAATCAGACAAGATGCTGCATTCCAGTTGCTTGCTGACCAGTGGAGAGACAAAGGGTGTCTATGTCGGTGTAGAATCAGTTAGAAGGAGGTGGATACCACGTGAGAGGTGCCGGTAAGATGCTCTGAGAGCTCAGAGGAAGGAAGAATTCCACCAGGCTGCGGAGATGGGGAGTACACCTGCACTGGGTTTCTCCACGAGTCTTGGCGAGGTCAGAGGTGTGGTTTTCCTGGATCTCCACAGGGGACATGGTCTACAGATGAACTCCTAGCTGGGGCCTGTGTAACCCCCAGGCACAGCCAGACCTGGGATTCTCAAGGGGCAAACAAGCGCCCTAATATTGCTGTCTCGTTCTCTCTACAGCAGTTGCCAGGGTTAGGGAGAGACTGCTCCCAGGCAGCAAGAAAACAGGTACTTAGAGCTACTTGGAGAGGGTGACTAGAAAGAATCACGTTCCCCGGTGGAACATCAGGGAGGCGAATCTGCCCGACACTCCTGCACAGCAGCGGGTAAGGGGCCCTCCGTCCACCTTTCCAATTCACCACTCAGGCTCGTCATCTCCTAGACTGTCCTCCATAGGCCAAGGGGCCAGGCCAGGCACCGAGTTCGGTGCTGAGCTGCATCATGGGAGTACTTGCCGGGAGGGCCTGGGGAACATGAGAAAGTAAGTTACACCTGTGTGCCTATCGAGCATGGGGGAGAGGGCCGAAACCCGTTTCCCCCTAACTCTTCCCCTAAATGGATGTCTCCCCTTCCCTCTCTGCTCCCCCTGCCCCTCTCTTGCCTTCCTTCTTATTACTGAGAGATTAGAGCTGCAAAGTTCTCAACCAGCCACTGGGCCTCTTAGCATGGATGGCATGATGCAAGCTGGTGCTGGAATGGTTTCTAAATAGAAGAGTTTCTAAAGTGCTCTGCAAGGCAATGGCAGTGGCAGCTGCTGTTTCAAAGAGTTTGATTGACACTGGGAATTGCACATATTTTGAGTCAGGAACACTCGTAACAATCAGGGAAGACTCAGTCAGATGCCGAATCAGATGTAAACATGTGTCCACCCAGGAGGCCACGCTGCCAACCCTCCCCCAAATGCTCCAGACTCTGGAGGATGCAGGGAGGGGACAGGTGGGACAAAGGTGGGTCAGGCTGGGAAGTGGGGGGGG
>NW_020175666.1:488262-541656 GCF_003031525.2 Neophocaena asiaeorientalis asiaeorientalis
GAGTGGGGTCTGGGGATGGTGGGGCAGGGAGGGAACAGAAGACCCAACCTAGGAGCTTCTTTTCTGTGGGACCACTAGCCAAGAGACCAGGTGGCGATCAGGGCCACCCAGATCCAGCCTTCTCTACTTTGGATGATACCTCGCAGAGTATCTTTGCCTGAACCTCAGGTGAAGAAGTGTTTGTTCCTGGCTCTGCCTGCCCTCTCCTAGCTGGAGATGGGTGGACTTCCTCAAGGCTCTCAGAGTCTTTCCAATCTAAGTGCAGACACCAAGTCACACTCCAGAGTCAGCCGCAGCTTCAGGTCTTGGGTCTTAGCACATACCAGGAGGACTGCTCTGGGTCTGAGAGAAAACAAGGTCCATGCCACATTACTGCCAGGATGGCAGGGGCCAGGTGGTTCTAACAAGTGCACAGGTTACTCTGCTGCCCCAAAGCCTCAGCTCTGTGTGGGGAAAGGAAGCAGAGCCTCAGGGCTGGCACAGCCTCCCTCTCCCTCTCTGTGGGCAGCCTGGTCAGGGACAAGGAAAAGCCAGCTCTCTGGGGCTTGTCCAGCTCCCTTACTGAGCTGTATCACTTCAGAGCGTGACAGCTGAGATCCCTCCGTCTGGCCCTCAGCCGTGGGGATTTCACTCCCTGCCCCTCCACAGTTCACACCTCCTCAGGGCTTTCTCTTTCTCCAAAGAAGACACTTTTGATTGCCTGGGTGGTCGTTGCTTTTTCCCTCTTTTCCAGCCAGTGGGGTTTGGAGCTTGTTGCTAACACAGACTTGGCTGGAGATCTTGGCTGGAGCCCGGCTTTGCATGAAGAACAGCCCCCTGACTCTGTCTCGTTTAGCTTTACAGAGAGGCCTGTTGACAGCTGACCCAGGGGGCTTCTGTGAGCTGGCCATTGGGGCAGAGGGCCAGGGTAGAGGGGCGGCCTTGGCATCAGGTGCCGCCCAGACCCACGGGGCAGATGTCTGCATGGGAGGTGCGGAGGCAGCTCACGCAGAGCTCAGAAACACACAACCTCGTTCAGGCCACAGATTGTTAATGGATGGTGGATATAATGCCTTACTTGCCACCTTGCCAGCCTTAGGGATTGACAAACCTAATTAAGTTCACTTAATGACTTTAAATAGCTGACAAAAAGGTGTGCGTCTGAATGTGGACTGAGGGAATAGGAAGGCTTTGGAGAGAGAGAAGAAAGACTGGCCGGGCTGGGTAACAGGCATTCGATGGCTAGGCACCACGTCTTGGATTACTCTGTGGACCATTCAGCGGGCTTGGGAGGTGGGAGTGTCCCGCATCCCTTTCTGCGGCTTGACCATTCAGCGGGCTCGGGAGGTGGGAGTGTCCCGCATCCCTTTCTGCAGCTGGGGCTCTCCGGGCTCTGGCTGCTTAGGATCGGGCTGGCAATTATGCTGAGGAGACATGCTTTCTTCCAGTTCTCACCGTGCAGTTGATTTGCTCCGCAAAAGGCTTCTGAAATGGACTGTTGCAAAGCTCGGGTCGCTGTATGCATTTCTATTAGAACGATGTATGTGATGACAAAGCCCTGCTGCATCCATCCTATTATCTGTGTAACTGACTTCAGTTACCAGTGGAAGAAGAAGGGCTGATGGCCAGCCTTGGGTGCCTGGGACCAGCCTTGGCTGGGATCAACGTGGCCAGGGCCGGGCACGTGTGCCCTGATGCTAGGAGTCTTTGGCTCCAGCACGGTACAGTAGCGGTGGGCTGGACATTCTAGGCCACACTCAGCAGTTGGGAGCCCCCTGCTTCCCCGGCAGTCCCACTTGCAGAGTAATTTACCATCTCCTGACGTGGTCTCCCCTCTGGGCATAATGACATCAAGAACAGAGAGGGGAAAAGTCATTACAGAGCGATTCCAGGGCTGCCAAGGGCTACAGAGATCTTTCACAGTGCATCTGGCTTCTGTGAGGGAGCGCTTTGGGGTGAAATAGGGGAGAAAATGTATCTTCTGTCCGGTTGAGCAAGCATGGAGAACTCTCCAACCTTCCCAGTCCCAGCCTTCCAGGCACTGGCTGTCTCTGCTCATTTTGGAGGCTGACTCTTAAGGATCTGGTGCCCACATTTGCTCTGGCTTGCCTCCTATCGGAAAGGCCCACCACAAGGATGTTCTGCCAGACTGCAGAGCGGGGAGAAACCCTTCTCCAGAAAGTTCCCATTTTGCTCTTTCATTCTCTCATTCTGTGTCCCATATATTGAGCTATCCCTGGGCCCCAGGCTTTCAGGGGAAAGGTGAAAGGGAAATCTTGCTTCCTGGAGCCCTGGCCCATCGGGAGGTATCTGTGCACTAAAAAAACCTGCCCCACAGGCTCGAGTGTGTCAAGTGCCCCAAGGGAGGAGAATTAATGTACTTTCCCCAGGGAGAGGTGGAGAGGGGGAGAGAGAGAGCATGAGAGCGAGCTTCTTGGGCTTGATGTCCCCTTCTGAGTTACTGAGGCTAGATTATCTCTGGGGGCACCAGCATAAGAAGAGAGCTGAAGAAGGAAGGGCAGGGACCTCCTGGGAGCATCATCTGACTTGCCAGGTCACACAGGGAGACAGTAGCAGAGGGAAGATGGGAACCCGGGCCTCTGGCTTCCCCAGCCACTTTTTTTGCCATCCCTTGCAGAACCACCCAAACTCTTTTAATCTCGCTTAGCCTCTCATGTCCTCCATACTACTGGTGTAGTACAATCAGCCCTCAGAGCCAGAAAGCGCCTATAGCCACTCGTCTCAGAAAGACTGGGACACCTGCTCCACCTTTCTCAGGACACACAGACATTTCCAACACTAGCCTCATCCTCTACCCACTGCTGCTGTGCTAGCCTGTGGCTTGGAGGGCTCAGATGGTGCCAGAGATGGCAGCCCTCCCCACGGAGAGGAGATCCAGGGAAAGGGTGGTTGCTGGTTCCCTTCTCCCTGACACAAATATCTTTATGAGGGTGAAGTAGCAGCCTTCTCTGCGTGGTGGAAGCAGAGTCTCAAAAGGTAAAGTGGGGTGAAGAATGGGCTGTATACTTGGTGGGACTCTGGGCAAGTCACTGAAACTTGTCAGGTGCACCTATGGTTTTTTAAAATCTATGTAATATGAGTATTTTCATATTGGAAGCCCTTCTTCAGTATGGGAGATTCTAGTTTGTTGTTCCTGTTTTATATTATTTTTTATTAGAAATCTGTACTTCCTCGGGCAGTATTATAAGTTACATATCTCCTCCTCTGCCTTCAAGCAAAGATTATTTGAGCACCTTCTATGAGTCAGGCACTGTGTCTGTAGCTGGGAGTATAGAGATGTATAAGACATGGAACTTGACCTTGAGGAATACGGACAGACTTGTAATTCATATTATTCTCTGACCATGAGATTTCTAAAGTCCCTATTGGTTCTGCCCCCATAGAGCTAGAGTCTACACAACTTGAGAAAACATTGAATCTGGGCAGTGAGAGAAGTCAAGGAAGACTTTGAAGAACTGAATGCCTAGAAAAGAATGGTAGTGCTGTGGACAGGAGAATCACTTAGGAGTGAGGTGTGGGGTTCGGAGCCAGGTTGAAGGTGTGGGTGGGAAGTCAATCAGGTGGCTGGAAATCCAGCTGCTTTGCTTCAAATAGCAACAGCCCTGGTGTCTCCTCAATTCCAGACCTTGTGCCTGGGAAGAGAAGGGGCTGAGAACACAGGGCTACATTTTCAGAGGCACTAAGAGTTAAGAGAAATGTATGCCTTTTTCTTGTAAACTGAGCTGTGGATATGACCAAGCAAATCTCGAGCAGATCTGAACATCCTGTTATTCTAAAGGGCTTCACTTATTGCTGTTTCGAGCAACTACTTCTTAAACCAGCCTCACAGGCCGGATCTATCTCACTGTTTTGCACTCTTGATTGTGGAAATGTAGCAATCAAAAGCAACAACTTGTTCCAAACGTCACAGTAAATCAGTGTTAGAAATAGGATTTAAAGCTCAGAGTTGCTAATCTACTCCTTGCTCCAATGATCTGGGATGTTTTCTGAGAAAGAAACAAGGCCAGATCCTTCCAGAGTTATAAATGTATGATTTGTATATGTCAATGCCTGGTTGCACACTGCATTGCTAGGACCCCAGCCACTCTCTCTCTCTTCTCGGAGGCCTGACCCAAGCCTGTCCCAGGCTGATGGTGCCACTTGGTAGGCAGCACCTCCTGCAGCTCCTCTTCTCGCTTTCTGAGCTCCACTCTGAGGCTCAGATAATGTTTGGTCCCTCACAAGAGCCTCCAACAGTCTTCAATCTCAGTTTCCCATCCTCCATCCCATCGCTTTGCTCATGGCTCTCTATTCCCCACAGCCCAGAGTCCAAGAATCTTGACCTAATATCCACAGCCACCCTCTCCAAGGAGACGGCTCAGGATCCTCTGACACAGCCTACTTGGCTATTCTTGAATGCACATAAAACATCCCTGTCTCGGGGCTTCCCTGGTGGCACAGTGGTTGAGAGTCCACCTGCCGATGCAGGGGACGCGGGTTCATGCCCTGGTCCGGGAAGATCCCACATGCCGTGGAGCAGCTGGGCCTGTGAGCCATGGCCGCTCCGTGAGCCTGCGCGTCCGGAGCCTGTGCTCCGCAACGGGAGAGGCCACAACAGTGAGAGGCCCGCGTACCACAAAAAAAACCAGACCAAACCAAACAAAAAAACCCCATTCCTGTCTCGAAGCCTCTGCTTAACTGATGGTGTTCTCTGGAAGGCCCTTGTCCCTTTCCCATTTCCCTAAGACCTAAACATTCCTCGAGGCCCAGCTTATAATAAGCCCATTTTCTCCACACAGGCCGCCCTGACACATGGAGGTCACAGCACCGTCTGAACACTGGCCAAGCTCTATCGCACCCAGCACAACGCTCTGTGTGTTGCTGCTTGCCTTTCAGTGTGGGTGCTCTGTGTCTCCCACAGCGTGCAGGTCCTGTGACCCGGCAAGAAGCTGACTCACACACCCCTTTCCACCCTCTGTGCTCGATGGGGGCTTAATATAGGTTCGCTGACAATGTGACAGCAGATGACACTTCTCCAGGCACTTGATTCCCTGTCTTGTCCACAAGACATCTGGATCTGATACTTTGTGCCAGTGACTTCCAAATGTGGTCGACCCTCACAGTCACTTAGGAAACTTAAAAAAAAATTTATTCTTCGGCCCAGTATGTGATGTACTAAGTTGGAATCTCTGTGTATCTCTGTGTAATGCAGGGCCTAGGACTCTGCATTAAAGCAAGTTTTCTAGGTGATCATAACGTTCAGCCAGTTTTGTAAACCATCGTCCTATGCTGTCCTGCTAGTCTAAAGTCTTTTCAAAATACCTTTTCCTGTTTATTTGTTTAATTTTTTGTTTGTTTTTAGAAAGGAAAAATTTAGTGAGAGAAATTCTCACTAAAAGTGAGAAAGTGAGGTTTCGCTCTATCATAAAATTTGGGGACTGAAACATTCATACCTTAGAATAGATCCTGGAATTGATTTCAGCCTTGAATTATGAAGGTTCTTGGAGAAGACTGATCAATGCTCAGAGTAGCTACATAAGGAATCAGTATTCTCAAGTGACACCCTAATAGATGCCAGAGATGGGGGCCATATTCCTTGGCTTATCCCATCACACAACACGTGTATATATATATTTTCATCAAACCTATTTCCCTTTTTTCTGGGCACAGAGCTAGGCTACATTCCCGCAGTTAGTTATGGCTAGGTGACTGAGCTGTAGCCGATGGAAAGTGAGCTGAAGTGACGACTCATAAAAATCTTCCTATGCAAGAATCCTCCAGTGCTCTTTCCTCATTGGTTGCCTGAAGGCAAAGGATTTCAAAACTGGAGAAAAGGGTGAAGCCACAGAGAGAAGGAGCCAGGATCTCTGAATGACCACATGGAAGGCTACTTGCCAACTGGCAGATTCATTTTGGATTTCACGTGAGTAAGAAATACATTTCTTTTTGTACAGCCTGAGGATTGGAGGTTTAATGTTACTCTGGGTAGTGTTACCACAACTACCGTATCATGTAGCACAAGCCTAGTTACTCAGGTGTGTTCAATGCACCTGGCGTGGTTGGGTTGACAACTAACCCACTCCTGGAGGTGGAGTGATGGGTAAAGTCAGCCCTTGGCTGGCTGCAGGTCTCTGAGCACAGCTTCTCTCACAGCTGCAGGACCAGGGACAGGCCTGGGGGAGGCAGGATGGGTCTTAAGGAGGGAGGTCTAGAGCGCTGGGACGGTAGTTCCTGCCTCCCCCTGGGAAGGTAAGGACAACAAGGCCAAGTTGCTTGTGAAAATCCTTGAACTTGATGGGTTTTGTCAGTGCAATTCACCCTGCCTGGCATAACATTGCGCTGGAGCCCGTCATTCATCTTCTCTCAGTTCAGCCCGATGTTAATAAGCATGTTGAGGTCCTCAGCCCCTGTGGCTTCAGGAAGGGACACATGTGCTACCACAGCTGGCTAGGGGCGGGGAGCACCTTTTGTTTTCTCCACTGCCTGTGAGGAGGGCCCTCGAAGGGCTGGGTTTTCCCTGTGGATATGGACTCAGGGCAGCCAGACTCACGTCGTTGAGAAGGGCCACTGCCATTCTGGGCAAGCAGAGTCTTGAGATCTTCCCCACCCTTCTGCCCCCACCTCTGGTTTTGGAGCCTGTGGGGCTGCTCCTGAGTCTCTATTGTTAGGAATGAACGAACAAATGCAGGCCCACACCTGGCAACAGTCATCGCTCTGCTTCATTTGGCAACGGCTTATGTGGCAGAGGGAGAACCCCAGCTGGCCACCAGAGAAGAGCCTGTTTGGAAGCGAGGAGCCCCAACAGTTGTGGCTCATACTCTTCTTGCTTTTGGTACCTCCCCATCCCCAGCCCTTACTGCCCTGTGATGCAACAGACTGGTTTTCCTGAAGGCCTCTCCTAATAGACAACACTCCTAGAGGGCTGGGCTGTATTGTTGTCTAGGTAAGCCCATCACCTGGCATTCTAACTGGGTAGGCAGTAAGTGTTGGCTTGATAAATAGATACATAATACCTGGATGACTTTGGCGGTTAGTACCATTTCACACCAGAGCTTCTTCACAGGGTGCTCTCTGGTGAAGTGGAAGGAGGTGGAAGCAGGAGCTCTAAGGAGGAGACTCTAGTTTAACTGCCTGTAGGCCCTTGATTTAACCTCTTAGTTACTGAGAGGTGTGGGACAGAGTGGGCACCTCACGTTGTGAAGGAGTAAAGCACTGGGGAAGGGAGGTACATGGCTGCTGTGGGTGCAGAGAGAATGTCAGGGTAGGTTCAGCAGCTGCTATGACAGTCAGAGCAGCCTGCCCAGCAGAAGGGCAGCAGGTACTGGTTGAATTGGGGGTGGGGGATGTTCCAGGGTGTGACATTCTCCCATAGGCATCTTCCTCCCTGGAGAAGGAGGGGTGGAGGCAAAGCAGTTACAAATGGAAATTTTTGGAGAAGGGGAGGCAGGCAGTGGTGAAGAAAGCATGCAGGGCCTGACCCTCTGCTGGTTTCTCATGGGGACTGGGTGGCCTGAGTTTTCTGTGTCAGTCCTTACGGAAGTGAACTTTATTCTCTGTTAAAGGTGATTCGTTATATGTATAACCAAATGTATTTATTTTTTATGCTTTTGTTAGACATGGAACATTAATACATCTGCAAATAAAAGATGCCTATTGGAATGTATGCTCTAGTTTTGGAGTAGGGATAGTCAAAGGCATACTAGAGTGGTGACTTGAAAAGGCACATGGGGAGGGGGCACAATGGCCTGGAAGGAAGAGTGGAGAATCTCCCTGGGCTTGTGATGCTGCCCTGCTGGAGGTGTGAGAGAAGGAAGGCAGGCAGGGTGGGGCTGGGTCGGGGGAGGTCTCTAGCAGGAGCTGGTGGTGGGGAATTAAGACAATGGACCTCAGGGGGTGGATGAAGCAAAGGAAACTAACTCAAAATGAGTAAGAGGTGTGGCCTAAAAAAATCCCCAAACCAAAATATTTTGTTAATTGTAATGGCTACTATATACCAAGTTTTCAACTATATGCCAAGCACTGTGCTTTCATTTCTTCACACATGTACATAGGAAGCGGACTAGCCTCAGGATCAAGGGAAAATTATTTCACCTCTTTAGACCTCAGTTTCCTCTTATATAAAAGGGATTAATTATAGTATCTACTCTCAAGGGACTGTTTTAAGGATGAAATGAGATAATGCATTTTAAGTACTTGTTATAGTGACTGCCATGCAGTGAGGACTCAACAAATGCTAGCTCTAATCATAATCATTTATAACTTCCATGGCTCTATGAGGAAGCTGTGATTCAACTTACAAAAATAGGAATCAAACACAACTCTTTCAGGGGCGTAACTAGACCTGCAAACTAGGTTCATTGGAAATCTCTGGATCTCCACTTTGGATTTTCACTCACTGAGTAGAATACTTCTCTACTCAGGTAAGAATAAGTAATGAAAATGTCCCTCTAATGCCCTTCTCAACACAGAAGATGCTACACAAAGAGAAAGTATTGTGTATATAAAACAGGGATTCTGTGAATGAGAAACAAGAATGGACTAGGAGAAAAATCTTGACTCTGAGGAGTTTTTGGTCTAAGTACATGAAGCCATAACTCTCAGTCTAATTAATCCCATTTGAAAGATGCCTTTGTGAAACACACCACTTGTCATTAGGACCAAGGATGCAAAGGGAACAGAAATCTAAATATCTCCAGAGGGAACATTTCCTTCTTGTTAAACTGTGTGGCTAAAAGCCTCTACAGTGATAATCCTGGGGAATAGAGCCTACATACGTGTGATAAGTTATGTACGTTCTATTTGGCTGTACGATTGCAGTGATTTGTAGGGCATGGCTTGATTCACAGTGTTTCCAAATCCATCTCGTAATGAGTTGAACCTAGCATCTGCTTCTGCACTGTCAGCATGTCAAAGCTTAGGATGGTGTGGGAGGATTGCGCTTAATTTATTAGGATATAGAATTATAAAGAAGAAAACTAGGGTATGTCCCTGCAAGAGACTGACGATTAGAATAAAGGGAGAGAACTTGCGTTTCTTCCATTTTGAGAAAAGGTAGAATTAATTCCAGCAGAAGGAGTGGCAGTTGAATGGCAGGGGGAGGGGGGAAGCTGATGAAGTGGGGAGAGAATGGCGAAAACCAGTTATACGAGGGAGATATAAAGTAATGAGATAACTTTTAAGTACACATCAAGCCAGTATTTGAATTGGTGCTGTCCTTCAAAATCACCTTGAGAGACCAAAATCCTGCAGCCTGTGGAACAAAAACCACGTTCACAGAAAGATAGACAACATGAAAAGGCAGTGGGCTATGTACCAGATGAAGGAACAAGATAAAACCCCAGAAAAACAACTAAATGAAGTGGAGATAGGCAACCTTCTAGAAAAAGAATTCAGAATAATGATAGTGAAGATGATCCAGGACCTCGGAAAAAGAATGGAGGCAATTTTCCAGAAAGTGGGCATAGAGGGAATCTACCTCAACATAATAAAGGCCATATATGACAAACCCACAGCAAACATCATTCTCAATGGTGAAAAACTAAAACCATTTCCACGAAGATCAGGAACAAGACAAGTATGTCCACTCTCACCACTTTTATTCAACATAGTTTTGGAAGTCCTAGCCACAGCAATCAGAGAAGAAAAAGAAATAAAAGGAATACAATTTGGAAAAGAAGAAGTAAAACTGTCACTGTTTGCAGATGACATGATATTATACATAGAGAATACTAAAGATGCCCCCAGAAAACTACTAGAGCTAATCACTGAATCTGGCAAAGTTGCAGGATACAAAATTAATGCACAGAAATCTCTTGCATTCCTATATACTAATGATGAAAAATCTGAAAGAGAAATTAAGGAAACACTCCCATTTATCATTGCAACAAAAAGAATAAAATACCTAGGAATAAACCTACCTAGGGAGACAAAAGACCTGTATGCAGAAAACTATAGGACACTGATGAAAGAAATTAAAGATGATACCAACAGATGGAGAGATATACCATGTTCTTGGATTGGAAGAATCAGTATTGTGAAAATGACTATACTACCCAAAGCAATCTACAGATTCAATGCAATCCCTCTCAAGTTACCAGTGGCATTTTTTACAGAACTAGAACAAAAAATCTTAAAATTTGTATGGAGACACAAAAGACCCCGAATAGCCAAAGTAGTCTTGAGGGAAAAAAACAGAGCTGGAGGAATCAGACTCCCTGACTTCAGACTATACTACAAAGCTACAGTCATCAAGATAACACGGTACTGGCACAAAAACAGAAATATAGATCAATGGAACAAGACAGAAAGTCCAGGGATAAACCCATGCACCTATGGTCAACTAGGCTATGGCAAAGGAGGCAAGGATATACAATGGAGAAAAGACAGTCTCTTCAATAAGTCATGCTGGACAGCTACATGTAAAAGAATGAAATTAGAACACTCCCTAACACCATACACAAAAATAAACTCGAAATGGATTAGAGACCTAAATGTAAGACGGGACACTGTAAAACTCTTAGAGGAAAACATAGGAAGAACACTCTTTGACATAAATCACAGCAAGATCACGGTACAGATGAACCGGTTTCCAGGGCAGAAATAGAGACACAGATGTAGAGAACAAACATATGGACACCAAGCGGGGAAAGCAGCGGGGGGTGGGAGGGGTGGGATGAATTGGGAGATTGGGATTGACATGTATACACTGATGTGTATAAAATGGATGAGTAATAAGAACCTGTTGTATAAAAAAGTAAATAAAATTAAATTTAAAAAAAAAGAAAGGTTAAAAAAATAGAAAAAAAATTACCTTGAGAGCACATGTCTCTACTCCAGGGACATTGCCACTGCTCAAAGCATCTTGGGCACGGCTTTTGGAGCTTTTTCTTGCTACTATTTATAGTAGGTTGTAAAGTTCCTATCACTTCATGATGAAGACAGACTATGGCATTGTTTCTATCACTTTGCTGGTTTGTAAGCGGACAGAAGAAATATCCTTCCATGGATCAATGCCTCCCTGGCAGCAGCCTGTATACACCTATGGCACATTCTCTGAGTCTTGACAGAAGGACTACTGTGAGGTGGGAGCAATCTGAACATAGCTCTTTACTCTCAAGTGCCCAGTTCTGGGTCTCCCTACTCACAAGGACCAGGGCACACAATTAAGACCAAAGTCTTTCTTACAAAGTGATTGTGGCAGGACAGTACCCAGTGATTGTGGCAGGTACCAGGCAAGTCTCTAAAGAGA
Source organism: Neophocaena asiaeorientalis asiaeorientalis (assembly GCF_003031525.2). Classification (NCBI taxonomy): domain Eukaryota; kingdom Metazoa; phylum Chordata; class Mammalia; order Artiodactyla; family Phocoenidae; genus Neophocaena; species Neophocaena asiaeorientalis. The sequence goes on from NW_020175666.1 coordinate 499,490, forward strand.
ACTCCCTGTCACAAGAGTAACAAATGCTGTTTGGGTTCATCTGATGGGACACAGGTATTGTTCTGATATACAGAACACCGTGTAGTAGTATTTCTTAAAATGTGATTCTATCTGTTTTGTTAGACGCAGTTTGAACAGAGGAAGAATATTAGATGGATTCCAGTAAGTGAAATTCTCAGTTAATTCAGCTGGAATTTGAAAATACATGCAATTTCCCTCAATACTTTATTGTGTCAGCATGCATTTATTGGGCATATGTGTTAGGCATGGTACTACACAATCAGGAAACCGCAATATAAGAGAGGTCTGATTCCTGCCTTGTTGGCGTGTATATTTAGATAATAAAAAACAGAGAGCAAAGAGTGATAAGTCATTATAAGGGTGTTTTAAGAGTCATGAGACTGTACTGTATGTATACTATACAGTCTAGGGGTCTGGGGACGCTTCTTTAAAAAGTTAAGGCAGGGTAGTAATCAGGGAGATGGAAGGTAGAATAACATTGCGTGTGGAGAGAATGGCAGGTGCAAAAGCCTGGAAGTAAGAACTTATCATGATGCAACTGAGCTGAAAGAAGTTTAGTGAGGTTACCAGGTAGAGTAATAGAAGAGTGTATAAAAAGGGGCTGGTGAGGTTATGGTTGGATAGAGCACATGTGGGCCTACACGAAGGTCTCTTTAAAGGAAATTGAAAGGCACTCTAAAAACCACAGAAGCCATGGAAGGATGTAAAAAATGAGAAATAATTAGATTTACATTTCAGAAAGTTTATTCCAGCTTCCTTGTGTAGACTGGATTGGGTGGGGATAAAAAATGGAGGCAAGGAGACAAGACAGGAGGTCACTGCCGTATCTAGGTGGAGGCTAGTTTCATGTAATGTCTAGGGGCTATGACGAGCTTCTAGAGCCTGGGAGCTCTTTAGGGCTAATCCATAAGCCCTAATAAAGTTGCTTTTAAAACTTTGTAATGTCTGGAGGTTGGGGAACCTGGGAGCAGAGGTGATTTGGGACAGCATAGGGAATGAAGTCCTTGCCCTCTCAGGGTCCATGGCCGGAGAGCTGTCCAAGAGGCAGGTGCTGAATAGCTGAAGCCAGGACCTGCCTAATGACACTTCCCGGCATGTGGGCAGATGGTAAGGTGCCAATGTCGATCTCAGGGTCGGGAGGAAGCGAGTTGGTCTTTGCCTTTTATCCATTTTCTTTGTCTCTTTCCCTTATGTATTTTCTTCCTCTACCTTCTCCATCCTCTCATTTTCATTTTCTGGCAATCTGGGCAGCTATAGCTCACTCTCCCTGAAAGTAAGAGGGAGTATGTGCTTCCCCTTTATAAGAAGTCTACAGAGCATTGACGACCACAAATTCACATGAACACGTACCCCCATCTTAGGGTTGCATGACTGGTTATTATTGCTAAACTGGCCATCTTAGCCTTTTCTGAGGCATTAGATGGGGAGATATTATTATATCATAGTTATTGTTAGTAGTTACTACTGACTAAGCATTTGCTGTGAGCCAGGCAGTTCACCAAGCACTTTACTTCTCCAAGCCTAAGAGGTAGACTTTATTATCTTTGTTTAATAGTATATGGCTTGGGACTTCCCTGGTGGTACAGTGGTTAAGAATCTGCCTGCTGATGCAGGGGACATGGGTTCAATCCCTGGTCCTGGAAGATCCCACAAGCCACGGAGCAACTAAGCCCATGAGCCACAACTACTGAGCCTGCATGCCACAACTACTGAAGCCCGCACATCTAGAGCCTGTGCTCCGCAACAACAGAAGCCACGGCAGTAAGTCCCCGCACCGCAAAGAAGACCCAATGCAGCCAAAAATAAAGAAATAAAATAAATACATTTAAAAAATAATAGAATATGACTTGACTTGGAAGATCAGTGGTTGTGATTTGTGCCACTTATTCAATAAATTATCTGAGGCCACAAAACTAAGGGATGATGATGCAGGGTGTGGGAAATAAACTTCACTAACATGTACTACACATAGATGCTTTTGACAGTTACTTTATTTAGTTTTGTAATAATCCTGTAAAATTGTACTGATGTTATACTCATTTTGCAGATGTAGGTGCCAAGGCCCAGAGAGGTTCAGTAATTGGCCGAGGTCACACAACTAGTTAGTGGCTGAGCCAGTGTTTAAACTTGGGACTCTCTGACTCTAAAGCCTATGCTCTGTCATCCACAGGTGTGCTTTAGTTTTATGGGGCAGTCACATCTACAGCCTAGTTGGATTTTAGCAAGTGAAAGCTGCTCTGCCTCATTCTCTTGCAGTTCCATTTGCCTCTGGGTCTTGATGCCTCCTATATCATCTCTAGTTCCAGGGAGTGGGGAGGGCAGCATCCCACATCAGAGCATGTCAGTGGTGGGCAGGTGCCCGGTGAATGGGGCCACTTGTGTAACTGCACGTTTATTAGGTCACAAGGCATCATTCAACCAAGATGGCCTTTGTCTGAATCCCCACAGGATGGTTTGGTCTCAATATCAGTATTGGAAATGTCAGTCTGGTAAACAGCCTTTAACAGGAAGGAGGGAGGCTGAGAACAAAGTCTCCTTCAAACAAAACTCTAGCCGACGGGAGTGAACAGAGTCAACATCTCACTTGCCTTAAATCCCCTGGAGTGGCTATGAAAGAGAGAGGACTTGCTGGATCGAAGAGAAAAAAACCTTTTGATTCATCTGAATTAATTTAGCATTTCCCAGGAGGGAGGACTCTGGCATTACCCGCCTGTTCCCCATGCCCTGCACACGAGCCCCAGCAATCCCGAAGGACAAAAGACTAGTCTATGGTGAGGGCGCCCACACTGCCCCTTTTAATTAAATCCATTTGTCCTGGGGGCAGCACTGAGCCCTGGGATGTCCAAGTGCTTTGATCTTTAACCCACACACGTCTGAAGGAGCGGGAAGCTGCTGCTCAGAGGTTGATGGCATCTTCTTATGACAGCACAGCTTGAGTTATGAGCTCTTGGAAATAGCAGACTCTGAAATCTGGGTGAAGAGTTTGGGACCCAGCTATATATTTACAAAGCTGTGTGTCAACGGGCATCACCCTCCACTTTGCCTTAAGCTCTTTGCCCTCATTTTTCGAAGGATCCACTAGAACAGCAATTTGAATGTATTGGGGAGTCAAAAGCAGAGGCTGCTCTGGATTGTAGGGTTTGACATTTAGCCTATTAAAGAAGGCTTCAAGATCCCTTCCAGATCCAGTTTTCTGTCCCATTTATATAAATGAGTCCCTCTCTCCCCGTCACTTTTTGGTCTGGAACAGACCAGCACCAACTGTCGAGAGTTCAGTGTGACACAGCGGAGCATCTCATTAGCAACTGTGCTGGCCAGGCACTGCTGGCTCCAGGCTGACTGCAGGTGGCAGACTGGTGCCATCCTGGGGAGACAAGTGGCAGCTGAGCAGAGAAGTTACTGCTCCATTTCTGAGCCACGCGGAGTTAATGATCCTCTAGTCCGACCCTCTCAGTTTAAAGATGAGGAAACTGAGGTCCAGAGAAGTTCAAGGTTACAAAGGGCATTAGTCCTAGAATCTAACTAGGAATCAGGGCCTTTGGTAGAAGCACTCCCCTGTTTACTGAAGAATTTCTCATCCACCTGCTTTGGGGACCAGGCTCCACAGAGCACGGACTGGGATTGGCCAGAGCACCAGTCCTCACTCTAATGCCGACTTGCTGTTGCTTCACCTCTCTGGTTCTCAGTGAAGGAGAACCCTGTAAAAGGGCAGGAATGAGGATCCATAAGGTCTGTCCTACCTATGTCACAGGTTTTCTTATTGTTAATAAGGAATAAATAGAACGTCAGATGGAAAAGTAAGGCAAAATCCATTAATTAAGAGAAAATGCCATATACATATAAAGCCTGATTATTCTTTGGGGGTCATATGAGTTGTTCGGTTTTACTTTTTCCTACAGATACTGGAGGCAGCCAATCAGGCCAGGCCAGAGGTGTGAGAGATACTCATCTCATTAGCATGGAAACCCCTCAGAGAAACTCAGTGCTTCCTGTAAGTCTGCAGGAAGAATGTGTGTGCACATTTGTGTGTGCACGTGTCTGTGCATATCTGGATGTGTCTTGGGTAGAAGGAATAGGGGGAGGGAAGACAAGGGCCCCTCTGCATTTTGGCTGATACAGGAAAAGGGATTGATGGGGCTGGGTAAAGGCCCACCTGTCAGCCACATCAAGGAGAGGCAGCGCCGTCCACTGCCACAGGCTCAAGCCTTCCGTGGTGGCAACATGCCAGATCATTCTGCTTTGTTCCTTCCCGGTTTTGTTCTCCACCAGCACCAAGGAGACATTTCCCTGCAGCACTCCACGGATGAGCCAGGACATTCGGAGCTGCAAGGGAGAGAAGAGCCAGAAGGACTAGGTGTTACTTACCTTCCTGGAATTCTCAAGGATTTTGCTGGAGACTAGCCAAGGTCTTCCCTGTGAGGAGAGCTGGTCACCCACAGCCTGATCTCACTCGCTGTCTCCCAAAGTGGCTTTCACCAAGGTTCAAGGAGGTGAGAGGGGGAAACTGATGGGCAATTTTGGAACTTTGTTCAGGTTGATGTCATCATCTTAAATTTCACAAGATTCTGCCTCTAAGGGTATATCGAGATCAATAGGGTATTAAATGAACTTCCTAAATAGGACCCAAAGATTATTGTCTGTGGCCCCAATTCACTTTGTGACCTTGGGCAAGTGATTTTGTGATTCAATTTCTTTTAGCGATTTAGGTATCACTGATTTTTATTCCTTCCCCAAAGAGTGTAATAATCTTATTTGAATGGTACCATGTCATGTCTTAGCTAACTGGAGACCCTATGACTTGATACCTGTGGTCACTGGTGGGCAAAAGTGAGATAAGAATCTACCTATAAAGATCTTTTAACGTGGTATCTTTCAGAATGAGGGCGCACACTTTGCCTAAAGCAAGATATAATTATATGTTTTCATTGTGTCTTTATTATAGGTTTCTATGGCATTGTACCCTAAGACACGTGAAAGGGAACTGGAACTAATCTATCTCAGAAAGTTTAAGTACAGTCATGCCCAGAGGCAGTATATACTATAAACAAGGTCTCTGGTCTTTGTGTTTAAAATAATAGAGGTTGTATGTTTGATAGACAATCTGTAAACAACATTTAAAACTTAGGACAACTACAGCATATCATTGTCCTAAATATTCCTGTTCAGATCCTGTAATAAAAATGGCTATTATAGAAAGGAAGATAAATTATGTCCTATGGCAACCTGGAGTTTTCATCAGCTATGATCCCTCCTTTTCTCTGATTCTCATTGTTTGAAGACATGCTTCTCTGTAAACCACTACTGCTTTTCTCCTAGACTCTAAACTCATGGTTGACTCACAATTTGATCGAGGAGGTTACGTACCATGAGGCACTGAAGCAGAAGACTCCCGGCTCTGTTGCATATCAACCCTTCACTAAGAAGGCCACCCCTGAGCCTGGTAAGCCTGGTCTATATAACCATATAACCTCTTCGCTTATACCTTTCCCATTTTCCCAAATCCAGTGTAGCAAATACTTGTCTCCACTGCATGTCCCAGGATAATCTCACAAATCTGTTAAATTTTTTCACTGGTCCCACTTGGCTTTCTTGAGCAGTCTGGATGCCATGACTGGAAATCTTAATCCTACTCTTGCTAACTAAACCCTCTCAGCCCTCAGCTCATTATCCTGCAGCGAACAGCTTGGGACAATGCTTGCTACGTGCTTTTTCTCCTTTTGCTCCCTGGCCACAGAATATTGCTGATTTGGACTGTTGAACCGTAATGTCCTGGATGGTTCATGTTCATGGTACTTATTCATCCACTGGTGATTTCCACAGTTGATTTCTTAACACACATAGCACAATGGGTGTTTCAAACTCTTCCTCAATCACTGATGCTGTCACCTCTTGGTCCCCAATTCCCGATCCATTATTTTGATTCCTATTTTACCGATAAAGATTTACTGTACCAGGTGCAATCTCCTTCAACCTCTTTTTTTTCCCCACAGCATAATTACCTATTTATCTACCTTCTCTCTTCCTTCCCTGTCTTATAGGAAGATGTGTCCTTCACTTTCTTCTAACCCCTTCTCTTTCCACCCTGCTACCCTCATCCTTGCTCTCAATAACAGCTCTTCCTTTCTTCAGCACCTTCAGAGTCTCTCTACTTTCTGGCTCCTCTATTTACAAACAAGATCAGGTTTCACCTATCCTGGAAAAATATTTTTTATTTGATCCTGCTAGCTCCTGTGGCTTGCACCCTATTTCTGTACCTCCATTCAGATGTTAACATTTGGATAACTGGTACATAAGCACTGCTTCTATTTCCTTGTTGCCCATTCTCTCTCTAAATTCCTTCAATCTGGCTTCTATCCTCATGACTCTAAAGTAACATTCACCACGTCCTCTATAACTTTCTCCTTGTACTCTTTCCATAGCCTCCCAAAGTGCCTCTCCCTATCCGTTCTTTCTCCCTTCTAAATTCTTCAGTATATCTCTGTCACATTTTCCTGTTTATCACTGCCATCTGTGACTCTGCAATGGTTTCTCACTCCCTAGCAATTAATATCAAGCCATTCACATTCCTCTGTAATCTAGACAAATCAACTTTCTAATCATTCAATGGACATTTATCAAGTACTTTTGCTGAGCCATATGTATCCTCCTAGGATGGTCAAAGAGCTCTAGAGTCTGAGAGATCTCGATTCAAAACTTGTTCTTGCCACTTTGGTCAATTTGAAGCCCAGTTCTCTATTCTCTAAGAAGGGAATTGTTTTATCTACCTTACAAGGTTATAGGGCCAATTAGATGAGATAATACATAGTGCAACAAAATATTAAAAAGGAATTTGGCTCAAGCCCTGAGGCAATAGATATTACATTTCAATGGGAAGTCTGACAGCATAGCGAGATACAGGGCTTTCAAGAGACGTGGATGAAAATAGGGTACACATTTCTTAATCCCTCAACCAGACTTTGGATATAAAAAAGTTGGTGGTTGACTCCAAAGAGAGTGTCTTGGGAAGGTGCTTCTGGTGTACCATGAGTTTCACCTCACTTCACCTTCCTGTGAAGAAGGCTCCCTTTTCATCCCAACTCAGGAGAGAGTGGTTTTAGTGCTACCCTAACAAGTACTCAATATTTACCCCCTGCAATTTGGGAGCACAGTGGATTAGTGTCAATCTCTCACCTGGAAAATCTAAAGTATGAACAAGAGGGTGGTTAGCTGCTTTGATGGCAGAACAAGGGAGAAGTGACAGTTTTGGGTGGCCTGCGCTCCCAGAGTTTGCTGGGGCAAAAAAAAATGCATGAGGGCTGCACATAAACTACACTAGAGGGGGCCCGTGTACAAAGGAGCCCATGTCAGTCGTTTTAGATCTTGCCTGCAAGGGCTGCTTGGAGGGGTAAATAGAACTCAGCAGAAGGAAGCTGCAGGTATCCTGAGATGCCCAAAGGCAGAGTAAGCAGTAAGTGACCAACTGGATGGGAGACACCTATGCCCTAGTCAAGGCAAAAGATTCCCAGCCGTAGTGGAGGGACTGGGGAAAAAGGTAGACCTCCAAACAAACCGCAAAAGTGCCCCCTGTGAGAAATAGTAAGTCTTAAATACTTGTCACATCTGGAGAATACCAACGCAGGTCACTACAACGGTCTGGGCCAAGTAAGAGCTTCCCTATTCTCCTTACCTCTTCTCCTTCCCTGCACTTAAGATCTTGAAGGGTCAGAAGTTAGCAAGAAGAGGAGGAGAGCTGGATGAAGAAGAAAGAGGCCGATGATCACCGTCTCCCAGATTCCAGGCTTTTAATCTGCAACAGGGCCGAGAGTGGTAGGTGGAGGGGAAAGGAAGAAGCCCTGACTCTAAGCAAGACAGAAGTTTTGACGGGATGGGAATTTTGATTTCTCAATACGCCTGTGTTTTGGGTTTTGAAGAGACTTTAGGTGTGTATTACCTTAGAGTGACCAGATAAGTCGTGGGAACTGCCAGAGTTTTCACCCAGGAGTCCATAGGTTGGGGCTAAAGGAGTGTGGGTTCCTAGATTCCCCCCACAGGTCTACATGCCAGATTTGCACCTGCCGTGCGTTTTTCTGCTTCTGTGCTTTTGATCCTTCCATTTCTTCTACCTCCTCTTTCCTTCTTGCCACTTAAAAAATAAATTTTTTTTTTTTTTTTTTTTTATGAGCCATTTCTTCTAATCTTAGAAATGACATCCCCCTTGTCTCAACTTTTATAACGGAGGCTGGTGGGTCCGTCACGGGGTGTAGCTCTGCTGCCTTGTCTTCCCTCCTACCCTCATCCCCCTTGGGCCACAAGTTGCTTCAAGGCAGAGACTGTCTTATTCACCTTGAATTCACAGTGGTTGTCAAGTGTAGGCACATGGTAGGAGCTGATCAATGTAAGAAGGAATAAAAATGTATACACACACAAGAAGACCCTCCTCTTTACCAGGTTCCCCTCTCAGGGACAGAAACCAGCTCTGCATCCCATGAAGCTCCTTAGCATTTGCCTGCATTCCAGGGGTCAGGTTCCCGGAAAGCGGGGAGGGTCTACCCACTTCACAGCCAACTGGCTGTAGGCAAACTGTATAGTTCTCAGTTGCTCTTAGGAAGCTACATTTGAAGTAGATTCTGCTAGTGGCATGAACATGTCGGTGAGATAGAGTCCTGTCTTCTACGATAGACACGGGGCCATAGACCAGTGACTGCTGAGTTTCTCCATCTTCCTGCGCTGTATTTTATGACAATAAGCCTGGGCAAGAGAGAACCGGGCTGGCTGCCAAGGGATGGTGCTTAGGATGGCATCCTTAGCTCCTTAAGAGGTCTACCGGGCTCCCTCTGGGTATCAGTCCTTGAGAGAGATGACCATCCATTCATTCAACAAATATTGATTGCATACCTACTCTGTGCTGTACATTATGCATGTCTTCCCTGCCCTCAAGGAGCTTATCGTCTAGTCAGGAAGTCTGAATTTAAATGAGTCATTGCAACTGTGCTGAGTACAGCAAAAGGGAAAGTAATCAGAGCCACTTGACAGTGAGGACATAGGACAGTCACGTCAAGACACTTGACATAAGATAGTCAGGATTTGGGTCAAGATGGCCACTTAATCCAGTTTAGTGCTATGAATAAATAGAAGAATTAAAAATTAACTTTCATCTTACAATATTACCACCTATTTAGGAAACATATATCTATAGCCAAGCTCAAGCCAAGGTGTGCACTGTCTGAGTTTCAGCAAAGTCTAGCTCTGGAAATGGATGCAAAAGGTTTGGAATAAGATTGCCTGCTGGCAGCCAGTGAGCAGCTAGCAAAGCATGCTTTTTGGCCATTTATGTTTTTCATCCACTGAGTCTTTGGTAAGATGTGAGGTAACCAGGCAGATGTTGTTCTTTCTCAAGATGTAGGCAGTGCAGAACCTAAAGCCTTTCACTTAACCATTTCTCACCTGTACTTAAACCCAGTGATTCCAGATTCTGCCTCTAAGAGTCAGTCAGTGCTTTGCTACTCAAGGAGGGCTCTTCAGGCTGGTGTCATCCATGTTGCCTGGGAACTCGTTAGAGATTCAGAATCTCTGGCCCGACCCCAGACCTACTGCATCAAAATCTGCAGAGAAGCATGGAACTAGAGAGCAGCCTCTAGGGCCTTGCCCCTCTGCTTCTATCACTCGTCCCACTGCCTTTCCAGAACATGCCAGAAGCAACTGTTCTTTGTATCAACATTCATTCTCAGGTGGCTTGTCAGACTATCCTTGTTTCCTTGCTTGTTGATAATGGGATAACTTGGTGTTTGTTCTCCAAGGCCAGAAAGAATTAACTGTATGAGTTTAAGCCAACCACTTACCCCTTCTGAACCTCTATTTTCTTATAGACAAACTTGTGATAATAACCATACCATCCCTGCTGGCCTTAAAAGTGCTTATAAAGATTGAGTGGGGCTTCCCTGGTGGCGCAGTGGCTGAGAGTCCGCCTGCTGATGCAGGGGGCACGGGTTCGGGCCCCGGTCCGGGAAGATCCCACATGCCGCGGAAACTAAAGAATGTGAAAGTAGAGCTCACATATAGTAAATGAAATGGTTAAACCTGTGGTTTTCAACATGCTTTGCAGATTAGGATCACCTGGGAAGCTTTCAGGACTACCCACATCTGGGCTTCACCCCCAGAGATTCTGATTTAATTGGCCTTGGGTAGGTCCTGGGCACTGACAGTTTTTCAAATCTCTCCAGGTGATTCTAAAGTGCAGCCTGGGCTGAGACCACTGGGAAGATGGGGCCACTTAGTGCAGGAAGCAGCCTGGCCTTCTCGATGAGGGGTCCATTTTCATCTTGGACTTTGAGTAAAAGGCAATCATTAAATAGCTAAAAAATGGCTTATGCTGTGCTCACCACCACCAAGGTATAGAAGGAGTGTTTTTCCTGCAGTGAGGGAGGACACAGTCCTCAGCAGAGGGTCTTCATGTGGCTGCCACACAATCCTTGGGCAAAGCCTGAGAATGACCTTGAGAGTGAGAGATCCGTGGGCTGAGGGTGAGCAGGGATGATCTGAGGATGCAAACAGGACCAGAACTATCATCTTGGACCTACAGGATAAGGTCCTCAACAATTTCTTCAATAGAAGAACTGGAGGACGGATATCAATTCTTACAGAATATCCCCTTATTAATTACTTGTATCTAAGTGTATAGAGCAACTATATGTGATTCCCAGAACAGATTGAAGGCTGAAGTCCTTTTTGAAGTCTTCCATTTTCTTTATATAGCCCTAGGTTAAATAACCCTTTTGATGTCATTATATGTGGATACTCAGATCAGGTAGACCTGGTTTGATCTTGACAGTCAAGTTCAGGTACCCAGAGTAGGCAAAAAACTCTCTTGGAATTTGATCTTAATGAGACCAATTTCTATCTGGGTGGCCTACAGGATAAAGCACTTCATTAATTGACTTGCTTTTTTTTAACATCTTTATTGGAGTATAATTGCTTTACAATGGTGTGTTAGTTTCTGTTGTATAACAAAGTCAATCAGCTATATGTATACATATATCCCCATATCCACTCCCTCTTGTGTCTCCCTCCCACCCTCCTTATCCCACCCCTCTAGGTGGTCAGAAAGCACTGAGCTGATCTCCCCGTGTGATACAGCTGCTTCCCACTAGCTATCTATTTTACATTTGGTAGTGTATATACGTCCATGCTACTCTCTCACTTCGTCCCAGCTTACCCTTCCCCTCCCCGTGTCCTCAAATCCATTCTCTACGTCTGTGTCTTTATTCCTGCATTAACTGACTTTTTATTGAATGTTAGAGAGCTATACTAGGCACTCGTACATGCTGTCTCATTTTACATTCACAACATCCCTTCCTGTACATACTATCATACCCATTTTTCGGATGTGGAATCTAAGGCTTAGAGAGGTTAAGTATGTCATGCATGGTCACTAAGCCCATATGCTGCAGACCTGGATTCCATACTAGGTTCTATGTTCCTTCTACCGTATCTATAGAGCTATACACATGTAACATATTATGGTAATACATAAATCTTTTGGGTGTGTCTTGTGAAGGTTTTCTAGATACTCGTTGCTCAGAGTGTGGTCTGTGGACCAGCAGTGTTGGCATGACTGGGAGTTTGTTAGAAATGTAGGGTCTCAGGCCTTACCCTTGACCTGCTGAATCAGAATTTATATTTTAATAAGATCTTATCATAGAAGCATCTTCATATTGGGGGAATTACCGAGATAGTGCATTTTAAACCATTTACAACCTTTGTTTCTGCCTCTGCCAGACAATTAATAGTCACAAATGTGTGTGTGTGTGTGTGTGTGTGTGTGTGTGTGTGTGTGTGTGGTGTACCTCAAATGTATTCACACAAATATGGGAAATCTTATACAAATCCTACATAACTTTTATGGGAAGTAACACTTGTCGGAACCTGTAACGATAAAATTTTTGATCCTTTCTAGACCCATTCTAATAGATATAGATCATAAGTGACAGCTTTTGACTAATAAACCCTTTTACATGCAGACAACAAATGAGACAACTGAAAAGAGACAACGCCAGGAGCACGCCACCAGCAATTGTATTTTCTGGCCCCAGCCCGCCCTTTCTGGGCCATTTTCCCCTCCCTCTTGGTGGGGCCCAATAGACTTTCCAATTATGTGCTACCAGTGTTTGTCATTTTATTAATTAAAGTTCTGTATGCAAAGCAGGAGCAGCCTCGTGGCCAGGCCTAATGCTATTATTTCTCTCACGGCCCTTTCCTCCTCCAGAGGTAATGACTGCAATTTTATGTCTAGAATATGCCCCCTGTTTGCTATGCATATCTTGTGGCAACTTCACAAGTTTCTCTTGAACCAATTAAAAAAAAATCAGTATGGAATTTAGGCTGAAGTTGGACAAAAGAGACTCAATGGTATCAAATAATGTCTACTAGCAGGCAGCACCCTCAAATATAGGAAATGCTATGAAGGGGAGGTGCTACATTTCTTTGAATTTCTGAAGGGCTACATGTATTCTAGCAGTAGAGACAAAACCAAGAATGGATGTTCTAGTGCGTATTTCACTTAAACAGAAGAAAACACATTTTAACAGACTTGAGATGCTCAGAAATGAGCTTGTTTGTGGCGGTGGGGTGGGTACTCCTTCGATATTCCCCACACTATGCGTCACCCAGCACTCACTGGATGGCCAGGATTGGGGATGTCGTCAAGGACATCCAAGCTTTGAATGGAGGTTAAAGCTTCTTCCCAATCTAAGATGCAACAGGGCTGTTAATTCTGGGTGTGAACTTGTAATTTTATTTAAATTAATTTTTATCGGAGTATAGCTGCTTTACAATGTTGTGTTAGTTTCTACTGCACAGCAAAATGAATCAGCTATACATATATGTATATCCCCTCTTTTTCCTTCCCATTTAGGTCACCACAGTGCATTAAGTAGAGTTCCCTGTGCTATACAGTATGTTCTCATTAGTTATCTATTTTATACATAGTATCAATAGTGTGTATATGTCAATCCCAATCTCCCAATTGCTCCCACCACCCCCCTTTCTCCCTTGGTTGAATTTGTAATTTTAAGAGGTCCTTGGTTTCAATGTGGTCTTATTAATTTTAACTGAGAGTACTGTTTCACTGCAAAACCCAGTGTTTTGTACACCATCTTCTAATTCACCCAGAAAAAATAAACACCAACTCTCTAGCTATAAATAGCCTAATGAAAAATCAACCTGACTCAGCAAGAAGCAGGCCAGATGTGGATTTCTGATAACAAGCAAATAAAATATGCTGGGAAATACTTGCAATTACGGAGGCTTAAGGATTCCTGGCCATGTAAGAGACTTAAAAGATTGAGATCCTTTCTGAAAACAGCACCCCATGTCTTTCCTGCTTTCTCAGGCATCACATTGAAGCCACAGAACACCCAGCCAGGGACATCCACATGCCCCCTTTGCAAAAACACAGCAAGAAAAGCAATGAAGATTATATATTTGTTGGACCCTGGCTGATGAAGTTACGAAGTTACGGGTATTTTTTCCCTTCTTTGGTATTTTCTTTCTTTTCTAAATTTTTTACAATGAACATCCATTACTTTTGGTAACTAGAACAAAATGAATAAATTTAGGGTAAAATCATATTTATGAAGAATGATATTGATCTAGGAAAATACAATAGTAAGTAATGAAGAAGACACAGAATGCTTATACGGTATGATACCAAATTTGTATAAACCCTTTATCTATCTATCCCTCTGCTCAAATCTACATTTATCTGCCTGGAAAGAAATTTACAAACATGGTAACAGGGGTTATCTTTGGAGGGTAAGACTGTGGGCAATTTCAATTTTCTTCTTTAGTTTTTCCTAATGTTCTACAATGAATGCAGAGCATTTCTGTAATCAGAAAAAACAATAAACGCTGCCTTAGAAAAGGCATCAAGGGAGGATTCCGATATCATTGGAAAGTGGGAGAAGAGAGTGCTGTCTTTTCACCGCTTTGGGGAGGATCAGGTTCTCTGGCCTGAACTGTGGGCTTTGCAAGGAAGACCAAGGGAAGGTGGGAGCTTCCGGGGGAACGAAGTGGGGTCATGCTGTGGCTCTGGAATCAGAAAGAACATTTCTGTCTTTATTTATGACATAATATCTCAGGGCCTCAGTCTTCATCTGTGAAATGGGGCCAACTGTACTCTCCTTATAGAGTCACTAGGAGACTTTAATAGGATTGTGTGATCCCAGTGCCCAGCTTACCAGATACATTTATCAATGTTAGTTCCTCTTCCTGTATTGGAAAAAGCAGGTAGGGAACAACGACAGAGATAAACAGCTCACAAAAAGCAGAATAGGACAGGATGAAGGATGCTGTATTAAAAATTTCAGTCCAGTGTTTTATATTCCAGGTTCCCTATAGAATTCTCTTTCCAGTCTTGTGGGAAGAAAACAATATTTTCTTTTGAGTTACATTGTAATGAGGTGATCTTGGGCAAACAATCTCCTCTGTGCCTCAGTTTCTCTGTAGGTGATAGAGATGATGCTGAGAAATAGCTTCGAAATCCTTTAGCTGGGGAACAGGATTGACTCTGTGAAATGAAATTCCTACAACCTTCACGAACAGCCATCAGAAAGAGAATGGACTCCAGGCACGCGAGTATCTGCAAGTCGCAAAGCCGCCTGGGGACTGTTTATGCCCTGACAGCTGGGGAGAGTGTGCTTTCGACAGGTTGGCCCGTGCATGTGGACCACACGAACGTGTTATAATGGTCACCACTAGTGGGAGCCACAAGGGGACGTATGATGAACAGGTGGACTTGGAATCGGACCCAAATCTCTGCCAAGTGCCCAGGAGGACTTTATTCGCACCCACGAGCCTCGACAGTAATTCTTCTATGCCTCAGTTTCATCATGTAATGGCTGAGGTATTAAGTTTGAATGACTCAAAGGTATTAAATTAATTATGTCTGACTGTAATTACAATGGCTGTTGATTACTTTAGCCCATTAGCATGTGTTCTGGCAGCATCAACCACATTACAGTAAGTGGTGACAGAATGCTAGGTTCCAGTGGCTTCCCAGCTCTAGGTACTGAGGTAAGAATTATTTTGACTCCAAATCTCAGTAGGGCTATATTTGTTGGACCCTCGAGAATCGATGAGGAGTCTCCTAGTTTGCGCTTATCCTGGATCAAGGTTATGCTCACGATTGAGAAGCTGTACAATTAATTAATTAATTATGATGCAGCAGCTTCATTGGGCACATCCCCCTGGTGCTAATACGAGGAACTATGCAAAGTAATGCTCCCAAGCCGTCTGCATGTTGCTAATTGACCCAGAGGAGAAATCAGAACGTCTGAATTTATGCCAGCAGTGGCTTGTTCACGCCTAGGCAGAGTAAGAAGAGGGATAATAATAATTTCTGCCGCTCATAAAATATTGTAGAGATTGCAAAGAGCTTTCCTATTTTCATCTGATCCTCGAGCAAGTAACACAGGCAGTTTTATTCCCAATTAGGGAGACTGACTGACTCGAGTGACCTAAGTCTAGTCCAGTGACCTTAGAGTGTTTGCAGGATTGGCTTTGGAGTTGGACAGACCTGTTTTGAATCCTGGCTCTGCCTTTCACTAGCAAGGGTGACTAGTAAGTTACTCAAGCTTTTGAAGCCCCAGATTCTGCATCAGTAAATGGGGGTAACAACTCCTCACAAGTCTGCTTTGTTAATAAGATAATGCAAGTGAGATGCTTAGCACAGTGCCAGACACACGGGCGGGGATCACTATTTAAAAAATATAGCAGTCCCCTTAATCAGCGGTTTCCCTTTCTGTAGTTTCAGTTACCTAAGGTCAACTGCAGTCCAAAAATACCAAACGGAAAATTCCAGAAATAAACAATTCATAAGTTTTAAATTCTGCACCGTTCTGAGTAGCAGAACAAAATGATGAAATCTCCTGCTGACCCGCTCTGTCGCGCCTGGGACATGAATCATCCTTTTGGCCAGTGTATCCATGCTGTATACACTACCCACCTGTCAGTACAGGATAAAACACAGTATACATGGGGTTTGGTACTATCTGTGGTTTCAGGCATCGACTGGGGGTCTTGGAACGTATCCTCCATTGATAAGGGGGGGCTACCGTACTCCTTTAGTTACTTTACAGTTATTAAGGGTCCCTCCCTTAGTCCCAGACTAAGGGAAGGTTTCTTTCTCCTACGAGTACAAAGATTTAGGGTGTTTGAGGGCTCTAGTTAAGAATTTTGGCTTGCTTTTTAACGTAACATAGCCAAGTGGTTCATAAGTAACTTGGAGACCAGGACCTGTTGTACTGAAAGTAAGTGTTCTTAACTTTTCTGCTGAATAAACACTAAAAAGATCCCAGATTCCTGCGGTCTGTCTCCTGCACGGCCGGTCACATGGTGTGTTTGAAATGAATACTCACTGGCTCCCTGCCTGAGTGAGGACCCTCTGTGCCCCTCCCTTCCTCAGTCCTCCCACCAGGCATCTGTGCGCCCATCCAACCCAGCCAAGTTCCACGCTGCCTTTCTGGTCCCATCCTGGCAGCTGCCATGTATCTCGTCCTGAGGGTGCCGCCCCTGACCAAGTTCTCCAGATTCAGGATAGAGCAGGCTCTGGCCTTTGATCTTAGACTCATCACAAAAGTAATAATAGTAGGGTTTCACTGGTGGCGCAGTGGTTGAGAGTCCGCCTGCCGATGCAGGGGACACGGGTTCGTGCACCGGTCAGGGAGGATCCCACATGCCGCGGAGCGGCTGGGCCCGTGAGCCATGGACGCTGGGCCTGCGCGTCCGGAGCCTGTGCTCCGCAACGGGAGAGGCCACAAAAGTGAGAGGCCCGCGTACCACACACACACACACACAAAAAGTAATAATAGTAATAGCAGCAGTGGAGGAGCAGAAACCACACTTATTAAGCATCTACCATGTGTCCAGATCCGGGCCGGGCACTCTTCTATCTTGGCTACTTGTTTCTCCCAACAGCCCTGCAGAGGATACTGAAGCTGAGAAGAGTGAGGTATTTGCACAAGGTCACCCTGCTAGAAAGTGGCAGGATTCCACCAAGGTCTGAATGACCTCAAGGTGCTGCTTCTCCTATCACGTCACACTGCCTTGGTGATGCTCCTTTCGTCCTGACCCCGAATGACCAGCTGGGTTCCTCTGGACATGGGAGATGTCACAACTCTCGGGCCATGGGGCAGGGGGGAGGCAGCTGCCTGGGGCCACCGCGCTGCTCTGACTCGCTTGAGATGTCAGCATCACCACATGGGAGCCAGAGGGGCCCTGTGCTTCCTGCTGGGCCCACCATGACGTCCTGGACAGAGATGGACAGCCCAGCTGGATGTCGCACAGGAAGCATGGAGTTCTATCCCTGCTTCTTCAAGGCTCCTCGAAGCCGAAGAGGAGGGGTGCAGAGAGTAGAGGGTGCACAAACAAGCCCTGGCAAGTCTAGCTGGATTCGCTCTTGATTTAAGCAAACACTGAAGCCTGGAGCTGTCCAAAGACGAGCGGGACTTGCCCGTGAGTCGGTGAGCGTTCTGTCACTGCAGTGGATGTCACAGCATTAGATGAGACGGGAGTTGGATATCCAGGCCTCAAACACGGTGCAAAGGTGCTCAGGCTCGTGGGAGGGGAGCTAGGGACGGTGTTGCCCCAGAATCCCCCCTAGCTTGGCACTGAGCCCTAACTGTTTACAAAGAGGGTTTCTGCAGCCACCACAAAGTGTTTGTGCAGCATTGCTTGGCCACACAAGGCAGATGCTGTCCTAGGTGGACTCTGGAAGAAACCGCTTGCTCTTCTACCAGTCAGCACTCAGCTGAGACACAGGGGAGGACAGTAAGTAGGGAGAAGGGAAGGCTGAAGTTTGCTTCTCCCCAGGTGGGCCCATGTTCTAGGCAGAATGCGGAATGAATCCAGGAAATGACAGCCTTACTCAGGATCCAGCTCGTGAAGCCTCTTGGGGTAGCTTCTCCTTCCTGATTTGCTAAAATAAGTGAGAGCACCTGGGGCTGAGAACAAGGCACATACAAGGTGAGTGGCAGTGTCACCTTGGTTGCTCAGGAATTAGACCCAGCAACTAGTCCCAGCTTGAGGAGAGGCAAAGCAGGTAACTAGTCCGCTACAAAATGGTATGAATTCCCTTCCTGCCTCTGGAGATGAGGAATCTATGGTGAGGTAGGGTGAGGCCTCTGGGTTAGGTGAGAGCCATGCTAGTCCTCAGGGATGCTTCTGAGGCCCACATCAACTCCCCAGAAACTGAGAAGGTACACCCACCATTGCCATTGGGGGCAGGGCAATGTGACAGAAAGAGCACGAGGCTTGAAGTCATAAGACCTGAGTTTGATCCTGATTTTGTATGGACTGGCTGTGCATCTCTGGGTACATTTCTTTCCTGTCCTGAACAGATGGAATGCTCCATTCAGCCCTGCATGAACCCTGACCCAGATCACGGGCGGGGCAGCCCCTGACACCTAGGATCTACTCCAGAAAGTGAGCTGCACAGAATATTCTTAGCGTCTTTAGCTCCTGCTTGTTGAGGGTTTGGTGGGGTTGACAAAGGAAGAGCCACTCAGGTTTTGCATTTTTTTCTACCTCAAGCCATCCTAGAGGAATTATTGTTACTCTTATTCTCCTTGTTTTGCCTTTCCAAGGGGGATTTTGCTATTGAATTTAATAAACTCTTAAAACACAGGAGTCACGAAGTTCCTGTCTTCTTCCATCTGGAAGTCCTGTTTGTCTGCCCGTGGGGAGGGAGTGAGGCCAGCTTGACCAAGCCCCATCAACACAGCCAGGACACTCACTGTGGGTTACACCGAGATGCTGGAGAATGCCCCGCCAGCCAAATCCCTGGGAAAGGATGGGCCCTGTGTCCAGGAATGGTCATCAGCAGCCCGGAAAGCCTTACAAAATCAACCAGAGTGCAATTCGCTGAACAACTCCCTCGCCTCCAGCCTTGGGGGCCCTGCCTGCATAGCGGGCTCCTCCTCAGCGGGCCTTTGAGCAGAACTTAACAGGTGGCAGAAGGCAATTCCAGATGCCAGCCTCCTCTCCCACGTTCCTCTGCCCACATTTGCTGGTTTTAATGACACGGAGCTGAGGTCTCCTTCCCTGCAGGCCAGATAGCCTATGCCAACATGGAGGAGGCCCTCTGGTCGCCTTCTGCTCCCATCTCAGCAGCTCCTAGCCGCTAATGAAAGCTTTTATCACCACAGGGCTGATGCCAGGAGTAGAAAGGACCGGCTGTGTGCCAGCCCTAGCGTGTGTGTGCCTGCGTGTTCGCACGTGTGTGCAGGGAGAGCTCAGAGGCGGCTGCAGCTTTGGCAAAATCAGAAGACCAGTAGCCAGGAACCGGCCTGCCCTAGGCTGTCATCACAAATTAAGTGGCTCACGTGCCGCTTCCTGTGTCCCTTTCATTCCTGCAGCTCATAGATGAAAAACTACTTCCATGTTTTGGAGCGGGGAGGAGATTGAGGGAAGCCCATTTCCCCGCCCGCCTCCCCAGCCTTGTTCTGTCCTGAGAACATGGCATAAACTATTCTAGTCACAGGCAGGCTATTCAAATAAAATAGAACTTCAAGCCACACTGGGCTTGTTGAGACATTCAGGCTTCTAGGATGTGTGAAAGGCAGGGGAGGGGTGGAGACGGCCCCTGCCACTCTCCCGTCCTTTTTAGTACCAGCAGCTGCAATGCTAAACACATCCCAGTGTGTCTCCCAGCCACAGCGGAGGCCAGCAGTTCTGACAGCAAGCGAGCGCAGGAAAGCCACCGTGAGGCTCTCCTCCCCAGAGACAACTTTAATTATTTGAACTGGAGCTCCGCAAAATAAAAATAAAATAAAATCGGACTATATCATAAGTGGTGCCTCACTTTCCCGCAGGGAATAGCTGGTGGTAGGTGGGCGGGGCAGGGCTGGGCGGAAATCTTTAAATATTCAAGCCCCTCGTGCAAGCGTGCAGGCCGGGGTGGATGCAGTGTGTGCACCGAGAGCAGACGGTGGAGAGAGGCGGCTGGCTGCGGTGCTGCAGGGGTCTGGAGGGAGGAGGCCGGAGCTGGAAGGCTTCTGAGTGCTCTGTAAGCTGGCTGGCACAAAGACACACCCTGGCTCTGTCTCCATCGTCGGTGGGCACCTGACCCGGCTCCACGCGGGCTCTGAGAGGTGCTCTCCCAGCCCCTTCTGTCTCTACCACGTCTGTCCCCCACCCTGTCATTTCTGCCCCCTTCTGTGACTCATCTTTCTAAAAGGCAAAGCACACCACATTCTTTGGAGTCCCAGGTAATGGAGGACAGCTCTCAGCATGGGCTCAGAATGAATTTCGGTCACAACTGGCAAGGACGCCTATGGCCAGTCACTCTTAAGTCTCAGTGTGCGTCCAAATCACCAAGTGTGGGGTTTGAAAATGCAGATCCCCGGGCCCCTGTCAGTTACATCATTCAGGATGTCTGGGGTGGGTCCCAAGAATCTGCATTTGTCATGTTTTCCAAGTGACCGCAGCTGGAGAAACCTAGGCCTACTAGTTCGCTTACAGCTAGATCTTCAAGGAAAGGCATTGAAGGCGACACCAATTCCCCTATGGAACCCACTGACGACTGTGGGGTTTCTTGGGGTATTCTGAGCTATCCTGCAATTACTTCAGCTCCCTGGAGGCCATGGACCAGGACTGTTAGAGTTTAGAGAAGATGCTCAGTGGTGGGTGTCAGCCTGGAGTTCAGCTCAGCCAGCCGCCTGCTCCCGTGGGCCCGCCCCTCATCAGAGACCTTCACCCCTGGCTCTATCCGGTGTCCGCCTTCCTGCACTAGGGCCCCACAGCCATCGGAGGCCTCTTTAGGGCTGGGGGGTTAACCTCACACAGTCTCACACAGCAATGCAACATCCGTTTCCCCGTCGCTGACAGCAGCCAGCCGGAGGGATGGAAATCAACTTCCTGCCTTCGGCATTTAGGATTCGAGTGAAATAGATGGCAGGGCTTACGAACCTGGAAATGCATATTTCTATCTTGGTCATTTATTTTTCTGATGAAAACATTTCCCCCAACGTTGGAAATTCAAAGACCCATCAGCCTGAGATGAATAGTCTGAAACCTGAATGCGAAATAACTGAGCTGATTGCGGACTGGACTCATTGCTTTCCCTTCACTCCTTGTGCTGAGCCAAGTTCTGGAAAAGGGCAGGAAATAACGGAAACCGCCCAGAACCAGCCGGAGGGATGGAAATCAACTTCCTGCCTTCGGCATTTAGGATTCGAGTGAAATAGATGGCAGGGCTTACGAACCTGGAAATGCATATTTCTATCTTGGTCATTTATTTTTCTGATGAAAACATTTCCCCCAACGTTGGAAATTCAAAGACCCATCAGCCTGAGATGAATAGTCTGAAACCTGAATGCGAAATAACTGAGCTGATTGCGGACTGGACTCATTGCTTTCCCTTCACTCCTTGTGCTGAGCCAAGTTCTGGAAAAGGGCAGGAAATAACGGAAACCGCCCAGAGCAAATGTGACTGGAGGAATCATAGAACAGGCCAGTAAAACAAAACACCTGTTTAAGCTATTGATCAACCCAAAGGTTATCAGAGAAATGATGAAGTATTAGAAAAATACCAGTTTTACCTTGACATTTCTTTTTCTGAAATCAGCCTCATATTAAATCCAGTGAAGAATAAATTCAAAGATGAAATGCTTTTAAGGATCCCCCTCACCTCTCAGATGGGCCAACCAACTCTCCTCATTTAGATTTCCTCTTAAGAAGCCTCCCTTTCTAGGTGCTGCTCTGTGGCACCCGAGAAATATCAATGAGGACTGAGTAAGTCCATCATCTGCACCGGAAAGCGTGGTTTCTCAAATACGATTTAACATAATGACTCTATTTATTTGTGCCCTGACTTCTTCAAGAAAGGATTTAAGGTGGCTCACAGAGATACACAAAACCTAGTCAGATAACATAAACTAGGAGAGGGTAAGGAAGATGGGGCAAACGTAGAGTTATAAAATTGAACCAGGAGTAAGGCTGCTACAAACTACACATCATGAACCCCTATTTGCCTACTGGGTAAAGCCTCAGATTTAATCTGACCATTCTTCTGATTAAGAAAAAAAATCATTGATACATCTTTTCCATTCTTTTTTTTTTATGTTTGTGGGTTTTTATTTCACAAAAAGCCTGGAGGGCTTGAATTTGCCTGTACCCCTAAGCAGGAAGAGGCTCTTTCCTGCATCTCTGCTGGTCAAAGCCCCACCTGCCTGGGATTGCTGGGATTGCTGGCAGCCCCTCAGAGGGGAAGTGAATCTAGTCAGTTTCACAATGCCCACTATTTCAAAGGGAACAAATTGCTCCAAGGGCACAGAGATTTTCCTGAAATGAAGCCAGAAAGGTGTTTCACCTATGAGTTTCCAGAAAGAGAGGACAGACGAATCTAAACTCTGCTGGCTTTCTACTGTGTGCAAGGTGTTGACGCAGTGCTTGGTGGGAGTGCAAAGAAGCACAGGCACGGCACGGCTCTCCAAGAGCATGGAGGCAGGTTTTTGGCTAAGTCCTCTTCCTCTCCCCCTTTCTCCTTTGCATAATTATACAGGGTACCAGAGACTGTTGGTTAACTATTGTAGTACCTACGTTGTGCCAGACCTTGTGATAAGCCCTTTACATATATTAACCTATTTAAGCCTCACCTCCTTGGGGTAGGCATTCTTATTGTCTCTACTTTCCAGGTGGGGAAACTGTGGTCCTGAGAGGTTATTAGCTGATCAAACAAATTGTACAGCCAGTCAGTGATGGAAACTGGCTTGGACTTAGGTAGTTGATTCCAGAGTCCACGAGCTTAATCACTGGGCCCTGTTGGGGTCTAGCACATCTCCTGGTCCCTAGAGAATGTGACCTTGTGTTAAGAATCATGACACCCTCAGTCTTCACATTAAAGAGGTAACAGCTACACGAACCATTTGGTTAAGTGGCTCTGGAGGTACCTCACTGAATGCCATTGATGCCTTAGAGAAATTTATGTAAGTCAAAGTTTTGATGTTCTATAATATTTAAAATGTATTATAAGAGATTGACATTTTTAAAAAGGATTCTGTAGCAAGTCGCTGTTATCCTCCCCTGCTGTGCCTTGGAAATACTTTTTGGTTTTGTTTAAATCAAGGTCCTACTGCAAATAGTTCAGTGAAGCTGAGTATGGTGTTTAAGGTAAGATTCTCTGCAGATGGGACTTTACCACGTTGGCGGGTACTGTCTGCCTGGAAGTTGGCTCAAATGGCCCTCTCGTCCTCCTGCAAGAGAACAAGCAGCCCGACCATCAGGCTACTTTGCTCATCTGTGTGGGTTCATCTGGAAGTGCCCAGAGGTGGGAGGAGAAGGCAGAGAACTAGAGGAACAGTGAGACTTGCCTCGCACGGAGAGTTCTTCATCGGTGCAGGAAACGTAGCGCTGGTCACCGTAGCACTTTCAGAGGTGGGGGCATCGGTGGTGCTGAGCAACAGGGCGTGGCCTGGGCAGAGAGGAAAAGAGTCAAAGACGCACCATCCTCGCACACTGAAGGGCCTCGGGGTGCAGGGTTAATGGGCCCTGTACCATGCTTCTCTAGCCTCAGGACGTCTCTAAGGATACAGGTTTTCTGCGGCCTCTAATGGAGAAGACCTGCTGACCACTGTCTACAAAACTTGGCTCATGCAAAGGTCTTCATTCCAAATGGCCTGCAATGTCCCAGCACCATACATCTGGGTTACTGCATCCTTGATCTCCCAAGGTCACCAGCTTTAGCTCCTAGCCTGGGAGCAGCCTGAAGTATGCTGGACTCCCCCAGGCCCACCCCTGCCCCCCGTATCCAGTCATGCCAGCGCTTTGCCCTCCAATGGTCTCTAAACCTTCACTGTCTTCTCCCCTCTCCGGAGCCCAGGTCATCCTGTGCCCCGTGCCCTGACCAGGAAGACTCATTTATTGTTTTCTAAGCACTGACCTGCCTGAAAACCTGGCAGAACATGAGCCCCAGCCCCACGTGGTGGTGGGAAGAAGCATTTGCCAACCTCCAGGAGTATTTTGTAGCTGGTTGGTGCTATGGAGATGGGGCCAGAGTGAGCTCATGCCTTTTTAGGGGCCTCAGAGAACCCCAAGTAGGAATTCAGTCCTTCATTTCTATCTCTCTCTCTTAGCAAAGTCTTTATAGAGTTACTACCAAGTAACAAATTCAGGTGGGTCCAGAGCTGAGTAACTAGGCCAAGCCAGAAATCTTAGAAAGCACCCTGCCCATCCTTGAGGAGACATCAGGTGGCTGGGGTTATGTGACCCTGGAGAGAAAAGGCCTTTCGTGGTCGGTAGGTCATAATGGTTATCTTCAAATATCTGAAGGGCTGCCTCTGTGGGAGAGGGGTTCTGTGGGGTTCCAGGAGACAGAAATCAGGGCCAATGAGTAGAATTTACAGAGGGGTAGGGCTTGACGAAGAAAAGCGGTGTTTGATTCTGACCTGTTAAACAATGGAAAGGGCTACTTTTGGAGGCAGTGACAGCCTTGTCACTAGAGGTATTCAACAGAGCAGTGAGGAGGCCGGGAGGAGAAGCAGGCGCTCTTGGCCTCCACGTCTGGGGAGGGCCCTGCAGCGCTCCCCCGTGGTGCCATGACTCAGCCTCCGTTTTAACGGGGCCCAAAGCCAACTCACTAGATGCAGCCAGCTCCGGGGACCGAGGACAGGACTGCACGGGCTCTGAGATCCTCAGTGGTTGATCTGGACATTGTCTTCTCTCACATTTATCATTATTATGAATCCTTAAAGGAATCTGTAGGATGTATGATCGTTGCTTGGAAAGAGAGAAATTTTGGTACAAGGGACTCTAGCTCCACAAAGAGCAGGTAAATACAGGGGAGGGGAAGGGAGAGAGACCCCCCTGCCCGCCATCCTGCAGAGAAGTGGGCCCCAGGGCCTGCTCAGGCCTAGCCGTTGTGTACAGACCTAGGATAGGCCCATGGCTGGGTGGTCTGGCCTCTCCAGTAGCCCAGCTCTTGGAGATACGCTGGCCTCACAGACCTCCTCTGATCCCGAGGCCAGTTCCTCCGGGCGTGGAGTCAGCCCAGCCCAGCATGGGTGGCATCTCTTGGGTGTGTGGAGGCCCTCTGCCCCTCTGGCAGTCAAGCAGGGACTCTAATGGGGGGAGGGTGGGAGTTGCCAGCTGCAGCTGGATGCGGGGTTGGGGGGGTATGACTGAGGAAGGCGGGCCGCAGGCAATGGTCTAGATATGGGGCAAGGTTCCCAGGGCACAGTTCTGGGGCAAATGACGCAACAGCCTACCTGAGCCTTAGCCTCCCCGAGCCTTAGCCTCCCCAGTCATAAAGAGGGCTACAGCTTTCCTTATCTCTCAAGGATTTCTGTTCCTGATGCATAATAGGTTTCAACAAACACTTGTTAAATGAATGGGTTATTATTATTGTTGCTTTTATTCTTATCTTTCAGCTAATCCTTGATCAAAGTTCTCATTTTAAGGATCAAAAGGTGACATTAGCCTTGGCTTGACTCAATCATTCTAATGCTCAAGAGAGTGTGAAGAGGGAATTGTGTAGGTGTACCCCAGGGCAGGTCCTTGGGGGAGGTCCAGTGCCTCTGGGGTGGTGCCCCAAGTCTATCGTCTGGCCAGGTGGGCACCAGGGGAAGGGAAGAGAGGGTGGTACCTTGGTGGTCCTGGAACCGGGCATCCTTTAAGGTCCTGACTTGCCACTGGGGCGTGTGGGGTGACAGTGAGCTCTGGGTCCAGCCACAGAATCCATCCTCGAAGTTGCAGTAAAAACCAGCAGGGAGTTTACCTTCAGGGAGAGCACAGGGGTACAGTCATTTCCAGGACTGCTAAAGGCAAAATATGCCAACAGCAAGTAAAGTTAGCCAGGCATGACCATGCTCGTTAATGATAGCTCCCCAGCCAGACCCTCAATGTCTAATCATGCTCATTGTGAAGAGAAGCCCAATCCCTAACTTGTACGTGTACTGGTTTATACTTTTCTGATCTTCAGAAAATAATAATATGGGGTATTGCTAACCCAGTTTTATATATGAGAAAGCAGAGGCTCAGAGATGTTAAGCAACCTGACCAAGGTCACACAGCCGACAGGTAACCCAGCTGGGATTTGAACCCAGCTCTTCTGCTTTTAAATTCTGTGCTCTTTATACAGATCCACCACGAACACGATCCTAGAAAAGCCAGTGTATAACTCACTGAAATGCATTTCTAATGGCACAATGATAAGAGTATGGTGGTGGCAGTGGTAGTGTTGGCTGGGGGTTGGTTGGTTTGGTTCCCTCAAATCACCCCTGCGTGCAGAGACACATATTGCTCAAAACTATCTATTTGGTCCCCTTTATTTCCCAACCCCTTGCAGTTAAGTGAAGCCACATGGCTAGTTCTGGCCAATGACATGTGAGTGGAAGTGTTGTGTGCATCTCCTGTGGATTGAGGCTGTGAAAAGGCCTGGTGTAATTTTCACACTCTTCTGCTAAAGCAGCCAAGGAGAGTTCTCGTTCCTGGGGGTGCTGTTGCATGATGGTGGCACTTCTGCCAGCAGGTGAGATCCCAAGGAGTAGAGGCCTCTCCTACCCCAACCCTTAGTGGACAGGTACCATAAATGTTATGTTAAGCCACGGAAATCTGGGGATGGTTTATTACTGCCGCATAACCTAGCCTATCCTGACTAAGCAATCCCAGTCCCTGGGGCCTCTTTATATCATCTGTTGGCTCAGCATAAAGGGCCCTGTTAACGCTTTTCTCTACATCAGCCCGACCTCGGGTCCCATTAAAGAGGTCACAGTCAGTTCTATACACCATATATTTCCCCACTGCCCACAGAAGGAGGAGGACAGGAGGAGAGGGGTAGAGAGAGCTCCCTTGCTCCGGTTTACTTGGAGAATGGCTGCAGGGAAGGCTCTCAGCCCCAAGGAGCTAGTGGGCCATTCCAGGTGGCTACCCGGATAGTACCCAACAGCCCCGGCCAGGCCTGTCTCCACACAGCAGCTCTCGAGCCGGACCCACCCACCGCTCTCAGTGTCCTTCCTCTGTCTCAGCCTTCTTGGCAGCAGCAGGCTGACAAAGATGGCCCTACCGCTTCCTGGCTGCGACAGCACCTTAGTGAATTATTACTCATTTCTCCCTGATTCTCTGTGCATTTCACACAGAGGCAGAATTATAAATTAAAACAGGCTGTCACTGACTTTGAGCATCTCTTCCCATTTATACCCCCCTGAAGAAATCATCCCCCCTGCAAGCACCGCATGTTCCCCTGATTAAAAATCCAAAAACTAAGGAGATCTTTCTATTTTATTTTTTATATCCCCCTCAAGGGATCTCACATTCACTTCTTTAGCAAAAACTAACTGGTAGCTGGAAGTGACCTTCCACAAAGCGTCCTTCACACATGTGCTTTAAACTGAACACTGTGATGGAAGATTCTAGCAGGCAACGGGCCCCTGGTAGAAGGAAGAGGCAGGGCTGAGCTGGGTTCTGCACAGTGTATCATTCCCTCCTTACCCTTTTAGGAGGTAGAGGCAGAGAACTTAGCCTGACTTATGGGTGTTGGTACCTCATCAGAACCGGACACCTGGGCTCTGGTCCTGGCCTCACTGCTTTCCGCTCTGTGACCTCAGGTAAGTCACTTCCTTCCTCAGAGCCTCAGCTCCCTCATCTATACAGTGGGGTAAGATTATTGTATGTTTTGCAGGGCTGTTTTGAGGACAAAGTAAGGGAGAGAGTGTGGAAACATTCTGCAAACAGAGTTGAGCAAACATAGAGCGGCGGTGGCATTATTAATGATCATTCATACCCGGGACAGGGAAACGTATCAGCAGGGGAGAGGCTGAAACTGCCAACACTGCCCTAGAGGGCAGAGACAGGTCCCTCAGCTGCCTCTCCGGAAATGCCTATGCCTCCCGCTGGGACAGGAATGAGGAAAGTCACCGGCACTCTCCACCTTCTGGAGGCCCGTCCTTGTCCCAGCTTGACAAAGCATCCAGGGTGAGCTGGGAGTGGAAGCCCCTTTCTTTTTGGCTGACTGAATAAAAGGAGACGAGGCAGGCAAAACTAGTTAGGTCAACGGGCAATTTACGTGCCAATTAAAACCTTGAAGGGTGGGCAGGAGTGCCGAGAGGATTTCCAACACTGCAAGCACATCAGGGCATGTGCTCAGCAAGACCAGTCCTGAGGACGATGGTGGGGTGGGTACCAGCACCGAGCCCTTGGCAGATCAGGCCAGGTTGGGGAAATCGCTGTGAAGTCCACTGCTGAGCAGTGTTGGCGCCCAGTGTCGCGTCTAAGGTGTCACCCCCTTTGATCACCTGCTCAGTGCTTGGCACATTGTAGGACCTAAATACTTATTTGCTGAATGACATGGGAGTGGGTTCAGTCTCCTAACCCTTTGCCACTCAAAATGTGGTCCAGGGACCAGTCACATCTGCATCACCTGTGAGACCGTTAGACCTGCAGAATCTCAGGTCTCTCCTCCCTACCTCCCGACCTACTGAATCAGAATCTGCATTTTTAATGCTCTCCAGGTGACTCCTTTGCACCTTAATGTCTGAGAAGCGCTGCTCTAACCCACCCCCTTCTTGGGCTGCAGCCAGTTATTTTGTTGGCTGGATGGCCAAATCACCTGTGTGTGGGTCAATCAATCCCAGAACATTTGGCACTTATGACGCCTGATTCCACTCTAAGAGACACAAATTGATAGAGTCATAGAGATGTGACCTTAGCAGCAGCTGCCAGGAGCTGCCAAGTATAAACTCCAGGCCAAATGACACTACTTCTTTTCCTTCCTGTGTGACAACGTTGTTAACAATTTTTTTTTTTTTTTTGCGGTACGCGGGCCTCTCACTGCTGTTGCCTCTCCCGTTGCGGAGCACAGGCTCCGGACGCGCAGGCTCAGCGGCCATGGCTCACGGGACCAGCCGCTCCGCGGCATGTGGAGTCTTCCCGGACCGGGGCACGAACCCATGTCCCCTGCGTTGGCAGGCGGACTCTCAACCACTGCGCCACCAGGGAAGCCCCGCTGTTAACATTTTTGATAAATATGTTATACATTTCCTTGAAAATATAGAGTCATGGGAAAAGTGCTAGAAGAAATACATCAAAATATTATGGTTATCTCTGAATGTCTGAGAGGGAGGCTTATGGGCAATAATTATTTTCTCCTGTGTACTTTTTTGATTTTCCAAATGTTTTACAACCAACATGTTTTACTTTACAATAAAGAAATAAACTTAAAAAAAAAAACCCGTTTTTGCCTGATAGGAAGCGTATGCCCACCAAACCGAAGAGATTATTGAGTATGTGGAGGGGGACTGAGCTGCCTGCAATACTGAGAGAGTCAATGACCCATCCAAGGGATGAAGGGGGGCCACCTGACCCTTTTCTGGGGCACTGCATGCCGTCGAGGCCATTGCTCAGGACACACAGGGAACCTTGAAGACACCCTTCAGTGGGTTACAGCATCCTGGAATGTAAACATGGATCGGCAATGTTTAATTAGAAAGAGAAGGTGTGCCGTGTATGGTGTGTGGGCTTGGAGGACGGGGTGTGAACGGATCGGATGGAGAAGGGCAAGGGCAGTACCACCTCCATTTCAGGTCCCCTACTTATCCCAGCCAGAAATGTCCCACAAGGTTGCGTCTGATAATCTGAATGAAGCGCTAGTGTGTGCGTGTAATTCCTTCTAGAGAAAATGTGGGGAGCTGAGGCTGGGAGTTGACAGGATACAACCTAAGTTTCCCCTCCGAATTCTAGCCGTGGCAGTTTTTGGTTGAAAACTCTCGCTCAAGATTACTGACCCTCATGGGGGTTCCTTAGAAGACCTGGACATCCCCAACAGGCTTAAAGTGACCACTGCTCAGAGAAGATGTTCTAACAGGTTCCAGACCACCTGGGAAGGACCACGTGAGGCCAAGAGCATTGTCCTTAATGCATCATGGGCATCAGCACGTCAGCGGGCATCATGTCCCTGGACCTCCCCTGCCTTTTCCTCGTCCCTTCATCCTGGGTAGATATGTAGTGAAGGCTGTGCTAGGAACTGCTGGAAACTCACGAAACAAGTGAAACTGGCTTGCAGTGATTAAGAGCATGGGCTTTGGAATCAGACTGGGTCTGAATCACTGCTCAGCCACTGGCCAACAGTCTGCTCATGGACTAATCTGGTTCCTCATCTGTAAGATGGGCATAATAGCATCACATAGGATTGCTGTGAGGGTGAAATAAGTTGACGCATGAAGAGTGTTTGGAGCAGCTCCTGGAATATAGAATAAACTCAATAATCTTAGCTGTTACTATTATTATCGTTGTTGCTATTTTCATGGGGATG
The DNA here is from genome assembly GCF_003031525.2 of Neophocaena asiaeorientalis asiaeorientalis. NCBI lineage: Eukaryota > Metazoa > Chordata > Mammalia > Artiodactyla > Phocoenidae > Neophocaena > Neophocaena asiaeorientalis. Next base: position 529,785 of record NW_020175666.1, read on the forward strand.
GTTTCCAGAATCAACATCAGCCAGTGTGGTAGGGAAAACAGCAAAAATGCCAGAGAGAGTGGGGCGCCCAAAAAGGAAAAGGATACTTACTGAGTACTGCCAAGATCAGAGTGGCCAAAAGATTGGAATAATCCTCCTTCTAATTGAACTCCCCTTCCCTTCTAGCAACCGATTTCTGTAGCAAAGAGCTCCATGGGGGTGTTCTTCAGGGCGGAGTGGTCATTCTGACAGCTGGTCAGAACAGCTTTGCAAGTGTGGCTGAAAAGCCTTCTGGGCTCCAGGTGCCTGCCTTCCTTACTGGGACCAGGCTGCCCTCAAGCTTGGAGTTGGCTCTGAAAACACATTAATGGCAAGCCCCCAAACGGTGGGAAAGTGCCCTAAGTCCACAATAATGGGCTGGATCCTGCAGGCTCCAAGCTCTAATCATGGCTCTGTTCCTGACATGCTGTGTGACCCTGAACAAATCAATTACCTTCTCTGTGCTTTCATTTCCCCAGTTGTAAATCAGGACATGGACTCCCTGACCTATGTCTCAGCTGGGAAGTGGGTATCAAAAACTTTAAAAAGGCCAAAGCAAAGTCACACAGCTCAGAGGCACTGCTGGAAATAATACAGAGACAAATAACTAGAGAGACACACAGACAGGTCCCTGTCCAGGGCAACATGGGCAGGCCTAGCTTCCTCTTGGTCCATGTGTGTAGTGAGAGCTCTGAGAGGAAGCCAGGAGCAGAACAGTGTGGAATAAGCAAAGGGCTTTACCTGCAACTCTTTACTGAGCTTTATCTGAACAACCACTATTCCATGATTATTGGAAAACTTCATTGGAAAGTTTTGTATAAAAAGGATGATTTTCAAATTGAAAAATGGATTTCTTTATAGTTTCATTTAAAAGGGAATAAATAAAACCTTTCTTTCCCTAAGGGAAGATCTGTCCTCCAAATGACCTGGGGGACACTGTTACCTTCTTAAAAGCTATTTGGCAGGTCACAGCATCTTGGGGCTGGTGTATCTGAGGGGAGGGGCATTTGTTGGGTGTCCGAGCTCCATAGCACCCCAGGCTGCTGCATCCTTTCCCAACCACAACACCTTTGTTTCACTCCCTGCCCCTGTGTTGGGTTTACAGCACTACAAGGACAGATGCCGTGTTACTTGTCCCTGCTCCAGGATCTAGTTTACTTTTTAGCTCATTATATGTGTGTGCTAGAAGTGTCCATGGTTTCCCTAGAAAAAACTTCTAGAGTGTTTACTCCTTGCCAGGGAGCAGCTGAGAACACTGTCTTCAAGTGGAGGGAGCACTGTGCTGGGAGTCTAACTCTGCCCCTAACTACCAGTGTGACCTCAGCAACCGGCTTCCTCTAGGGAACCCAGGTTTCCCAACCCACTTATTCATTTTGATCAACAAAGAGTCAATGAGCACCTATGCTGTGCCAGAAATCGTTTGAGATTTTGGTATGGGGAAGAGTACCAGGCCCACTCTGTCCACAGTGAGGGAGAGAGACATGGAAGCCACCTCCATGAAATGTGATGGATGCACACCCACTAGGATAGCTAACATAAAAAGGCAGATAGGGCTTCCCTGGTGGCACAGTGGTTGGGAGTCCGCTTGCCGATGCAGGGGACACGGGTTCGCGCCCCGGTCCGGGAAGATCCCACATGATCCCCGGGAAAAGCCCTCTCACGGCTGGGCCCGTGAGCCATGGCCGCTGAGCCTGCACGTCCGGAGCCTGTGCTCCGCGATGGGAGAGGCCACAACAGTGAGAGGCCCACGTACCGCAAAAAAAAAAAAAAGGCAGATAAAGAGTAAGTTTTGCTGAGGATATGGAGAAATGGGAATCCTTACACAATACTGGTGGGACTGTCAGATGGTATAGCCATTCTAGAAAGCAGCTTGGAAGTTCCTCCAAATGTTAAATATAGAGTCACCATCCGACCCAGCAATTCTACTCCTAGGTAGGAAATTTCATTTCCAAGAGAAATGAAAACATCTGTCTACACAAAAACTCATACATGAATGCTCACAGCAGCATTTTTCATAATAGCCAAAAAGTGGAAACAACCCAAATGCCCATCCATTGATGAATGGATAAACAAAATGTGGTACAGCCATACAATGAAATATTTTTTGGCGATAAAAAGGAATGAAGTACTGATATATTCTACAGCACGGATGGGGCTCAAAAACATTGTGCTAAGTGAAAGAAGTTAATCATAAAAGACCTCATATTATATGATTCCATTTATATGAAATGCCCATCTGTAGAAACAGTAAGTAGATTAGTGGTTACTTAGGGCTAGGCAGTGGGTGAGGGGGTCGGTGGGGGGGAGGGATTGGAGGTACATGAGGAGAGATTGCGAGGGGTTTCTTTTTGGAGTGATAAAAATGTTCGAAAATTAGATTGTGGTGATGGTTGCTCAGTTGTGACTACACTAAATCGTACACTTTAAATGAGTGAATTGTATGGTATGTAAATTATATCTTTAAAAAGCTGTTAAAAAGTAATGAATGTTACGGTGCATGGATTCCAGGGGGCGGGTTCCAGAGGGAGAAGAAACAACTATACTTGTGGGAAATGGTCAGAAGAGGCTTCCCAGAAGGATTGACTCTTGAGGTGAATCTTGAAGGAGCAGATATGACTTAAGATGGGAAAGGGCATTCTGGGGAAAGGATAGGACACAAACAAAGCCAGGGAGGTGTGAGGGAGCTGAGAGGTGGTTTGATATGGCTGGAGCTGGGGTACATGGAAGGTTGCGGGGAGGAGGGAGGCAGGTGGGTGATGAAAGAAAGGCTTAAAATGTGACAGAGGTCCTGGTGTAGAGGGCTTCTCATGTCACGTTAGAGATGGGCTTTAGTCTGCACTTTTTCTCTATACATGAGGCTGTTGAGAGCAAAACTTATAAGATCTTGCTTGGTTCTTAATTATATGCTGTTTCTAAACCATGGGTCTTAGCCCTGTCTTTTAAAGACTGTGTAGCTTTTGAAAGTTGCCACCAGAAGGACACAAGTGGCCCTGGTCATAAGGGAGGTCATTCAAGCCTCTGATGGTGGGGGAATGAGGGCATGTGGGCATGGGTGGGGCAGGGTGGGCGAAGAAGCCCCATCTACTCACTGCACAGCTGGCCCTCATCTTCTCCCTGGGCACAGTCGCGGTGGAAGTCGCAGGCCTGCCCGAGCTGGAGGACTGTTCCGTTCCAGCAAGTGAAGGAACTCTGCAAGGCCATCTTGGAGCCCGGGGATGTTCCTGGAGAGCACACAGAGACACATGACACTGGTCAGCTTGGGTGGCCCCGTGGGAAGGCTGCGGGGAGAGCATCCCTCCCACGCCGTTCACATCTCAAGGTCTGAGACTACCCCATTTTAATCTGGCCGAAACCAGGGTCAACACCAGGAGGCTAAGAGGAAGTCAAAGCCCTAACCCCCCGGCCCCCTGGCTGTGATGTGAGTAGTAGAGTGGCCCGAGGTTTGAGCCATGTTCCCCAACACTTTGGGGTCCTCCAACCCACGGCTTTAGTGTGCCAGGTGGACAGCTACAGGTGGAGTCTCATCTGCACACAGACAGCTTTCCCCTGAAGGTCAAATTTGGGGTACCAACAGGCATATCTGGTCCAGTATATCGTCCCCATGCTCTTGACCCCAGATTCCACCACTGGAGTGACTAAAACACACAGCACTTCCTGTTTTGAAATGAAAAGAACGCCGTCGTAAGAGCAGGGCTCTGGGCCCTGGATTGGCTCCTCCATGAATGGCTGTGTGATGCTGACCCTGTTCCTTCTCTTTCTGGCCCCCTGTCTCCCCATCTACAAAAGGAGGGGTTTGATGGTATTTCCAAGGTCTTGTCCAATTCTGAAATTCTTAGATAAGTCATATTATCCAGTGGAGGAAGGGAGAGGGGGCAGTTTATAGCAAACATATTAGCAGGTATTTGCTTTTGTATCAAGAATGATGAGTTATGATAATTTATTAACCTGGGACCTCAGAGAGCCAAGCTTCAGCTGGCCTGGCCCAGCCTGCCTACTGAATGGGTCCCTTGCCTGGGGACCGCCTAGCAAGGGCCTGGCTGGTGTTTCTGACTGTGCCTCCTGATACCCAGCCTCGGTTGGTATGGGATGGGGGAGCCTCTAGCCCCTGTGGAGATGAGAGGGCAGGGCCCACCTGGGTTGACCTCCTATCCCCACCCCCCAGGTCTGGCTGCCTTGCTCTCTGTCCTATTTCCTAGCTCTATCCCGATGGTAGCTAGTGCCTCAACAGTCCTCCCACCCCCATACTACCTACCTCAATGCTCAGCTGGGTGGTGGAGAGGATGAACCAGGACCCTCACCTGGCCAAGCCCCACAGCTTCTCTGGGCCTCACATGAGGGGCGGGCTTCTTTAACCCTGGCTGTGAAATTAGACTCTTCTTTACTAAATTTGATTTTAATAAAACCTTACAGCTGATTGTGATGTGGGACTCTCCAGGTTAGATCTTTAAAATTCCATGATTTTCTGGTTCCCAACAGCACTGAAACTAACATCAAGTCCAGCCTCTTTACTTCTAGAATCTCTCTGTATACCTCAGCCCATCTGGTTCTGTAAAGAAGCCAGGCAAGTCTTAATAGTGTCCATTTCCTAAGTGGGGAAATGGAGTCAGAGTGGTTAAGTGACTTGCCTAAGGTCACACAGCTGATAAGTGGGATTTAGACCCAGCTTGTCAGACTGCAAAGCTGGCCTCTCCATTTCATGGAAGGGGGTGTTGGAGGTGGCCCTGGGCCCTCATTCACAGGCTAGTCCAGATAAGGCTCAATTTGTCAGCTGATGGCGGATGGCTACCTGGCATTGTCAGACCAGCCTCCAGCCTGGCTGGATGTTCTCAGTAGTTCCTGGGCATGGGAAACACAGGCCCTTCTTCCTTCAGGGAATCACATCCAAACCCTTTAACCTGTTCTTAAAGGTCCTTTGTGATGTGGGCCCAAATTTCCTTTCCTGTCTCACCTCTCTCTGTCTCTCCCCATGAACGCTGTGCTCTAGATGCATCTGGCATTGGTTCGTTGCAACCTGGCACTAGAACACACGTGTATGCTCCCATCTTCTCCACTAAGCTGCTTGAGTCTCTGTGTGTTCCCAGCCCTAGCCAGTGCCTGGCCCCTGGGAGGGTTCACAAAAACCCTGCACATTAGGTTATGCTTCTGTGGCTGGCTGAATAATGCTGTGTCCCCCAACCCTGCCCCAATACCCATATCCTAATCCCCCAAACCTGTGAATATGTTACTTTATGTGGTGAAAAGAGACTACTGGTGAGATCAAGACAAGGATCACGAGGTGGGAGATTATCCTGCTTATCCAGGCGGGCCCAATATAATCACAGGGTTCTGACAGGAGGGTGACAAGAAGGTCAAAGTACGAAGTAGACCTGGTGATAGCAGCAAGAGTTTGGAGTAATGTGAGGAAGACGTCAGTGTATTTAGGATAATAAGAAAAATTCTCCTTCACTTTTGCTTGGTGATTTCTAGTTTCCAAAGTATTTTTTCTTATGCCTTGTACATGATCATGAAATACAGTTAGGACCTTATGACCCTCATTCCCAGCCCAACCGAAGAAAACATGAGCCACAGAAAATGCCTGTAAAGCCTTCCTCAACTTGGAAACAAATGTAAGCTGTGTCCTGTTTTATTCACACCTTATGATTAGGCCTTGTTTCTCATCGTGTGTTTTCACGAACACATGCAGGTTTCATATACCAATTACCTGTCATTCCCCAAAGAGCTTTTACTTTTACAGTTTCTTTTACTTTCCTTCACTTGAAAAATATATGCCTATTGTTTAAAGTTCAAAACCAGGGTAAAAATCAACAAAACAATGCCCAGAATCCCACTATCCAGAAGCCGTCATTTTTTACATCTCGGTAGATTTCTCTTTCGTTTTTTTTTGGCCTGTGCTTTAAAGGTGTGTATAGTTGTGTCACATATGTATGTTGCTTAAATTAATTAAAATTATATCACAAGCTTTTCCAAGGGCTTAAAAAGTCCTCATAAGAATACTTTTTAATGGCTATAATACTACGTGATATGTACCATAATTTATTTCAACATCAGTCAATGACTGGATTGTTAGATTGTTTATAATAACACTTTGAAGAGTATCTTTGAGCATAAACTTTCACCTGCTTTTCAGATTATTTTCATAGGACAGATTCCCAGAAGTGGAATTACTGAATCAAAGGGTATAAACATTTTAAAGACCCTTGACACATATTGCCAAATTGCTTTCTAGAAATTAATCCAATTTACACTCTCACCAGCTGTGTTCATACATGCATGTTCCTCTTACTACATCCTGGCCAACCCTGAATATTATCATTATTTTTAACTAAAAGTATCTCCCTGCTGTTTTCTTTGTATTTCTTTGATTGCGAGGGTGAATATTTTTTTGCACGTGTTATTAGCTTTATTTTACTCTGATTTTTAGGGAATTGCCCACTTCCTTTTGCCAATTTATCTGTTAGGGTATTCATGTTTTCCTATTGAATTGTACGACATTATTAATAAGGATGTGAAACTATTTATTACATGCTTCACATTTTCCCCCAATATTTTCATTCTGTTTATAATGATATCTAGGAGCTTAAAATTTGTACGTAATCTAAACCTATCCATATTTTCCTTGGTGATTTCTTCTTCTTCTTTTGCACCTTAGAGAATTTGTTCCATGTGGGGTTGGTAGGTAATGTGTGGGTCGCCTTTCGTAGTCCTTGGTCTGCTCTCTCATTGCTAAGGTTGCCCTCTCATCAGAGAACGTCTTCCACCAACTCCTCCTCTTTCAGCAATGGGGATACAGATCTCACCCCCTCATCTGTGACATTTTCATGGATTCTCCCATTCTCTCCCCATCCATGGACTGTCCTTTCCCCTGGGATACCATAGCACATTACTTCTTCTTGCATTTAACTTGGCAGACATTCTGCTGTTACATTATAACCAGCCGTTTGCATGCCTGTCTTCCTCACCAAGCTCTAAGTGACTTGAAGGAAGGGATCAAGTCTTATCTCCATGAATCTATAACAGTACCTTGTATAGAGGTCTCCCCACCCCAATATTTGGGACTTGAACTTATCCATTGAAGCTATCATCATGCCCATTTTATAGTTGAGAATACAAAGGCTCTGAGTGGTTACATGGATTGCTGGAGAGATTGGTGGAAACCCACATTTTCACATCTTGTTCTCTATCCTCTGTACCGTGTCTGTCTATGGGGTCCCCCCTCCCCAGGTGATGAGTGTCTTCAGGAGTGGTGATAATGGGTATGAAAGGGCAGGGAGTCAGTATCCCTGCCCTTTACTCCCAAACCTGGACAAAGAAGGGGTCCGGTCGTGGAGGGGTGTGCCGCTTCCACTCTCTGGATGCCCCAGTGTTTATCCCCAGGACCTCTCTGTTGCACAGCCACAGCCCAGAGAAGCCAGCCCCTTAGGCCCTGCTTCTACCTGCCCCTCCCTACCTCCTCTCCCTGGCTGGAGACGTACAGCCTCCTCCATGCCACAGGGAACTTTATGCTTGTGAGAGATTCAATTAGATGGATGCCTAGTACTCTGATCTCTTCTACCAGCCCAAACTCAAAACTAATGAAGCACAACAAAAAAAAACTGCTGTCTTCCCCAGTTCTTTTTTTTATGGCCCCATAAATTCCAAGGAGGAAAGTACCCTTGGTGAATGGTTTTAATCAAGGGCCTGAGTTTCTGAAACAGCATCCTTTCTGTGGTTGTGAAATGATCGTTCTGGCTTGTGGAATAGGGTAACCTGAGGCCCTGGATGGTCACAACCTGCTCCAATGCAGCAAGGAAGGGGCGGGGCTTAGACAAGAAGATCCAGCGCCCACTTTCTGCTGGCACATCTTGACGCCTTCCAGCCACGAGTGCCCGTGATTCCTGGAAACCACTGAAACACCAAATGCCCTAATCACAGCAAGATTAGCGAGAGCTAAGATCAAGCCACTCTGGGGAGAACTCTTGCCTGGGGATCTTTTGCTAGCAAGGGTCTTCTGTATGGAAATTTATTTATTACCTTTGAAAAGGTAGTTCTTCCCAGAATAACAATATAAGTCACTGGGGGTAGTAAACTGTCACCATTCCTTACCTCTGTATAGCATTGTAAGAGCTTACAATGTGCTTTCCTAATCCTTCTCTCTTTGAACCTCATAAAAAACTGGTAGAATAGCTATTATTATTCCCATTTGATTAATCAGAAGACTGAGGACTCAGAGATTAAATAATGGATAGAGAAATGCTTTCTAAACAGTAAGGCACTACAAAATGCAACCAATTACTTGCTAGGTGCTTTGCCTGAGGTCTCACAGCTAGTAAACCACAGGGAAGGCCCAGAACCTGGTCAGATGATCCCGGGTGGGGTTCTTCTCCCATCACTTGGATTAGATCGCCTTCTGGAGCAGCACCCTGACGGCCCAGCGAGTCACTTGGGAAGTCAGAAATACTGTTGATGTTCAGGGCCCACCTGGACCAACGAAACCAGTATCTTTGGAGGACGGGCCCTTGGCACCGGTGGTTTTAAAAGCTCTGGGCATGATTTTCATGAGCATAGCGTTGAGAACCACTTCCTTGGAGGGCTGGCGGATTTGCCCCTGAGCACCTATGTGTCTTAGGTGGGTCTTTTACCTCTTGGGTTCTCCACTGCCCCCGGTACAATGAGGGGGGTGGCCTCGAACCCAACCTCCAAGACCCCTTCCATCTTCGACATCCTGATTCTGGGGTTCTGAGCAATGGTTGTTGGTGGCTCTCTGATATAATGTGTGTCGTCTCTATTAATGCTGACCATCTAATGACTTCCTTGGAGCCTGCTGCCAAGTCACTCACCCACCGAGCTTCCCCTGGTTTCCTCATGTTGGCTTTTCCTGTCTCAGTCATCTGTCATTTGCATCCTGGAACATCTCTCCTGAAACAGCATGCCACTTGCTTGCCCATTTATCTCCTCTGGGTGCAGCAGAAATCAGTTCAGATTTGCACCTGAGACACGTGTGGCCTGGGTGAGGTTACACGAACCTCTGTTGACACCATGGGGGACGCATCGGGTTCACTCGCTGGGAGTGATTCCTTCTCCTTAATTGTGCATTCAAAACAGAAACCCACACATACTCCCGTCCTTCAATCATGTCTTGGAGATTTGATGCTACAAAATCTACACAACTCTCCTAACTCAAACTTTTTCTTAAACAAATGTCAAATTTTAGGGCACTTAATTTATTTTTAATTATGGTGATTTATGTAGCATTAAAAAAGGCACATTTGTGTCAGCTTTCAGGCCATCTCCCACCTGCTTGCTCTCGCCTAACTAATGACACTCATTAAAGGGGGAAGGATTGAGTGCTGCACCAGTGAGAAGGGGGTCTTGCTCTTAATTAAAGAGAAAGGGAGATGACGTGTGGGAGGAGGCTGACTTCCACAGCATGGGGAGGTCAGGAGTGGGGCTGGAGCCCAGAGGCTGGGCCAGGCTCCCAGTGGAAACTTACTGCTTCACGGGACGAGGAGAATCAGGTGCTCAAGGGTAAAGAAGCCCAGAGACGTGAAAACGGATGGTGACATGATGAGGACGTAGCCACAGTGCTCACAGGCTAACAGCCGCCGCCTCTGCGCTGACGTTAATGGGGATGTTGGAAGGTCTGAGAACTGTGTAAATTAAGCCTGGCAGAGAGCAGTCCTGCTGAGGGCTTTGGCCTCATAAACTGTAGTGTGGACAACCTCATTAAAGAACTGGCATCTTGGGTTCCTACTCAAAATATAAATCGGTGAGGAGAGGGCCCGGCTACAGAGGGCCCAGCAGGCTGGGTGAGGAAGTGCTGTGCTGGAAGTCTGGAGGGCTGGTTCGAGGCCTCGCCTTTTGCCACGAGGCCTCTGGGGCCATGAGCAGTCACTCCTCTGGGCCTCAGTTGCCTTGTTTGTAGACTCTCCGCAGCCAGCCACTCACATTGACCACGGGCTTAGGCTACTGCCTTGATGGTGCGTCTGTAGACCCTCTGCATCCGTCACGTGGAGCTTGGAAATCAGGCTGCTTCCGGGGCCCCACTGCAGACCTACAGGGTCAGAACATCTCGGGGGGACTCTGGATCCAGCATGTTCCACAAGCTCCCTGGGTGAAAACTGGGTGTACCACAATCTGAGGACCTCTAGTGTTAGGGAAATTAACGGATCTTCAGTTCCTTCTCCCCTTGGAAGAATCCCAAGCCCTCCAGCACCACCCTCTCTCTCACCGTGACAATTCCTTCCTTGGTCCAGAGTTGTCAGAGCTCCTTTCATGCCTAGATTCCATTTCTGTTATGACTCCAGCAGGCCCAAGGCACCACTTCCTTAGTTTGTGTTGAAGAGACCCCTAAGGTACAGAGACTAACACTAGCTTCCAGTCTTCTCTTCTGCTAGCTAGTGGTGTGAACCCTGACACAGCTCACAGGCTTCTCTCTTCTGCAAGTTGGAAAGGCTATCTAATTTACAGGATTTCTGTGAGGATCAAATGACATTGGGTACATAAAACAGTATGTGGGGTTCTTATGAGCTGATTTTAGAGAGTGTCCCAAGGAGTTTGGGAGAATTGGCCATGGAGGTTGGGTGGGAAGTGGTCAATGGAGGGGTTGGACAGGCCAAATTTGGGGGACAGAGAGCACCTTTGGGGATCCCTCACATCGCACAGTAGAGGCAACGATCTACAGGGCCAGACCTTTTCAGCAAAGCAGTGGCAGAAACAAACGCAATGGTAATTTGCGACATAAATAATAGCTATGAAGAGTAATTGCAATGATGAATTTTCAAGATTATTTGTCTCTGGAGTCACCCCTACCACCAGTTAGCTTTCTGAGCCCAGCTCCTTTCGGGTCCGAATCCAAACCTTTGCTGGTTTCCACGGGATTCAGTCCAAATTGAGGCTTAGCATACCCGGAACAGCCCACTTTCCCAGATCACTGTGTTCCTTTGCACCTTCAGCTCAAGACCATGACCTGCAGTGTTTTGAACATGCAGCCACGGCTTCAGCCTTTGTGTAAGCCGATTGGGTGGGCTAGAATCATCTTCTCCATCTGAGCAACTCCTCCTAACTCAGGTGTAACCTTCCCCAGCTGCTTGTTCTTCTCTCTTGAAGGAAGACATGTGCCTCCCTCTGGGGCGCTCTGGCAATCGCTATACACCTGTAACTGTGAACTTGTCTCTCGCATTGGGCAATTATGTCTGCATTGCTAGCTTCTCCCACTAAATTCTAAATTCTTTGAGGCAGGGGGTCTGTCGTACTTATTTTATCTCCTGGAGAGTGCCTGGCACATGGCAAGCGCTAATGAATGTATGTTGAAGTACAAGATAGATCACCAGGTTTAAGCAGAAGAACAGGGTGAGGTAGGATTTCCTTGCATTCTGGAAACCGCTAATTCCTTTAGGTTATACTGTAGCAATTCCACACACACATCCCCCCGCAGCCAAATCCCATTCAAGCTTACAATTATTGAACGACTATGTTCAGAGCTTCTACTAAGAGCCTGGGGTTAGAATAGTGAACAGAGGGTGACATGGGTGACCTAGTTTGATAGGTGGGCCAAGGGAGCCCTCTCTGGGGAGGAGATATTTGAGCTGATACTGAAGAATAAGAGAAGTCAGCCGTGTGAAAAGGCTGTGGAGGAGTAGGGAGTGCATTGTCGGCGGTGGGAAATGACGCTAATGATCTAGTAACAGAGCAAAGGCCAGTGTGGCTCAAAAAGTCACAAAGGGTTGGGTCATGAAGGGTCACTGGGGAGGAAGGCCGAGGCCAGGTTGGGCAGGATCTTGCAGGCTGTGAGGAGGGGTGTGAATTGTGCTTAAGGGGTTTAGGCAAGAGACTGAAAATAATGTCATTGATTTTTTTTTTTTTTTTTTTTTGCGGT
>NW_020175666.1:541706-563289 GCF_003031525.2 Neophocaena asiaeorientalis asiaeorientalis
GGCCTCTCACTGTTGCGGCCTCTCCCGTAGCGGAGCACAGGCTCCGGACGCGCAGGCTCAGCGGCCATGGCTCACGGGCCCAGCCGCTCCGCGGCATGTGGGATCTTCCCGGACTGGGGCACGAACCCGTCTCTCCTGCATCGGCAGGCGGAATCTCAACCACTGCGCCACCACGGAAGCCCTGTCATTGATTTTTAAAGAGGTCATTCTGAGCGATTTAGGGAGAATGGATTAGAGAGGGCAATAGAAGTGGGAAAACCAGCTCATAGGCCATTGTAAGCGACCAAGCAGGTGATGGAGGCAACTTGCCTGAGCCTGCTGGTGGTGGAGCTGGTAAGAAGTGAGTGATGTGAGCTTTGTGCTGGAGGTGACCCTGACAGGACAGGCTGATGGCCTGGAGGTGAGGCTGAGGGAGAGGGGACATCAAGGATGGTGCTAGGGTGAAAGCATGGCTGCCAGCTGACATGACAGAGCTGGTTTCAAAATCCCAGTTCCTCAGGGTTGGTCTCCATATAAACTTATGAAGAACCACAAGGATTCCTGCAGGCCATCAGTAGGAAAGCAGTATGTGTTTCATTTCTGCAGTTGAGCTCTCCTAAAAAAAATTTTCTCTCTATAGTCTCAACACCCCTTGATTTTGTTGCATGGTCCTTTTCATAAGGTTTCTCTATGTGACATTATCTTCATTGCTTTGCTGAAAAGACAAAGCAATAATTTTATTTTTAATGTTATAAATGACCTCGGTGCACATTTACCATTAATCTCCCTAAAAAGCGATGACATTTCACCATTCTGCACCACAGCTCCCCATACACTATGTCATTTTCTCCTCTTGTTTGTTCAGTAAACAATGAACAATTCCAGTTGCACCTTGGAGAATTAATACTAATCACAAACAAATTACATCTACAACTGAGACCACTGGAGGGACTCTGCAGATTACACAGTGGAGAAGGCTGCTTGGGATGGAGAGCGAGGGGGAGTAGAGATCATTCAGACTGGAGGAGTAGAGACAGGAACGCTGATTAGGGGGAGTGGTCCCATGAGGCACCTCCACAGAAGGGAGTCGGGGAGATTCGACTTCTTGAAGACAGATGGGAGGTCATCTTGCCTCCATTCCATCCATGGAAGCCATGGTGGAAGGAACGGCTGCTTGATGAAGAGACAAGATAGCCGTTGGGTGCTGATACAGATATCAATCACGATGAGAATAACTACCACCCTCACCATTCGCGAGTGCTCATCATCTTCTAGGGACTGTATTAAAGGCTTTCTACGCATTATTTTATTTAGACCTACAGCAACTCTACGAAGTAGTTATTATCTCCAATTTACTGAGAAGGAAACTGGGACCCAAGGTCATAGAGACAGATTTTATGTCTACCTGACTCTGAAGCCCATGATCTTAATATGCTAGACCTACCAGGTGGGAAAGGCCATGTTAGTAGCCCCAGAAATAAACAAGAGGGAGGCTGGCGGACTGCAAGCAAGTGGAGTGACAGAGAGAAGACGAGCTGGAGACAGAGGCCCCATAGTCTTGGGAATGTGGAGGGGTGGAGGGTGAGGCTGGCTCAGGTTCTGGACTGGCTTCTGGCCCCTCAAGTGCTGGTCAAATGTTAGGGGAGCGGTGTACCAGGTAGGTGCTAAGACACAGTCCAGGCATAGGGGAATAAGATAGGACTTGAATATCAGAATTCATAGTTTATCCCCTGGACTGGACAAAAATCTCATCTCTATCAGAGGCTTTTGGGGTCAAAGGAGACAGCTATGGAAAAGTACCCTGTAAACCAGTGAGTGTAGCAAATGATTAAGATTTTATTTTTATTATTAACCACCTGACATTCCCATAGGATCTCACCGAAGCCACAATGGCTCACTCCTCACCTCCTTTGTCTTTACTGAAATGTTTCCTTCTCAGTGAGGCTTTCCCTGGTGACCTGATCTAAAGTCTCTCCCCTGACCCCACCCTAGACACTTCCTGACTCCCTTCCCTGCTGTATTATTTCTCCTTGCGACTTACAGTTGGGCAAATATACAATGTCCTTATTCGTTTCGTTGGTAGTCTTTCTCCTCCACTAGCATTAAGAGGATGGATGGAGAGCTTAGTCTGTGTTTTCACTGCTGAATTCCCAGTTCCTAGAACAGTGCCTGGCATATAGTGGGCTCTCAATAAAAGTTTGTTAAAAGAATAGATTATAGGGCTTCCCTGGTGGCACAGTGGTTGAGAGTCCGCCTGCCGATGCAGGGGACATGGGCTCGTGCCCCGGTCCGGGAAGATCCCACATGCCGCGGAGCGGCTGGGCCCGTGAGCCGTGGCCGCTGAGCCTGTGCGTCCGGAGCCCGTGCTCCGCAACGGGAGAGGCCACAACAGTGAGAGGCCCGCGTACCGCAAACAAACAAACAAACAAAAAGAATAGGTTATATACACTCTTCAGTAAATAACTTTGGGCAGTGGTTGCAGAAGCAGGACTTATGTTTTACTCACAATTTAGAATTTGTATTTTTGAGAAAAGGCATTTCACTGAGGAGGACTTCATGTAGTCCCAACCCCCATGGCTCCATGTGTACATAGCTGGGATTTGTCTATATAAAGACCAAGGCATGTAAGAGGCTCACTGCAGTGATTGTGGCCTGCTCTGTCTAAGGACCTCACTCAGTGCTGCCAACCCCGTTCAGGACGATGGCTGCGCACTCACACGGACAGTGAAGCACTAAGTGGGGAAGGTGGGCTGTTGAGGAAGCTGCAGCAGGCATGGGCTGCTGGGACCTTGCCACACGGGGTGGGAGGAAAGATGTGATGGCCGATTCACAGGAGGTAGCGAGAGGCTGAGACACTGTCAGAAAGTACTTTCCATTCCAGGCTCAAAACTAAGAGGGAGGCTGGGACCAGGCCCCAAGCTATAAATGTTCAGTGTTCCAGTCAGAGTCAAGATGAAGCAAAGTTTTCCTTGGAGGAAATGTGAAGAGCTTCTGTGTTATTCATTTAGATAGGTAAAGAAATCTGGAAAGGGGGTAGAGTCTCCTATGAAAAAATCAAGGTCACTTGCTTTGTCTAGGGGTCAAGAATCTCTCTACATTTTTTGGTTTTTAGTTCTTTTCTAAGACTCTCATGTTGGGGTCTGACCTTCTCAGAACCACAAAATTGGGAGAAATCTAATGAAGAAGGAAAGCTGGATGACAGGCAGGGAAGAAGGTTAAAATAATAAGAAGAAGAAGAAATAATATTCAATGGGTACCTACTATGTACCAGCCATTTTTTGTGTGTATTATCTTTCACTTGATTCTTTGAATGGACATAACTGAGATACATAAGAAGATGCGTGATTTAGAACGGTTACCATAAAAATGTGGAAAATAGCAAGTGTTGGCAGCACGTGGAGAAGAAGTTGGAGCCCTGTACACCGTTGGTAGGAATGTAAAATGCGCAGTCAATGTGAAAAACCGTATGGTGGTTCCCCAAAAAGTTAAAAATATAATTACCACGTGATTCAGGTATTCACTTCTGGGTATATATCCAAAATAACTGAAAGCAAGGCTTAGAAGAGATATTTGTATATCCATGTTCGTGGCAGCATCATTCACAATAGCCAAAAGATGAAAGCAACCCAAATGTCCATCAACAGATGAATGGAGAAATAAAATGTGGTATACACATGCAATAGAATATCATTCAACCTGAGAAAGGAAGGCAATTCTGACACATGCTACAACGTGGATGAACCCTAAGGACACTATGCTCGGTGAAACAAGCCAGCCACAAAAAGATGAATACTGTGTGGTTCCACTTAGTGACGTACCTAGAGCAGCCAAACTCATAGAAATTCAACTTCCACAAATAGTGGAATGCTGGTTTCCAGGGAGTGGGGAGAGGGGAGAATGGGGAATTGTCGTTTCATGGGTACAGAGTTTCAGTTTTGTAAGATGAAAAAGTTCTGGTAATTGGTTGCATAACATGAATATTTTTAACACTACTGAACTGTACACTTAAGAAGGGTTTCATGTTATATGTATTTTACCACAATTTTAAAAAACCCAAGAAGATGATTATGCTGGCTTTCTTAAGTATGATTGTCAGCCTATTGATTTATGCTGGCCTTGAAAATAAGCCCTAATTAAGACGGCAGGGCGAGAAGACATCAATACGGCCTAATGAGAAAAGCCCGTTGCAGTGGCTCTCCGAGAAGTTCAGGTTCTTCTTCTTCTTTCCTCTTCTTTTAAATCCCCCTTCTGTTTGGCTTCCAGTGGAATATGCTGGTGTGTGAGGCACTGGATGCGGCAAGAACACACTGGCCTGGCGGTGAGGAGGCCTCAGATCTGCCCTGACACTGCCACGCACCAGCCGAGTGATGTTGGACCAGGCCTGCGCCCTCTTGGCCTCGGTCTGCTTATCTGTGAAGTGATGGGGTTGGACCAGATGAGCTGTAAGGGGCTCCCTCCCCACCGCCGTGGGTCAAAGACTCAGCCAACCACAGGGAATAGTGGAGAAGAGTTCCATTTGTAGGAGGAGGGTGCCAGGTGGGCTGAGGGGAGTAATGGTGATAAATGTGAATGACAATTTGGAAAGCCTATGGGGAGGCTCCCAGCTCAGCTAGAGTCCTCTCAGCCTCTACTCTTGCTATTAAATGTAGGGCACATCACGCTGAGGGCTGCTTCAGGCCCAGCAGATCCCCAGGCACACAGGGCTCCATTTCCACTTCTATGAGTATTTCCTGAACACCCAGGGGGTTTCCTGCCTGGTACTCTATGCTTGAGAGTAAAGAGCTACTGAACAGAGTTTACAATTTCTTTTAGAGAAAATAGGTGAGAAAAGAGACAAGATTTGATGGAACAGATATTTGAGGACACCTACAGGACTGTTCATGCCCACAGGTCTTAGGCAGACCTACAAAGTCACAGGGGCACGGACACGTGTCCTCTCTCAGTTCAGGGAGGGTCCAGAGAGGAGAGCGGTTCTGCTAGGGAACTTCTGGAGTACGAGGACGACCCATTTTAGATGGACCTGATGGGAAGTTTTTTAATTGTGTTGCTGTCCCAGATCTCCACTGGTCTTTGTAATCTGCCAAACTGTGCAGAGGCTAAGCAAAGAGGACTGGTTTTGGAGGAAGATGGACCAAATCTGAATTCTGACTTCACCACTTGGTCTTGTACAAAGTACTCAATTGCCTTGAGCTTCAACATCCATCTGGCAGGGTTGTTTTAAGGTTTAGATATACAGATCAACCTCAGTGCCCGGTACATAATAGGTGTTCAATACATGGCAGATGATGAAGAAGACACAGTCTACCCTCTTGAGGCCATCCTGTATGTTGGGGCAAATATGTGGACAACTAGTTTTCATCATGGTACTCATCATCTGATAAGTGTTAAAATAGGTAACAGAGCTGTACTGTGACAGTTTTAAAACTGATCTATACATTCTTTAATAATCCTCTTGAGAGCATTATTGGGAGGTAGACATCTTTGTCTCTGTCTCTTGAATCCAGGACTGCTTGGACTAATTGCATATGGTAGAAGCCACCACGTGACTTTTGAGGCTAGAGCACTTGTCCATGGATATATTTGGCCCTGGAGCCTGGAGCTTCTATGTAAGAAGACTGACTCCTCCAAGGCTACCATGCTGGAGAGGTCATGTGTAGGCACCCAGGGGACAGTCCCAGCAGAGCCCAGCCGCCCTGCCATCTTTGCTAATGCAGCAGACATGCAGAAAAGCCATCCTGGACCCTGCCCATCAGTCGGTCTGCCAGCTGAACACCACTGTGTGACCTCTATCAGTGCCACGTGGTACCAAAAAAATTACCTAGCTGAGGCCTGCCTGAATTCTTGTCCCACAAAACTGTGAGGTAGCATAGTTGTTTTAAGCAGCTGCACTCTGGAGTATTTGCTACTCAGAAATAAGAAACTGGAACGTATGAATGACAGGCACACAGAGGAGAGGTGTCTGATTATGGGGTAAAGGAAGACTCTAGAAAAAGAGCCAACACTTGAGTTGTGCTCAGAGAATGGGCAGGAGTTCACCAAATAAGGAGAAAGGACAATGGAGCCCCAGGAAGAGGACAGCATGCTCAAGGAACAGCAGGTTGTCTGGGTGACCCCAAGTATGAGCTGGGGGGTCGGGGCAAGCTGGAAAAAGAAGCCGGAAGCAGTTCGTGAAAAGCCAACATGCGTTATCTTATTCAGACCATATAGCATCTACACGAAGTTGTTGTCATTGTCTACATTTTACTGAGAAGGAAACTGGGATCCAACGATTTGTAGAGCCCTTTGCAAGGTCACAGAGGATTGGCAGAGCCAGAATTCTAACAGGCCCGCCTGACTCTGAAGTCCATGCTCTTAACCAATATGGTAGACCCACCAGGGTGGAAAAGGCCATTTTAGAAATCTCAGGAATAGACAAGAGGGAATGCAAGCCCACAGATGACAAAGAATACCTAAAATACTTTCAGAAGGGACAGGACCAGAGCAGGACACATGTCCTAGAGGGTGTGGAGAAAGGTGTGGGGTAGGGTGGAGCTGCGGGACAGAGATGCCGGTGGCCAGAGGGCCATCGCAGGAATCTAGGCAGATCTAGGCCAGGATAGGACTGTGGGGTGGAGAGAAGGGGGCTGGTGAGAGCTCTTTCAAAAATAGAGTCGTCAGGATAGGACTATGGCATGATGGAGGAAGACGTACAAGACGGCATTGAGGCTTAAGCATCGGGCACTCGTGGACCTTTATCTGCAAAGGCAGACGAGAGAAGCAGGCTACTGCTGGCTGGGATGGCGCCGAGGGGCAGTGAGCTGGACCACCCACACCCCTTCTTCTTGCGGGGCCTCCCAGGGTGGCTGCCGTGGTGTTAGGGCCCAGGGACAGGGTTACATCAGGGAGCTCGGGGAGTGCCAGGAGGACTCCGACTGTGGCTCAGGGTAGCACGTGCAGGATGGTCCGGAGGTGAGGGAGCATTCTGGGAAGGCACGGCTCTAGAAGGTGCCGGCACAGGGGTCTTGTGTGTGGACACACCCACTGGCTGCAGAAGGGTGAGGTGTGGGCAGAGAGCCTTGGGATCCAGCTGGCCCCGGTCCCTGTTAACTCGGCTTCCCCATCACAAGCTCCTGTCTGCTGCCCTCCCCCAGCTTGTCACGAGGGGTGGTCCTTGAAGCTCCGAGAGCGGAGGGCTCCACAGCCCCTCCCTACCCTGCAGTCACCGCAATGGTTTACGGGTCATGGAGTCTTAGTGAAGCCAAGACTGGCCTGAAGATGTAGGGGTGCCTTCTCCCCTCTCCTCCTCTGCTCCAGGGGTCTATTTCTTCCTCCTCACCACCCGTACCGCGTGCCAGCAGCGTGTGGAGCCTGGCCCTGGCATGGCCGTGTCATGGTGTCTGGGGAGGGGCGGGCAGATGCGTCACAGCTTTGGCCTTGCTCCCTGTGATGGAGATCGCACAGGGCTTCTCCCCGTGGGTCCCAGCCTTCCCAGCCACAGCCCCTGCCGCCTGCCTCTGAGCACAGTGAGTGGAGGGACCGAAGGCTCTGCAGGTAGCAGACCACATTCAAGCCCAGCTCAGCCGCTTAATATTTGTGGGACCCTGGATGTGTCCAACCTCTCTGAGCCTCAGCTTCCTCTTCTTGAAGATGAGAAAAATGTCTTTTTCTTTTGCAAGGTAATTGTAAGGGTTAAGCAGCATTTAGGAGAGCAGTCAGAGAGAGGCTGGCCCATAACACTTCCCTCTCCAGTCTTCACACCTGGGATTCCACCTTACTGATGAGGAGACTGGACAGGTGGCTCTGCTCTGAGCTTGGACTAGCAGTCACTGGCCCACCTTGTCAGCTGAGCAGTTCTGGGTGGACGAGCCCCCCCTTGCTGCTTGGCGCACACCTGCCTCTTGGTGGACGATGGCAGGCCCTGGCTTCAGAGGGGGCTGCTCTGTGCTGGATTCCCCTCGCGGATCTTGGTTGAAGTGCTCAGCACCGCCGAGGGGAGAGGGCAGGTGCCAGGTGGGAGGAGGATGCTGGCTCAGACCGCAGGTTTGGGCAGCTCTGCAGTCTGATCCTGGCATTCGGAGGAGCAGCAGAGCCACTTCCGGACCTCCTTGCAGCATCGCCAGCGTGCTGGCAGGGCAGCCTCTTTGCCTATTGCAGACTCCGGGCCAAGGACCAGCACCAGCAGTGTTGACGACTGGGACTCATCCAAGTTATCGACGGGGCCAGATCTGCTGGTTTGGGATGTCTTATGTCTAAAGTAGGCTCAAGCAAAGAAAAGACTCTCAGGAAGATGCCTGAGCACAGACATCTCTGAGCTAAGCAGCCTACTTCCTGCAACGGTCATGTCAAACTTCGGAGGCCTCCCGCCAATGGAAGGTAGAAGGCGGGGAGGGGATGGGAAGGGGTAGGTGTGGTGGGGTGGAACTTGCAGCACATTTAAATTGTACCAAGACTCTGGTGCTGGAGGCTTCTGTGTGCATCACTCTGAGGTTAAGTTTCAGAAAGGGAATGAAGGTGAGGACCACTAGTCAGAACTTCTTATAAAGTACACCTTACTGAAAGCAAAGTTACTCTCTTCAGTGAGAATAAACAAGCTCAAGTCCTTGAAGATAACGGATGAAAAACTCAACTGTTTCTATGTTGTTCAAAAAAGGATTTGAGGTTACCTGCAATTACATGTAATGAAAGATATAAATAAATAAATCAAGGTGATCTAAGGGTAATATTTTAGTACAAATGTGCCGTAGAATTTCTACATGATAACTAAAATTTGGCTAAAGTACATTTCTGTGCTTCCTAGTAGCCAAAGCGAAAAAGGAAACAGGATCCATTATAAGGTTCAAAGTGTTCTTAGGAGAATGCTTTTTCTGACATTGAGCTCTAAGAGAAATGGTTTCCCAGGTCCCCATCAGTGCTACAGTTAACACCTTCACCTGCATCTGTAAAGCCAATACAACAGCAAGTTCATTTAGCCATTTTTTATAGTGCTATCTCTGAAGCACATAAGTCAACTGAGGGTTAGATTTTAGAAAGCTGGGCTGCATTAAATTAGCAAAGATTTTAAAATAATATTCATTACTAGCAAGGATGTAGTGGGTTAGGGACATTTACATACTGCTGGTGAGGATATGAACTGATAGAACTTTTCTAGAAATGTTTGGAAATTGGTTACAAGAAGCTTTACAATTTTGCTCAGACTCTAAAACCCCAAAGTTCCCCTTCTAGGAAACATCCTTGAGGAGATAGAGAGTTATACAGATAATTTAGACCCAAAGACATTCATAGCAGATTATAATATCATAAAAGTAAAAACAAAGAAGGAAGAAATACAGTTGGCACAGCTGTGTCACACAAAGAGATGTTTCTAAACACTTTTACTAACATGAGAACATTTTCACGGTAAATTAACTTAAAAAAAAAAAAAGACAAACCCTCCTGTTTCTAAGAATGCTGGAACAGCATGGCAAAACCCATGAGAAAAAAGAAAGAGAAAAACTAGAAGGAATATATCAAATTGTTAGCCAAAGTTACCTCTGAGCTGGAGGATTTTGAATGCTTTGAGTTTTCTTTATTCTACCTTTTCTGAATTTATGTGATCTATAATGGGCATATATAACTTTTATAATCAGAAAAAAGGAAGTAAAGTTACCCTAAAAGAAGCAAGAGAGAGTCAATCCTCCCCCTCTTCCTAGACCTAGGCTTACATTCTAAGGAGACCAATTCGTCCTGTGTTTCTATTCGTGAAACCCTTCGAACACTTTCACTTCCATTATCTCATTAGTTTTTCACAGTCACTCCAGGAGGCAGGCAGAGCAGGGATTCCACACATTTTTAGAGAGGAAAACATCATGCTTAGCAAGGTACCATTTGAATGGAGTCTCTGCTTTATTTTCAGGAATCCATATCTCAACCACACCCCTGACCCACACCCGAGAACCTCCTGCTGGTACAGCGAGCCCTGTGGTAGGTAGGGATGGGGAGACGGACCTTACCCACGCTGGACCACCAAGCTGCTGGCACTTCTCAGGGCTACTGCATCCCCGAGATGTCCACAGTGCTCTGGAAAGGCTTCTAAGTCACGGTTTAGACCCACACTTCTGACAGAGGCACAAATTGCTACTTTGCACTGCTGATCTCGACATCTGATTTCCTTTGACAGCTAAGTTAACAAATCAACTAAACTCTGATACATTTTCTGTTCTGTCTTATGTCAGATTGAATGTGTTCCAGGCCCAACACAGTGCAGAGGAGTTTGGATTTACTGGCTCAGGGGTAAACTGTAAACTATTCACTGCATCCATTTCACTCACTGAACTAGGAAGCAATTCCTGCGTCCATCTGTCAGTCTCTCAACTGGGAGGAGATGAATGAATCAGAGGCAGCTGACCTGGCCAGGCAGTCCCTAAGAGCTGGTCGTTCACTCTGCCACACGCTTCCATTACAATCAGTGGGATAATTCCACTCCTAATTTCTGCCCTGATGGTCAGACTCGGTCTACACCTGCTCCACTGACCTCACTTGTCTCTCTTGTAGAGCAGTGACTCAGAATAATAAAGGCCTTCATTTGCACAGCACTCTTCATTTTTTGAAGTTCAATAACATAAATTATTTCATTTGATCTTGCCTATAATTCTACGACATATTATTGTCCACCTCCGTTTTACAGATGAGAAAGCTGGTTCAAGGTCAGATGGGTAGTAAGGGGTAGAGCAAGACTAGAGTCATGGTCTCCTTGTTGCCAGTCCAGTACACCTTCTAGAACATCCTAGAGCCTTCTAAGAGTGAGATCTCTTACCCTGCCTGAACAAAAGGGCCCTGACCATTCCTCTGAAGCTCTGGTACTCTGCCTCTGCTGGAATCTGATTTTCCAGGTGGGCTGCTGCGCTGGTAGAGGGCACACTGACCAGGCAGCATGACTACTAGCCAGCCAGCTGGTGTCCCCTCCCTTTTTCATATTTAAAATTTTAAAAAATAGTGGTAAAATACACATAAAATTTACCGTCTTAACCAATTTTAAGTGTACGGTTCGGTGGCATTATGTACATTCACATAGTTGTGTCACCATCACCACCATCCACCTCCAGAACGCTTTTTGTCTTGCGAAACTGAAATTCTGTATCCATTAAACACTGACTCCCCATTGCCCCCTCCCTAAGCCTCTGGAAACTGCTCTTCTACTTTCTGTCTTGACGAGTTTGACTACTCTGTGTGCTCCATATAAGTGGAATCACAATTGTCCTTTTGTGACTGGCTTATTTCACACAGCATAATGTCCTCAGGGTTCATCCATGTTGCAGCACGGGTCAGAATTTCATTCCTTTTTAAGGTACAAATAATTCATTGTATGCATATACAATTTGTTTATCTACTGATGGACACAGATTGCTTCTATATTTTCGGCTGTTATGAATAACGCTGCTATGAACACTGGTGTATGAATACCTGTTCAAGTCCTGACTGTTCTTTTATACAACGGCAGAATAAGCATGTAACCTCCATTTGCTGAATCATCCACACAATACTTTTCAGGAACTGAGACATCTTCCCTTCCTTTTTTTTTTTCTGTCAACTTTATTGACGGATATTTTATGTATAATAAGCCACATTCATTTGAAGTGTACAAATTGATGAAGTATGACAGTGATATACACCCGTGATGCCACTACCATAATTAAAATAGAGTATCTCTCCATCACCCCCCAAGAAATTCCTCGTGCTCCTTTTCCGTCCATCCTTTCCCTCTAGCCCTGGGTCCTGGTACTGGTCTGCATTTCGTCACTCTAGATTCGGTTGCATTTCAAATAAACGGAATCATGTGATACGGAGTCTTTCTCCTCCATTCTTGATAATGCCACCCACTGAGCTCAGAGCCTAGACCCTGGAGGGTGGCGGGGGGGCACTGCAATGGGGAGGCTTCTGTTTGGGGTTAGTGTCTACATGTGGAGGGACCCATGACAAGCTTCTGAGAAACCACTCCAATCAGCCAGGGGCCAACACTGACTCCAAGTATTGGTGTGGCCAGACCATTCCATTATTTCACTTTGCAAGCCATTATGGAACTAATTTGGAATCTGTTATACTCAAATTTTAGGAAATTTGAGTAAAATCCTATATCCTTACCTCAAAGTATTGAGTTCCCAGAGGGGCTGGGGAGAAGAGAAAGTGACCCTATGTGATAAGGTGCTTTGTATATGATAGCTCGCTTGATTCTCACAGAAACCCTGCAACATATGTTTTGCTCTCTCCCTAATCCAGATAGTAAAGAATTTTCAGGGGTCTAGTAACTTGCCAAAGACCACTCAATTGTTTAGTTTTCGAGTCATTTTTCAGGCTCCGAAACCTAAGCCCTTCCCCTTGCCCCCTGCCTCTTCATGGGTGGAGAGGTCCCTGATGATGCAGACAGGGGATGGCAATGGGTTCTCTGCCACGGTCAGTGCCAACATCTTTGGTAGCAATTCCTGCCTGCCTCAGGCCAGTCTCAAGCTTCCCCTGACCTGCATCGTGAGTCAGATCCACATCCTTGCAGGCACTGACCTCGGCAAACCCCAAGCTTCCCAGGACTGCTGCCCGCCGGCTACAGGGCTGCAGCTCGGCACTGAACTCTGTGTTCCTTCAGTCCAGGCTCTGCTGATAACACTCTGGTGAACCCAGGGCAGATTCCCCCCAATCAAAACAGCTGCAGAGCAGCCTCTACATGCCATGTGGGACTGCAGAGATAAATGATACAGCATGGCCTTTGGCCCTGAGGTTCCCAAGTCAGATAAGACAATGTTGCTGGGGGATGCCAGGCTAAACAGAGTGTGCCTACTTGCTTCTGATCACATCCTGGTTATTAATTAACCTGGGGCTACCTGTCAGAGCAGATGTCCCTGCTTAGCGATGAGAGGTGGGAGCAGTTCCATTAACGCTTGGAAGAAATACCAAACAAGACCACTAAAGCTAATCATTTGGTTTGGTTGGGGTGGGGTGGCTGGGGAAGGAGTGACACGGCTGATCCTCTGAGCTGCTGGGGTCTGCCTGCAGCTAAGACCTTGGCGCCTTTCTTAGAAGGCACAGAGGAGATTTAGGTCCACATTCTGGGCTCCTAAGCAAAAGAATTTGGGAAGCCTGTCTCCTCTTACATCTAATAAGTTTATAAAAGAATTAATTATAAAAGAACTGGATTACTGTCCCATCCACTCCTAAGATGCAGGGGCTACTTGGGCAACAAGGGGGAAGGAAGGGGCAGTAACGGGGTTGTGAGGGGGAGACTTTAACTTCCATCGCCTTTCCGGCTCCAGCCCAGAGAATAACGACTGCTCAGGAACTGGGCTGCCTTCGAGCTAACCCTTCACATCTGCGTCACGCCTCCCATGAGTCACAGAGGAGCTCTGCACCTGAAACTGCGAATTACTCCAAGAAAGTGGTTCTCAAACTTTGGCACACATCACAGTCTGTCTTCTCAAAACCCCCAGAACCTTTCATTCAGTAGGTCTAGGACAGAGCCTGACATCTGCATTTCTAACTATGACAGTGCTGTGGTCCTGTAAACACATCTTGAGAACCTCTGCCGTAAGGGTTTGGCTATAAGGAACAGCTATGGGGCTTTGCTGTGTCACCTTGATGGCCTGCCTATTAACATGACAAACTGGTCCCTAAGGACTGGGGAAATTTGGGAGTGAGGGAGTCTACTCCCTTCTCTCAGAGACAACACAGTCCGTGCCAGGTTGGCCGTGAGTTATGGGATTCTGCCCCCACCCCAGTGAGGCAGTCTCCTCATCTCTCCCAGGCTGACTTGGCATATCTACCCAGCCAGATGGTCCCCCAGGATGGTCCATATGGGTCTGCTTAGGAGAATGAATGAACTGTGTCTGTAAAGAGCTGGCAGCTCTCTGGAGAGGGCACCTCAGCCCAATCACCATCATAATAAATGCTTTTCATTCACATGGTGCACTGTGGGTCCTCAGGGCACCCATGGGCCTCAGTTCGCTGGGGCTTTACGACAACTTGGACAATCAGGTTGGTAGGAAACAAGGTGAGAAGATGGCCATGTACCAATAGTATCATTCTATGGTTGAAAAGCTGAAGTTCAGAGGCCCCAATTCACAAGGCCAGTTAGTAACAGGATCAGAGTTCTTCACACACTGGTTCTTCATACAACAGCAAGTGTAAGTCACTCATCTGGTCAACGTCATGGTTTCTGAAGCACTTTGACACATATTATGCGATTTCACCTTTGTTATAATTCTATGAAGTCGTTATAAAGCCACTGAGAGGTTTGGTTCTTGTCCAGACCACATGGAAGGAATGAGGCAGAACGGGTCCTGACCTGGGCTCTGAATTCGGCTGCTGAGTTTGACTCTTGTCTAACATTGCACGTTAGCTAGCAAATCAAAGGCTCTGAGAAGCCCAATACTAGAGAAATCTGGGCAACATTTTAAAACTCAACATTCATTACATGTATTTGAACAGGGGGCACTTTTTCACCCCAACAGTGGTAGGAGATACTGTGTTATATCATGGCTTTTTTCTTGGAATTAATATATAGAATTATTAAAGATAGATGAAACATACTTTTATTCTTTGGGGACCTCATATTCTTCTGGGGGTTAAGACATATGGGAAAACTGAGGAGAGATGTATTAGAGTTTAGAGGTAGGACTGACTCATACTCACTGAAGGCTTCTCAAAGGAGACAACACTTGGGTTGGGCCATGGCAGATCAGTAGGGACCACCTGACAAGGACAGACGGGAGGGTGTCCCAGGCAAAGGCCGGGGCACAAATAACATGCCCGCACGGGATGTGTCAGTCTTGCTGCCTGCACTGCCCCGAGTTCCTGTATCCTCATCTCCACCTCATCTGACTGAGCCAGGGACAACCAATCCCTAGGCTGGCCATAATCTGTGACATATGTGGTCCAGCTCAAAGAAGTAAGCTAGAGCAATCAGATTCTCAACTTGGGAAATCTGAGCAAATACATGGAAAGACTCAATGATCTGTGGCAACTACTGCCGCTGAAAATTCTTGAGGTGGAGTCAGGCTGGAGAGAACCGGATGGACCAGGTGCTGTTCAGTTACCCCAGCGGGGGACCGGGGGCACCGCGGGGAAGGCGCGTGCTTATTCCTTAAGCAGAGGGCTCTGGCTGGAAGAAGATGAGAGGAACCGACACTCGGTTGGGGCTGATCCACGTGAAGAGCAGATATTGGCTGTAAAAGCCAAGAACTCTCCCGCTGGGGACCCCGCAGCCCTGGGAATTCAGAACCTCCTGAGGCCTGGCCCCAGCGAAGCCAGCCCTGCCATCACCCCAAAGTTCGCAGCCCCCATCTCTTCTTCTAGCCTCTACAGGTGGAAGGAGTTGGATGACGACCTTCTAAGAGCAAGGCGGTGCAGTATTATGGAGAGGGCAGGGGGCTAGAAGTCAGCCGTCTGTGTTCCAGTGTGCCGACCGGTACCCATTCCATTTCACGTCTATCTGCGCCCTCACCTCCTCTACTGGTATCCCAGACACAATAAGGAGTGTGGGGAAGAGCAAAGGCGGTGCCGTGTGTGAAAGCCCTTGGTCAGCCTCGCGAGGAGCATAGGTTTATTACCGTTATCAGTTGTGGAATGTAGGTAAGGAGGAAAGGCGGAGATGCTTTAAAAGCCACGTGGGGGCCGGCGATGCCTGGGGGAACGCCGCGAACCAGTCTCCAGCTGTAGTGGACCACGAGGTCCCGAGGGGGGTACAGCGTGAGGGCCGCACCCCAGCCCTCCTCTCCCATATCACCCCCCAAAGTCACATGTGTGCCCAGTGGCGATCATGAACGTGCTCAAGCGAAGGCACAGGAAACAGCAGGTCAACTGGGGAAACTGAGGCCCAGAAGGGTTATGTGAGATCGTGATGCTGACGAATTAATCAGCGATGAGCAAGTCGGGCACTTCAGATCCATCTGTAGAGCAGTGACCCCAAGGCACCGGGACGGTGATGGGTAAGAGGAGGGAGAGGAGAGGTCAGAAGGTGTTGTCTGGGGGACAGTGAGGAATAGGGGGTGTGGGGAGGGGGCAGAGCTCAACGGTGCCTGAGGGAGGGGGTCTCTGGGAAGGGAGAAAGGTGAGAGGGGTCAAGGGAGTGGGAGTGAATGGGCAGGGACCACTCATTCAGCATCACAGTTGGCACAGGGCTCACCTGGCTGCCCCTCTCATTCCAGGGTATCTGACCATGGGCACCCCTGTCTCAGACATCACTGATGCTGAACTGGAGTGAGAGTACACCTGACTGACTGATCATCTTGCAGATGAGGAATCTGAGGGGAGGGGCTAGTCCTGAGTCCCCTGACGTTAGGGGTTGACTTGGCCCCCAGGCCGGCATCTTCCAGGTTCTGCCTCAGCGACCTCCCATTCCTCCGTGGCCCACCTCCTTCACCAGGCCCGGCTGGGCCACAGGGGCTGAGAACGGCTACTGGGCTGGCAGAGGGCTGCTCCAAGGGAGGGTAACGAGTTGGGGGCATTGTTCTTCCCTATCAGTCAACCGTCAATTTTTCACCTTTTTCTGTATTTACATTTGCAATTACTCCAATTTCCAGGAAAGAGAGGAGAAAGAAAACAAAACGTGATTGAAGACTCATCTCTGGAACTTTCCAACCTGAGAGCACAGAGCTCTTGTTGTGCTGCCGAGTCTGGGTCTGGCACCACGCACAGCCAGGCCCCATCTCTAGAGGGCAGAGCGCAGGGGATTTACAAGACGCTGTCTGAGCTGAAGCCGCCCGTCTGCACACCAGGGAGACGTGTTGTGCTCACACTTGTGTTGAGCTGTAAGGGATCCGAGGGCAGAGTGCTGAGGTATCCGTATTTTCGGGTGGAGGAGGTCATGGTGAAGTGAGGGGCTCAAGGGAAAACATTTATTGAAAGCTTCCTATTAGGTTGAAATTGCCTACAATGGACCATTTTGGACCCACGAACACCACAATTTCATATGATTCAACCTAATGCATACAGACGCTGTGGAATCCTTCATAAACACTCGTCAAGGAAAACATCTTCACTGCATTTTGCCTGATTAGGATAGTAGACTCAAAGCGAGGGAGAGAAATGGACAAATGCTGAAACTTGGAACAAAGGACAACCGTTTGGTCCCTATTTGCAGGAGAGCCTTAACTCTGAGACAGAGCCACTTCCTTCACTTTCAGCTCAAACGTCCCACATTATCCTCCCACTGACACCTGCGCCTTTTGTGTGAACTTCCGGTGGTCTCATGTGCCAGCCACAAGGTCTTTCAGAATTTTATCTGAGTAGGTAGGGGCCACAAAAAACTGGAAACATGTCCAAGGAAGGCAGGAGGTTGCAGAGAGGCTGCTACCGGCACTGGCTCTAAAGGAGTCTGTCGTGCCTTAAGTGGCTGCGTTCTCTCCATGCTGTGTGACCCCTTCATGGCCAAAACTGAAGGGCAGCCCCACCACGGGCTAGCTGAGCACCCATTGTTTAGTTGCCCTTGCTTGAAAGGCCTATCTGGGCCAGTCAGATGCCTTTCTTCAGAATTTGAGACTGAGGCAGTGCTGGTTGCCTGTGAGGGCTCAGCTGAAGGGTCCTGGGGTGGATTTGGGGCCGAGGCAGCCATTCTGGGCCACGTTCCAGCTGAGGTTAAGCGGCAGCTCTTTAGCAGAGCAAGGATTTGAATTCAGGTGGTTAAGAATCCACCTGCCAGTGCAGGGGACACAGGTTCGTGCCCTGGTCTGGGAAGATCCCACATGTCGCGGAGTAACTAAGCCCGTGCGCCACAACTACGGAGCCTGCGCTCTAGAGCCCGCAAGCCACAACTACTGAGCCTGCGTGCCACAACTACTGAAGCCCATGAGCTTAAAGCCCGTGCTCTGCAACGAGAAGCCACCCAATGAGAAGCCTGCAAACCGCAACGAAGAGTAGCCCCCGCTCGCCGCAACTAGAGAAAGCCCGTGTGCAGCAACAAAGACCTAAGGCAGTCAAAAATAAAAATAAATAAATTAAAAATATATATATTGGGATAATGAGCTACCATGTGGGTTAGGGTGAGGATAATAAGATAACCCATCTAAAGGCCTAGCACAAGGTTTGGTACCTGGCCAGGACTAAATATGGGTCGGCTCTGATTAATGGTGACGAGGTGGATGATAGTTCTTTGCCCTCATTCCCTCCTCAACACTGTTCTCACTGTCCCCTCACCTGGATCACCCTCCACATCTCCCTGTCCAAGTTCTACCCCCTGGCAAGGCCCAGCTCAGATGGTTCTTCTCTGAAGACTTGGGTGGCTCTTCCAGGGGGAAGAGGTCACTGCTTTTAGCTTCCAGAAAGATCAGTTATATTATTTCTGAAGTCTCAGCAATCTTGGCAAACTTTCATGGCAGATGCCTTTGCTATTTAGGGTCATACCATAGCCAGATTCAAAACTCATCCTGTCCTCCTGGTCATAGGTGAGTGCTGTGCCAACCCCCAGTTCTCCCTGTCCTCTGGAATATTCAAGGTACCCCATGTGTTCTAGCAAACATTTAGAGAAGAGCTAACACCCATCCTTCTCAAACTCTTCCAAAAAAATTGCAGAGGAAGGAACACTCCCAAACACATTCTACAAGGCCACCATCACCCTGATACCAAAACCAGACAAAGATACTACAAAAAAAGAAAACTACAGACCAATATCACTGATGTATATAGATGCAAAATCATCAACAAAATACTAGCAAACCAAATCCAACAGCACGTTAAAAGGATCATACACCATGATCAAGTGGGGTTTATTGCAGGCATTCACGGATTTTTCAATATATGCAAATCCATCAATGTGACACACCATAATAACAAATTGAAGAATAAAAACCATATGATCGGGCGTCCCTGGTGGCGCAGTGGTTGAGAGTCCGCCTGCCGATGCAGGGGACACGGGTTCGTGCCACGGTCTGGGAGGATCCCACATGCCGCGGAGCGGCTGGGCCCGTGAGCCATGGCCGCTGGGCCTGCGCGTCCCGAGCCTGTGCTCCGCAACAGTAGAGGCCACACGGTGAGAGGCCTGCGTAATGCAAAGAAAAAAACAAAAACAAAAACAAACAAAAAAACCCCATATGATCATCTCAATACATGCAGAAAAAGCTTTTGACAAAATTCAACACCCATTTATGATAAAAACTCTCCAGAAAGTGGGCATAGAGGGAACCTACCTCAACATAATAAAGGCCATATACAACAAACCCACAGCAAACATCATTCTCAATGGTGAATTATTAGAGAAATGCAAATCAAAACTACAATGAGGTATCACCTCACGCCAGTTAGAATGGGCATCCCTCAGAAGATCTACAAACAACAAATGCTGGAGAGGGTGTGGAGAAAAGGGAACCCTCTTGCACTGTTGGCGGGAATGTAAATTGATACAGCCACTATGGAGAACAGTATGGAGGTTCCTTAAAAAACTAAAAATAGAATTACCATATGACCCAGCAATCCCACTACTGGGCATATACCCAGAGAAAACCACAATTCAAAAAGACACATGCACCCCAATGTTCATTGCAGCACTATTTACGATAGCCAGGACATGGAAGCAACTTAAATGCCCATCAATAGACGAATGGATAAAGAAGATGTGGTATGTGTATACAGTGGAATATTACTCAGTCACAGAAAGGAATGAAATTGGGTGCCCACGAGTAGCGTAAATCCACATTCAAATAGAACTGGTGAACAGTCCACTTTCCCGATGCTTGAGAAATGGAGCATTGACGTGGATGGACCTAGAGACTGTCATACAGAGTGAAGTAAGTCAGAAAGAGAAAAACAAGTATCATATATTAATACATATATGTGGAATCTAGAAAAATGGTACAGATGAACCGGTTTGCAAGGTAGAAATAGAGACACAGATGTAGAGAACAAACGTATGGACACCAAGGGGGGAAAGGGGGGGGGAGGGGGGGTGGTAGTGGAATGAATGAAGAGATTGGGACTGACATATGTACACCAATACGCATGAAATGGATAACTCATAAGAGCCTGCTGTATAAAAAATAAATAAATTAAATTAAATTAAAAAAATTAAAAAGTACCCCATGTGAAGTGCCAAGCTCTGGCTGGGATTCTACCTGGCATGTTCTTTTTTGTTAACAATTCCCCTTTGCAGAATCTGCAGGCTGACTTAGCAGGGTCTCCTGGAAGGGTGGGCAGAAAGAGTGCTCTTCTTACATGTGGTGGTCGACGGTATATCTCAGGAACTATCCCCTTGATTTCTGAGATGCTTAATGATATCTCATTGGCTTGGTCATTTCCTGGGTCTTTATAATCCAATAATTACTAGTTATTGAACCTCCTCATGTACTAATCACTGTGCTAAAGCCAGAATATACAATTCCTTATTTACTCCACTCAGCATCTCTATGAGATAAGTACTATTATTATCAGTATTTTACAGATGGATAAGTTGAGACTAAGAGAAGAAAAGGAACTGACCAAGTTCACACTGCCAGTAAATAGCAGGATGGAGACTTGAGCCCAGAATGTCAGACTGCAGGGCCAGAGTTCTTAACTGATATGATACTGAGTTTGTCAAGGTATCTCTGAAGTTGTGTATGTGTGTGTGTGTGTGTGTGTGTGTGTGTGTGTGTCATGAACAACTTACAGAAATGTAGGAAAAAATCCAACGATAGGCTTTGTTCTTTGAATTAAGCAATGTTGTATTCAGAAGATATTTTATCTTATTTATTTGGAACTTTAATTCTCTGAATGATGACTGATAGGACTAACCAAATTCTATAATTTTTAATAAATGTTTCAGTCTAAGGTGAAAAGTAAAGATGAAGATCCCTTACTCAGATAAATATTTGAGCCTCAGGAGGAACGTCAGGGAATCAGCCTGCCGTGTAGGGCTCTCCATCTTGTTTGTCTCCAGATAAGAACAAAAGTCTCCCTGCATTTGGCCCCCAGGAAGCAGTCCGGCTGAAAGCAAATTCTTCTAAGGGCTCCGGAGGAACCATTTCAATCTTAATTTTGCTCAAGCATCGGGAAAGTCGATTGTTCACCAGTTCTACCTGAATGTGGATCTACTCTACTCGTGGGTGCCCACCTCTCTGCACAGCTTCTCATCTGCATCTCCATAAAATAAATGGTGTGTGGTCTCAGAGAGAGGCAGGCACTGATGCCACCTCTCCCGTTTGGAGTCACCTGCTCTTCTCTGTTTCCACAGCTTCCCCCACGGTGGCATTTCATTCTGTAATAACTGGTTGTCATATATCCTTCTTCTTGACGATGGCACAAGCTCTGTGAGGATCAGAGATTCCCTACTATGCACATTCCTAGGTGATTAATATGTATTTGGGGAATTAATAAACAAATGGTTCCAGCAGAGGACTTTTTCAACTAAGGGATGAACAATTAG
This sequence comes from Neophocaena asiaeorientalis asiaeorientalis, assembly GCF_003031525.2. Lineage (NCBI taxonomy): Eukaryota > Metazoa > Chordata > Mammalia > Artiodactyla > Phocoenidae > Neophocaena > Neophocaena asiaeorientalis. The sequence continues at coordinate 563,017 of NW_020175666.1, forward strand.
AAATATTCTAAGTATATCTAGAAGGATGGCCCAAAGCAGAATTTAAAAGGAGCCTTTCAACTTGCACTGTAGTATCGGCAGTCATGCAAACTGGGACCGGTGTCTTCCCTGGATCATCAAATTAGGGTTTGCACTGCAGACAGTCCCCCATGCCTTGACAGAGGGGTTATTTAGGCTGACCCATTGCTCCTCTGCACTGAGATCCTAACCTCCATCCCCTTCAAGCTCCACTGAAGCTGTGCTATGCGGCTTTCAGACTGTCCCCACCCCCCT
>NW_020175666.1:563366-603995 GCF_003031525.2 Neophocaena asiaeorientalis asiaeorientalis
GGTATCCCAGCCTTCTCAGCGGGGAGCTTAGTCAATTAGCCTAGAAATCCTGTTCCCTCTTCATTGGGTGTTTTCTTGGGGTTGGGCCAAGTCATGGTATTTCATTAGGATAATCAAAGGGAGAAAGGCAAACTCTCAGGATGTGAAAGTCCCTCACATAATAAAAGCTGACGGGTAGTTTATGGCTGTTCCACCTGAGGGTGACTTTGGGATCAATACACTCTCTAGTTGGACTTCCAGAGACTCAGTTGATACAGGCTCTCGGTATCATTAGTGGGCTGCACCGGCCAGCTCACGTCCCAGAAAGGGGCCAGCGCCACCCAGTTCATCCCCAGACTGCACATCTCCCGAGCAGGCGGCCTGGTTGGGTGGTCTCACCACCATCTCCCCTCCTCTCTCCATCTTGTATTCTACCTGATACAGAGTTAATGCAGCTTGGCCCTTTGGTGGTGCCTACGTCTTTGCAGACTTTGTCCAAATGTTTCCACATTGCTGTGGGGAAGAAGATGTGCATTTCAATTCCCTTCTCATGTCCAGGGCAATGGGTGTCCACAGTCCGAAAGCCTGATCAGATTTACAAGCCATGAGTTGTGGCTTTTCCGCCTTATCTCAAGTGTCCCTGGCCTTCTGCCGTCCACTGACTCTGCTCGGGAAGGCAGAGGCACACAGCCATGAGGGAGCCTTCTGAGTCTCAGTCTCCATTTGAGCCTGAGTGGGTTCCGTTTCCTTTCTTTCTGCATAGCGAGCTGCTGCAGAGTCTGTACGCTATCCTGAGCTGGCCAGACAACCCTCCCCCATCTCAGGTCTAGCCTCTGGGAGGCCTACTGGCCTCTGCAGAGTAGGAAGTACAAAGGACACACATTATCCAGAGCTTCCTACACAAGGCTCACCCCTGCACACAGTGGGTTCTTTGCTCTAAAGCCATGTATTGAACCTGTTTTTGTTAGTGACTTCATGTTAAGGTTTTGTTCATTGGGCATCTTCCATGTGTACGGCTCTGTGGTAGGTGTCTGGTGCTGCGGAAATACAGAGATGATTCATGGACTCTTATCCTCTAAGAGTAGCAATGATAGGGCAGATATGATAGGAGCACAAATAACAAGGAATTGTGGTAAAACATAGGTACCATAATGGTGGTAAAAATAAAGCCTGCAGACATTTAGAGGAGGAGAAGTTATTTCTAGGTTGACGAGATGAATTAGTTATGCTTAATTTTTGTGCTTTATAGTTGAGATGCTTGTGTATGAGGTTTGTTGAAAGAGGGGTGGTAGGAAGCCCACTTGTTCTCGGTTCTTCCAAGGATAGAGTGTTTCTCTGAATCCCCACTCTCTACTCATCCTGTCACTGGGACCTGGAAACAAAGAGGCTGCCAGGGGCTCAGTAAGAGGCCAGGAGAAGTGGAGAAGAACGGCCACATCTGAGGGAGGTTCCCAGAGGCTGCGCCGTCAGAAGCTGAACAGCAAAGTTGCCCGGATCCTCCTGTTGGAAAGACTCTCTCAGGAGCCCTCAGGAAACTGATGCACCTCAAATCCACACCCCGGATTGGCAAAACAGGTCCCCGTGCTGTTAGCAGTGGTGACAGCTTTCAGACGGGGCATATCCTGAGAAAACCATAATTCAAAAAGAGTCATGTCCCAAAATGTTCATTGCAGCTCTATTTACAATAGCCCGGAGATGGAAACAACCTAAGTGCCCATCATCGGATGAATGGATAAAGAAGATGTGGCACATATATACAATGGAATATTACTCAGCAGTCAGCATTATTCACCAGGGCAGGAGAATTGGTTTTGGTATCTGGGAAAAAAGAGCCGTTTGGGTAATTACATTCTGTTTCCCCGAGTCTCCTCTAACGTATTAGTGGGAGATAAGATTCCACGTTTTAAGTCCAGAACCATCCCGCAGAGCTGCTATCAAACAGCTGTCACTTTCCTCCCCATAACTGGATGCATTTCTCTGCAGGAAGAATGACCCCTGGGGTGTGTGTGCGTGTGTGTGCGTGTGCGTGTGCGTGCGTGCGTGTGTGTGTGTGTGTGTGTGTGTGAGATGCATCAATCCTGGCATGCAGGAAATGTATGCCACAGGCAGAGGCAATGCACTGTAGTGGGAAAAACACTGCACTAGTTGTCTGGAGACCAGATTCTGGTTTTGGCTCAGTCGTGACTTGCTGTGAGACCCTGAGTCAGTCACTTGATTTCTCTGGTGCCTGGGTTTCCTAAGCTGTGAAGTGAGGAGGCCGGGATGGGTGATTCCCGTGAGATCTACAGTTTGGGCTCACTGGGTGGGCTCTTTTTCAGCAGAGCAGGGGCTCTGCATGACTCTTGCTTTGGGCTGGAAACTTTCAAAATGGATTGGCCACGTGATCCTTGGATACTGTGGTCTACCCACTGCCAGCAACCCAGAGAGTGAAGGCTGTGGAGGCACTGGGCCAGGGTTCTTCTTTGCTCCTCACTGACCTAAGGCATAAGAAGACTGGAAACAAATTACACTGGGCTCATCCTTTCCCTCACTTCATTGCTTTTCATGATCCGTATCAGACCTCTGACCCCATTAAAGTAATGGGAAATTAGGGAGAGAAGGATGGGGAAAGGACACAAAGGCTTTGGGGGTAAGACGGAAAGTGGGAAGGGGCTGGAAAAGGAGGAGAAACAGAGAAATGGAGAGTGTGGATGGATGCGGGGAGTGCAGGCGTGGATGGGGGGCGAGAATTAGCAGTGTGTGTGGGAAAGAGGGACAATCGTGGAGACAATCATGGAGAAGGCGGTACTGGAAGGAGACCAAATACAGGAGACGGCAGCGGTTCTGGAGGTAAGTGCTGGAAGTTTAAGAAGTTCAGTTCCTCTTTCCCTCCCTCCCTCCTTCCCTCCTTCCTTCCTTCTTTCCTTCCAACAAACACTTATTAGCAATCCACGACCTGACACACAATATTCTACATCAATGGCCTAGGTGCTAAAGGTGCAAACGTGAGCACAACATGGTCCTTGCATGCAAAGGAGCTCACAGTATATTAGGAGGAGGCAGAGTGTTTACTGTGTGACAAGGTGCGGAAAGACTCTCACAGGAGAGGTGTGTATGCAGCAAGGGGAGTGGATCAATCATACGGGATGGGGGAGGGAAGGGGGGTCAGGGAGCCTTCATGGAGCTGGATGGATCTCTCTAGAGGAAGAGAAGAATTTCTGTGCTTTTCTATATGCAGCTTCCCCTCTAAAGCTTTGTCGAATTATCTTCACACAAACCCCGAGTTAGTCACTCCATTCTCCCTATTTCCACAGCGCTGTGAAACCATTTTATCTGCTTTCACCTCACCGTATGGTAATCACTTCCTTCAGTGCCTGCCTTACTCACTAGGCTGAGCTCTTTAAGGCCAGGAAACTTGGTTTAATTGCTTTTATATTTATATTGTCCAGGATCTAGCACGGAGCCAGCAAACAGCAGATGCCAAAAGAAACCACAACCCCCCAAACTCCAGCACCCCCAGAACAATAACAAAAACCACATTGAATGAAAGTGTTAGGCATATGTAATTTCCCTTCTACTGGTTCCCATCTACATGGGCTACAACCACAACTAACTTTCTAGCCAGCATTTCCATCACATTGCTGATATTTTGGGTGGAAAAGGGAAAGATGTTCCTCTGAATGCTTTTATCAACATCCATGCCTTGCCTTCCCTCTTTTCCCTGCCTCTCCTTCCCTTCCCTTCCCTTTCTTTTGCACCTGCCTCTTCCCATCTGCAGGGATCCTGAGTGAAAGGGGGTGAGCCCCAGTTTCCCTTTCATCCTGGCTGTCTAGGGCCTTTTCCTACCAGGGATCTCTTCTCAGGCACAGCCTGGGGTGTGGACTAACATAATGAATCAATGGCTTTGGCAATGTCTGTTTCCTGGGAGCACAGACCCCACTTTGGCTTCCTTATTCCTGGGGGCTTCATCCATTGCTGTTGGGCTATTTTCTGGAAAACAGCATATCCAGGGAATTGGAGGCAGGACCTTTTCCATGGAGTGGTGCCTCTCTGAGCTCACAGCACTCAGCCCCAAAGAGGTTGGTCTCTTGACTGGGAAGTCAAGTGTAGGTGGAAGTCAGCTGTCCTCCTCCCTCATACCCTCATGAAAACTTCACTTCTACTGGGACATGTCCACTAGGTCTATGAGCTCCCTCGACCACTGTCACCTCTGGATCTAAGGGGTAGGTTTGATGATTGTCTAGACTATAGTTGGCTTGGCCTACATATAGTTTACTCAGTATATTTTTCTGAGGGAATTGTGTCTTTTAATCTTTGTACACAAGCCCAGGGACCTCAGTGATGGACACATTTTAAAAACAGAAATAAATAACTCTTCAATTCATCATTCCCACTGTGAAAGCAGGATACTTGGAAAGCTGTAGAATTTGTCAACAATTCAGACTCAGTTATCTCTTCAGAAAAGTTATTAAAAAGTGTATAGAAGAAACCAGATTGCAATCTGTTTGTGAAAAGCATTGGGAGAATACAATACCGTAGCTGGAAACTGGGGTACCACTGCTGCGGACTGACACAGCTTTCTCTCCGAGACCTCCTTCTTCCTCCCATCTTGGGACTGAGATTAAGAAACTCTAATGGTCTCTCTGAAATACATCTAAGCCCTTAAAAATGTCACCCAACCTCACAGTCCCTCATTATTATGGGCCATAAACACATATTCAAAATGGGAAAAAACTAAATATGACTGAGTTAATGTTCTACGTTGAATTGCAGTCTTTCATGATGAGAGATTAATTAAAAGGAGGCTTTTCATCCAGATTCCTATGTCTAAGACAGCTACCCCACCTCCACGGCAAGACATCTGGTGTTCTCAGACCAGGAACAGAAGTGCCCAGCTTAGGTAATGATCACATTGCCTCATGGCTCCTGGAAAGGGGAACGGAACAGCGTGAGGAGATGTGGTGATTTCTCTGAGACACAGGGCAGGTGTTGACCTGGGGAAGGTTCCAGCTAATGAGGCTGGCTTGCCGTGGGCCTCGTGTTACTGCTTAGGAAAGCTGGAAGTCCCTAGTACGCTTGTGCTAAGACGGAATCAGTTCTGATAGAAATCCTGCCAGTTGTTTCTGAAGGACACATTGCCCTTGAGGAAAGAGCCAACTATCATTCCTCGCAAGTGCCCTGGTTCTCACTGTCCAGGAAACCGAAGCCTGCTCAGGGATCCTTGTCAAGCTCTTCCTTAGCAAAACGAATGAAGGAGAGCTGGAGCTCAGGGCAGTGGTCAGGAGGCCTCCCAGAGGCTGGGTGAAGCTGTCCTGGTGGAGACTGAATGTGGAATAGAGAGCCAGTGTGGGAATGGAGTGATCCTAACACGCTGTTTGTCCTCATTAATTCATCCATCTATTTATCTTTCATCCATCAAGCACATCTTTATTGAGGACTTATTATGTTTCAGGCATTGGACCATTGTGTGAGCTGGTAGGACCCATTTTGGTGAGTGGGGGCAGGAAGGAGGAAGAAATATAGAACTCTAAAGAGAAAGAAGGAAGAGAAGTTTTTGAAAATTTCCTGTGCCAATTTGTTACGCAGGTTGTCTCACTGAGTCTAAGCCCATTGCTCCAAAGCTGGCATTATAATGACTCTCATTTTACAGTGAGGACTAGCCAATGCTTAGAGAGGCTGAGTTAGGTGATTTTGGGGTGTGGCTCCACAATCTGTTTCACTGTGGTGCATGGTCCTCAGAGAGTGTACCATCTAGACGGGCAGGGACACATTCTCATGGGTGTTGGATGAATCAAGAGTTGGTAGACTACACAACACATAGGCCAGTACTAAAAGTGAAATCACTTTCTATGAGAAGCAGTGAGCAGTGGATGCCTTAAGGCTAGTTGGTGCCAAATGAGTGGTTTAAACGACAATACTGTGGGATGTGCTCACGGATGTCACTGGGGGATGAGTTGAGAGTTGTGATGGTCCCTGATGAACAGAGGGGGCTGGGACCAGTGGAATGACCATCTCTGGCCTGTTCGGAGGACAGGTTGTTGATTTGGTGGGTTGGAGTGTGGGATTTAGTCAGAGGCCAAGATGGAGAAGTCTGGGCTGGCAGGTTGGGGCAGAGAAGGGAGGATTCAAGGTCTTTGAACGTGACTCCACAGGTTATAGGGATCTTGAGGAGGAAACAGATGAAGAGGCGCTTTCAAAACATGAATCTGGCCATCACAGAGCCCAGGCTGGGTTTGCCTTAGGTCATGATCTTTTGCCAGGGAAGACCATGGGGTGAACCACAGAGAGGCACACACAGATCTGTGGGGCTCTGAGCTTGACTCGGGATAACAATCCGCACCCAGAAGGAGTGGGTGTTGGCTGAAACATCTTAGAATTCTAAAATACTTAGAGTCCTTTGTCTCCCATCAAAATTGTTGTGGGAATGCGTTCCATGAAGGTCATTAAAAAGGGGCACTGAAAACCCTCTCTGGGGATTGTTTAGCTGGAGGCACAGCTGACAACTGGAGTCAGGGGGTGTGATAATGTGATGATATTTATGATTCAAAATATGATAATATTTTGGAGCATCATCTGAGGTTTCTTTTTCCTAAGCTTTGTAGACCCACTCCCTCATTCGCCTCCATTTAGAGAGTTGCTGTTGCTTTCTCCAGACACTGCCTTGGATGGGGGAGGGCAGATACATTTGAAAAACAGATTTTCAACGGTAAGATCTGGACTTTTGGAGAGTGAACCAGATCCTGGAGTTAAAAAAATTGAGTCTGGTGTATCTGGCACGAAGAGTTGATAAAGCCCCAAAACATAGGCCTGAAACTGCCTAGATAGAAAACATAGAGTGGGGCAGAACCTACAATGGTGTGGGATAGACCCCACAGACAATTAGAAAAGGGGAGCAAATGAGTGGCCCTGCTAGGGCAACGAGATCTGTGCATTTCCTACCTGGGACATGACCTGGCGAGGGTGTGGGAAAGAGACAAAGACCAGAGGTTGAGGGTAGTTGCAAGTAAGAAGACCTGTGTGCCCTGGGTTAGCACTGGGCTGTTTCAGTAGGGTCAGGAGAGTGGAATGGGGCAGCTGGGAGGCTGAGGGTAGAAAGTGCCCCTGAACCCAGAGCAGCATGGGAGGGTGTCAAGGGCCTCAGAGTCTCCCCAAGAGGAGCCCAGAGGTGGCTAAGTGGGTGTGGGCAGAGTTGTAGAGGCTTGTGGACGGAGCTGGAGCGATCCATGTGGACCCGCAAGCAAGACTCCCTCCTTCAGTCACACTCACGGGCCTGGTCCGATGACCAAAGACCAACAGAGATTGAATGAATGTCTTAAGGGAGCCCAGAGTGCATGGCTCTTTCATTACCACATGGCACAGAAACCTTCCCATTTTTACTTGCTCCCCAGAGGAATGGGAAGGGCAAAGGGGAGAATTCTGAACTACTCAAAAGGGACAAAGAAAATTCCCATTCAGAGTTGACTTTGGATTAACTGTTTGCCATCCATGGAAATGGGGGGTTCTCCGAAGAGCCAACTTAAGTTTAATTTCTTTAAAAAATAAATTTATTTTATTTTTGGCTGCGTTGGGTCTGTTGCTGCACGCGGGCTTTCTCTAGTTGCTGCGAGCGGGGGCTACTCTTCGCGGCAGTGTGTGGGCTTCTCATTGCAGTGGCTTCTCTTGTTGCGGAGCACGGGCTCTAGGTGCGTGGGCTTCAGTAGCTGTGGCACGCGGGCTCAGTAGTTGTGGCTCATGGGCTCTAGAGCGCAGGCTCAGTAGTTGTGGCACACAGGCTTACTTGCTCTGCGGCATGTGGGATCTTCCCGAACCAGGGCTCGAACCCGTGTCCCCTGCATTGGCAGGCGGATTCTTAACCACTGTGCCACGAGGGAAGTCCTAATAATAACAATTATTATTCTTATTTTGGCAGGGGAGAATCTGGGATTTAAGCTTATGCTATAGGATGCGTTTGTCTTTGCCTATACTTACAAAGTAGAATGTCCACCTAAATGATTAAGTGAATATCTGAAATCATCTGAAACATTGATACATTTGCCTTGTTTACAATTTCCAGCTGCTGATCTCAATTTTCCACTCCGCTTGGCATTCACAGACACTTTCCACACCGTTCCCTCTTTTTTTTTTTTTTTTCGGTACGCGGGCCTCTCACTGCTGTGGCCTCTCCCGCCGTGGAGCACAGGCTCTGGACGCGCAGACCCAGCGGCCGTGGCTCACGGGCCCAGCCGTTCCGCGGCATGTGGGATCCTCCCGGACCGGGGCATGAACCCGTGTCCCCTGCATCGGCAGGCGGACTCCCAACCACTGCGCCACCAGGGAAGCCCCACACGGTATTGTTTACAATTTCCAGCTGCTGATCTCAATTTTCCACTCCGCTTGGCATTCACAGACACTTTCCACACCGTTCCCTCTTTTTTTTTTTTTTCGGTACGCGGGCCTCTCACTGCTGTGGCCTCTCCCGCCGTGGAGCACAGGCTCTGGACGCGCAGACCCAGCGGCCGTGGCTCACGGGCCCAGCCGTTCCGCGGCATGTGGGATCCTCCCGGACCGGGGCATGAACCCGTGTCCCCTGCATCGGCAGGCGGACTCCCAACCACTGCGCCACCAGGGAAGCCCCACACGGTTCCCTCTTAACTCATTTTTTCGTTCACTCATTCAACACTCTATAGAAACTCATAGAGCCCCTATCATGTGCCAGGCTTTGAGCCAAGAGCTAGGGATACAGAGATGAGGTGGAAGGCTTGCAACTTAGCAGGAGGGGAAAATAACAGAAGCAGAAGTCAAGCAGGCTTTGGTACTTGGATGACCCACCTGAGTCCTGTAAAGCCTTGCTGGAGCTCTGCGCACAGAGCCCTGGGCTACCTCTCCTACCACACTTACTGGAGTTGTCTGCGTGGGAACCAAGGGCTGGGGTGGAGGTGCTGTCGAGGAGTTCTGCACCTGACAAAAGAGCCCATTCGTAGTGACTGTGTGACTCCTTTTCTAGTTTTTGTCTCTGAAAAGCAACAACCAACAATTAGAGACGGGGGAACCTCATATGTCAGTGGGGCCTCTGATGAAGTTGCACCAGATTATATAATAACATGGAAGTGCAAATAAAGATTTTTAAATCTAGAAAAGTCTCAAGAGATTGGATTCTTTAGTAAGGTCTCCAGCCTTGGTTCTGGAAGCCTGGATTTCTGTTGTGGAGTCTAGTTAGTAGATGGTGGGAAAATGGGAAGCCCAATTTATACATCTGGACATATACCAGGTAGGGAGATTCCACCTTCCTTAATCAATGCAAGATCAGAACCTCTAAGTGGTCCAGAAGGAGAACTTCATGGTGGAGTTCTAGACTTGGAGGGGCTAGACTTCAAGCTTTTGCTCCCTCTCTTCTGCTTTTCTTCCCTCCCTTCCTCCTTCTTTTTCTAAGGTTTGTCATTTCCTTGGAGAATCCTATGGATTACTACTGCCATCTTCAATCTGGTCTCAGGAGTGACATTTAAATCCTTTAAGACCCTGGACAGTATCCAGACAAAACTCTTGGAGTACAAGCAAGGTAAGCTGGAACGTTCAACACGACTCTACTAAAGACTGGGAAAGCCAAGGGAGAAAATTTCAGGTGTGCACCACGAGCTTAGACTCTGTGCTTTGCTCACCCCAGAAGAGAAGAAAGTTTTCCCAAGCCCAGCTAGTTTTCCTACCTAGCTTCTAGTGTCTTCCCATGCAGTGAGCGCAACCTCAGCTCCAGTACCCAAGAGCTCACTCCAATTCCATTTCTTGACCCCCAAGAGGAAAACACCAGACCCTCTTATCTACCCAGATCCTTGCCTTTGCCATGTGATTGACACCAGGAAAGATTTCCATCTTAGGTGAGACCTCACTCTCAACTAAAGACGGTGGTCTTGCCCCTAAGGCCCTCCTCAGGGTCACCGTATCCAAATGTCCCTCAAAATTCCTCACTGTTCATGAGTATGTATGTGCTTCTCTCTCTCTCTCTCTCTCTCTCTCTCTCTCTCTCTCTCTCGCTCTGTGTGTGTGTGTGTGTGTGTATGTGTGAGAGAGAGAGAGAGAGAGAGAGCGTGTGTGTTTGGGGGCAGTGGCGAGGTTGCTGAATGAGAGAGTGACAGGTACATGAAGGGAAAGGAGGAAACATGGGGGAAGGGAAAAAGGAGGAGAGGAGAAAATCTCTGCTTAGAATCAGGAAGAAAAGAGGAAGACTCCATGTGCACACCCCCCAGATCCACTCCAGTGTAGCCAACCTGCCTGTCTCAGCTGTTGTCTGCGGGTGTAGAGCCTCAGGCCTGTGCCTGGCGTGAAAGCAGAGCAGGGCTCACTGATAATGGAGGCGGCCACAGCCAGCCCAAGGCTATTCCACGGCCCACTTTTCTTTTCCTCACAAGGAGAGGAAGAAAGATGAGAAGAGAATGAGTTAACAGACAAACAAAAAGACAAAGATATCCAGAGTCTGGGAGAGATAGAGGGAAGAGAGGCTGAGGGCAGGGAGATGTAGCGAGAGGCTGTCGACGGGATGCCCAAAGAAACAACTGAGAAGGAAAATGATCTGTCTGCCTTTACTTATTTATTATCACAGAGTAAACACATGACAGGACTGTGAATGGAGTAGAAGCTTCGGCATTACACATAGCCACAGGTAAGAGATGAGAGAAAGGAATGGGGAAAAGGGCCACACCGGGGGAAGAATGGCAGAGAATGGCCGAGATGACAGGCCTGTAACATTAGTGTACACACATGCTCTGTAGATAAAATAAGAGAGAGAGAGAGAGAGAGCACGTGATAGCCAGTGAGCAAGCGTCCGTGTCTGTGCACTAACGAGAGAAAGATATCATTCCTGAGACGGTAAGATAGGAAGGAAAACAGACACCATCTTTCCTTCTAATTTTCTGCTTTCTGTTCTAACCCACATAATGTAATTCTGGGCATTTCTCACTCCAGCTATATACACTCATGGGCCCAAGTCCATAGGACTGAGGCTTTGGGCTACTCACAGGCTCTCCTCAGCCTCTGGGGACTGGGGTGCAGGGAGCTTGCTCCATTCCTGACCCTCCTAGAGACCCAGGTGACCTCCTCCAGGGTCCCTTCTGCTGCTGTTCCCAGCTGTGACAGCCCGTTCACCTGCACTGCTGTGTTCCTGAGCCATAAACCTACAGATAGGCTGCCTCCTGACCCTGGACTTGGGCTGCCTGTCCCCGTAGCACTGGGGAGCTCATCAGAGCCAATGTTCTCATTATATTTACGTTTCACAAATGAGTGAAAGGATCAGCTTATAAAAGCAAAAGAAAGTTGAGGCATTTGATCTCCTTGGGCCTTTTAAGACAACAGACTTATTATGTTCATGTGAATTTCCAGGAAGAAGCCTCTAATTAAAGCTTATTGCCTCTCAGCTGCCATTGGCTGGCGCTGCGGCTTGTCCTTCCTGTTCATTAGAGCGGAAGGGCATCCTAGTGTGGCTGTAGCCTCACAGAGCCTGTGCCCACCTTCCGGCCCCCCCTCCACCGAGCTCTGGAGGATCCCGGTGCTGCCATGATGACCCCACCGCCCCCCTGAGTGTGACCTGGGATCCAGACAGGATATTACACCCGTGTTCTTGAAGGAAATGATAAGACCCTGGTCTACCAGTTGCAAGAATGATTAATGAGGAGTAATTACTCAATATTTGTTAAGTGTTTTATAGACACAAAATGCTGGCTAAGAGCTAAATGAAGAAGCAAAAGCGGCCAAAGCCGAAAGACTTTACATCCACCCATAAGCTTCTCAGAGAATCCCAGAATGTCGGAGCTGAGGGAAGCAGGGATCCCAGAGACCATTTGCCCTGCGGTTTGCAAGCTGTGCGTTGTGGGGCTTTCCAGGCAGCTGCGGAGCAATTCCCAGTGTTTCTTTCCCAAAACAAATCCCAACTTTAGGCAAACTAAAGTTCCGCAAAAGCTATGCTCACAGCATAACTTGAAGACAGAGAGGGCCCCAAATGGCAAAATAACCATGAGTGAAGAGAGAAGCAGTGCAGGCTCCTGAGCTCCCAAGTCTACGCCCATCAGCGAGCAGAGCAGGCGGCACCCTCACTGTCCTCCACCCTGGACATTCCCAGACCCCTGATGTGAGGCGCTCTGTCCAGGGGTCCAGCAAGAGAGGAAATAAAGTGTCTCCCGGATCTTCAAAGGTTTGGTACCCCTCCCTGTGTCCCCCTTCAAACAAAAACCAAACCAAACCAACTCTGAGATCAATTCTGTCCTTGGGGAAATTTAAGAAGCTTCAGGCCAATGCACAGGGGACTTTGCAATCTCATATTTGTTAGTCCGTCCCTGATCTGGTACCTAAACTTTAGGAACTGAGCCCTTCTCTGCTTCATTTGGTAGATGAGGGCCCCACTGCTGATTTCTGGTGTCACCTGGGTTCTGCCCGCCATTCTGCCCATCCATGGCTTGCATTGAGAGGATACCTTCCCTTTGGCACCAGCTTTCCAGTGGGTGACCCCAGGCCTGGCTGCACCTCCTCTTACCCGTGTCCCTCTGTCCCCCTGGAGTGGTGCTTCACCAACATACCCTCTGATGTTCCCCCAATGGCAGAGAAGGGTGAAGTCACCTCCCAGAATCTGGGGAATTACTACGAGCAGAAAAGGTCTTTTATCTTAAATTCGTGCACAGTTTTCATTGGAGCCCAATACATATCCCTGAAAATTTTAATAGAAAATGTCCTTCCACTCCAGTCTGGAAAGATGTACCATGTTGATTCTGTGGGTTTGGAAACTCCCAGAACATCACTATATATTCTTGAGGTACACGCATCCCAGTGTGAGAAGCACTGGCCACACTTCACCTCAAGCCACTTGGTGGATCCTGCCCCCTCCCCATTTGCCCACAACCAAATGCCTTTAGCCATCCCCTGTGTGGATGAGCCTCTGGAGGCAGTGCAGTGAGCCTGATCTCAGACCTATGGGGCAGAGCACTGAGAGCGGAGTTATCCCACCCCTCCTCCAGGGGACGTCCTGTCCTTAGACTTCACCGAGTCCCTGAGTTGTACAACTCACTGTTGGCCCGGTTTTCCCTGATGACTCATACCAACTGTTTGTACCAGGTTAATTAAGAGTTGCCAAGGCCATTGGATCAATACCACCATGACACACTCTTTGGACTTAGAAAAGAGTAGAACTAACGCTGTTTGATTTCCCACTAGGTTCCAGGCATGTAGGCACACAGACTAACATATTTAATCCCCACACGGACCCTGGGGCAGGTACCATTGTCTTCATTTCACACACGAATTATCCAGTACTGCAGGATGTAATGGATGTGCAGCACCCAAACAACTCAGGACCCAAATCCATGTTTTCCTCATCCAAATCCTATCCTCCTTCCACTATTCATTATGTGGTGTCCCTTGTTGTTCTTTCTGTTGCATCTTTTTGCCCGTTTCACCTGTTATGGCCTCTATCAAAGAATGAAAGAAACAGAAGGGGTGAGGTTGGAATATACGAATTTTTCTCTCAGCTGTTCCAGGAAGATGAAAGGAGGCTGGGAGAGGTGGTGGATTGAAAGAGAAGTGTCAGTTTAGACACGGGTTATCATCTCCGGAATTAAATTATCTGGGTCCGCCCTGTTTGCCTCACAGCCCCAGGTTTTAAGGAATGGCTACAGAAGGGCCTTAGAGACCCGAAGAGGGAACACAGCTTCACCAAGCCCCTCATTCATCACCAGCTGGAGCGATGGTCTCATTAATAACCAGGGCTTAATCCTCTGCATTCAGAGACTCCCATTACCCAAAATAATAATTTTTTTAATTACCCAGGCAGAGTGGTAATCGCATATTGAACACTAAGAATGATTTAAAGCTAATAAATACTTTTGGAAATTTCTTGAACATTTTAATGAATTAACAGTTATGAAATATTTATAAGCAGTAACAACACCATTTAGTACCATTAATAAAATAAATACATTAGTCAGAGAATGAAATTCATTACTATTTTACTACTAGACATTGATGTCAATGACTGAATATTGCTCCAAATTACTTGTCAGATAGCCCAATTATTTTAGTGTGATTAATCTTTTCAATTATTTCTTTTATGTAGTTGTAATTTGGAAGTAATTTTCTTTTGGGAGTACAATGACCTCAGCACACTCGTTCCTTATCTATTTATATTTTAAGACCTTTTGTGTCTGCCCCCATTTCCAGGTGATTTTCAATGGTCGAATATTTAAAATAGTCGCCCAAGCGGTCATTATTGTTCCTAAGCACTTCGTGGGGCATTTCTAGTTGGTTTTATCAGTGATTATGAATAAGCCATTCATAAGCCAACAGCAGCTATGCATCAGTAGGGAAAGGAGGGGCGGACAAAGTTCTTTTCTGGTTCCACAAGCTGAGGGCCTGGTTGTTTTAGACCCCATGTTTAGTCTGCTTGAGGAGACAGTGTGATAAGCAGGTCAAAGGACTTTTAGGCTCTTCCTTTGTCTCCAAGCATCTCCACAGGATTAAACGGTCTTTCTCCTTTGGGGACAGAGTGGATTCTGTGCACTGAGTCACAAAGGAACAAATGACTGTATTAGAGATAAAAGCATACAGAAGCAGCTTCCTTCAAAATCAGAATGTAGATCTGGGCTGTCAGGGTCTTTGTTGGACATGGGATAACCTCTCCCTCGGCCCAATGGTTCAGACAATGCCCAGAGTGAGAGTGAAAGGTAGATTCAATTCACATGCCAATTAGAGAACTATTAGGGAATATTAAGGAATTATTATTAAAATTGTTATGTGTGATAATGATATTATGGTTCTTTCTTTTTTCTCTTAAAGAGTCTTTATCTTTTAGAGGTGTATGCTGAAATGTTTATGAATGAGATGATATAATGTCTGGGGTTTAGAAAAAGCAGTCTTGGAAGGAAAGAGTGCAGTGGTGGGTTACAGCCAGCGCATACTCATTGGCAAGAGCTGATTATTAAATTTTCAGAAATTTTGTGAGCTAGCTGATAAACAATTACTATTGAAAATTAAATTCTATAAATTAACAATTAAATAAAATATATTATTAAAAAGGTAATATATTAAAGAAAAAACAATAAAAATTAAAGTGAAAGGTGGGTGTGACCCTGCAAATATATAACATACCCTGGGCTAGTCGTGCAGGATTATTCAGCCCTGGTTCCAGAATGAGGACATTTAGCTCAGTCAGGGGACATGGGAGAGAGAGGAAGATGGTATTTACTGTGCCAAGCACTGTCCTAGGGGCTCTTCACACAGTATCAGTTTTAATTTCCCAGCAAACCCATAATTATGTATTATTAGCTCCATTTACTTATGAGAAAACCCAAACTCATAGATAAAAACAAACTAACAAACAAACAAAAAACCTCTTCTGAGCTCAAAAGGGTGGTAAGTGATGGAGCTGGAATTCTACACTCATTCTGTCTGATCCCAAAGCCTGTAATCTCTCTCCTACATTGTAACAGCAAAACCTTTATTCACTGCTTACCATGGGAAAAACACTGTTAGTTGCTAACTGGGATATAGGAGATTAAAAAAAAAAGACACGGTCTTTTTAAAACTAGAATCTAGCATCCATCTATTGAGCAAGACATAAATAACTCTGGAAGGAAGTAGACTGTTCTAAAACAGAAATATATGGAAACACAATTCTGGGCTGAGACTTCTTGGAGGAGACAGTATTTGAGCTGAGATTTTAAAAGACATGTAGGACTGGGACAGGCAGATATTGGTAATGGGGGAGGGGGGCAGAGCTGGAGCGAAAGCTTGAGGTGGGGAGGCATTTGGGGAAATGTGAGTAGATCTCAGTGGCTAGATGAAATCATCATTTTAAACAGTATAGTCCACAGATAAATTATGGGCAAGAAGTTTTAGAAATTGGAAATTAAGAAGGGGAGTGTTTGGTAAACGGGGTTCACCCTCCACCTGGAAGACACAGTGAGAACTGAGTGAGGACACCAGGCTGTGGCTCCGATTTTTCCTTGGCTTTCACTTCCAAGCAATAGCTCCCACCACCGCACAGTTGATTCAGTCCCTTAAAGAGACCAACCCAGGTGGTGGCCACCTGGGTGCCAGCGTCAGGTTGGCAATGCTGCAGCTCCCATTGCCCACTTGGCATTTGGTTATCATTAACATGAAACGTTTACAGGAGGCGTCAGAAGAGCCAATTTATTTCTGTGAATAGTAGTTTCTCCATGAGAAACCGAGCAGCAGAAAGGGAGCAGCTTCATTTTTAAAGGCCTCAGGCCAGGTGAGGGCAGAGAAGTCAGGTAGCTCAGGGCAATACCTACAAACACACCTCCACAGCCATCTTCTCTTTTGACCCTCATGATTAAGGTCAATTTCAGGACACCAATTGACATATTGTTATTTTAAACTAAAAAACGATCAGTGTGCCAATTCTGGGGGACACCTTTAATGTCCCTTCTGATCCACAGAGTTGGCTAGTCTATGGCAAATAAGAGGTGGAAAGGGGACTTAAATCCCCTGTTTGCTGATTCAGCGCACGTTCTGTGGTCTGAGAAAGGCGCATTGCAACTAGTTTGGAGGAAGACATCTCTACAAATGGAGCACACATTCAATACCTCTGGTATTGAATAAGCCAGGGAGGTCTTTTGGAAACAGCGTTTGTGCCGAGTAGAATGGAGGTCTTAAAGCCACCACACCAAAACTCAGTCCTAAGACAGAAACGAGTTTATATCAGTGTCACCATATACATATTGTGTTTAGTTTAGTACTGCTCAGTGAATATCTGTCGAATGAGTGAGTGAATGCATGGATGGATAGAGGGATAGATGAGTCTGTTACATAGAGAGTTTTCCGCTAGCAGCCCCAAGACAGTGTGTCATAGTAATCTTCATTTTACAAGCACAGACTGAGGATCCTGCAGGGCATTGCTTGCTTTTGGAACAGAAAATGCCCAGTTTGGGCCAAGCTGCCAGGAGCCCATGAGGTACTCCTTCATTTTACCCAGCTGGATTTTGGAGCTTACTCTAGAGGCTAATTGGTTCCACACGGCTGGCCAAAGATTAGAATCTGTTTGTTTGGCTTCTCTCATTTCCTCTTGTCAACTCTTGGTCTAAGGAGGACATCCTCCACTGCCCATCACTGTCTTTGGTGAAGTAAGAAGAGAGAGGAGACAAGGCCAGGAGATGCCACGCATGTTTTACTGGAAACGTTCATACCAGCTCCATACCTAGCATCTCAAAGCCAGGACCCACAGTGACAAAAATTTGTCTTGTGGAAATGGCCCATATTCAAAGTACAATAGCCTTGGGCTTAGTCTTAATCATTTAAAGAAGGTATGGTTGATGTAACTACTTTTGTCTATCACATTTTAAATAAGTACAATATGATAGGATCAAAAAGCTGGAGTTAATATGAGAGTTGAAAATCAGACTGTCCAGGGGTTCTCAAACCGTACTTCATGAAAACCCATTTGGAGGGTGTGTCAAGGGCTGTGGAATGGGTGGGTTTCCCACCCTCACTTCCTCAAGGGCAGCTCTGCTTGTGTAATTTTATATACTGGACTTCTATATAAGATTTTATTTGAATTAAGAGTTCAGCCTCTAAAAAATGTTTAAGGACTGTGGATCTAGTTCAAATGCGCTCATTTTAGGCCCAGAGAGGTTAAGATATCTGTGCATCTCCAACTCTTCTGGGACACGTGTTTTAAGGTATCCACGGTGGTTGGACTGCATTTGACCCCTTGGATTTCTTCCCTTTCCTGAACTACAGAAGTTAGCGAAATACCCACCCTGCCCCCCACCACGGGTAATGTGAAGATTCTGACACCCTCTCTGAATGGATCAGAAGAGGTAATGTGTATGGAGATGTCTTGATAGGGTAAGGGGTCAAGAGCACTCCTTGTTGAGAAATCTGTGAGTGAGCTGAATGCGGGAGACCTCAGCTGTGAGATTCTTGCAGGTTCATTAGAGAGAAGTGGAACTATGGTGACCTGCAGTAAAATATGCTTAAGCTTACACTGGAGCCATTTTTAGTTCCTTGATTTGCCCACTGTTGATCGGGGTGGGGGGGTGGTCCTCCTAAACTGCCTTTGACCCATCTGAGCAGGGAGAGGGAAATTCTGAATTGGTTTCTTAGAAAAAGTGAGAACTTGACAACCATGAGATGGAGGCAGAAAGCACATTGGGCTAATCAGTAATTTAGTGTGTCAAAGTTCAAGGTAAATCTTTGGGTGTTTGTGCATTCAATTTCCACATGGTGGAGGGAGGCAGATTAGATGCTTTCTGAGGTCCTGTCCAGCAGGGACCTTCTGTGGTACATAAGAGTATGGATGCTGGAGCCAGTTGGAGCCAAAGCTGTGAGACTTTGGGTAAATTACTTAGGTCTCTGTGCCTCGATCTCCCCATCCATATAATGGGAGTGATGATAATAATAATGTATACCTCACAGCAATAAGGATTTAATGAGTTAATATAAGCAATGTGCTTAGAACAGGACCTGGCACATAGAAGGTGCTAGATGGGTGCTTGCAGTATGTATTTTTATGAGCTGGTCAGAGGCACACTGATAGTTTTCAAATCCTTTTCAGTATGCTAATCCTGCCATTCTGACTTATGTCTTTCTGTAGCTTTCTCTGAACATGAGGGGTCCCGACGAGTGTCCTTCACAATCCTATTGCTCTGGGTTGTCTGCTGAAGAAAGGTCGTTTGAAAGGGTTAAGGGTTCCCTGGGAGCCAGGGCATGGGTGTCTCTAGGAGCTGACATCCCTCCCCTCAGTGCTGAATATACACACTGCTCTTTCAAGATGAGGGGAAAACCTCTTCCAAGTAATTTCCACTCACTGCTACTTTCTTTTGGGAGTAGCAGCCCAAAGCTATAAAAGCAGGAGTAGCATTTATCAATTGATTGATTAGCCAATCAGTCAACAAGTATTCACATTGTGTTTCTTATGTATTTAGCATGGTGTTAACTGCCGCCTGGAGAAATAAAAGAAATAGAAGACAAGGTTCTGAACCTCAAGTTAGGGTCCTAAAATGACTAGTTGAGAAATAATTATAAAACAGCTACTAAATTTAGATGCAGAGAGCAAAGTCTTCCGAGAAGAATTTCTTTAGCTGAGAATGATGTTCTGGAGGGTTTGGGCTCCAAGCTAGATCATAAACGGTCAATCAGTGTTCAGAATGAAATGCCTGGGACCAAGTAGGGCACTCCTGGCATAGTGTACAGAACACCAGTCTGACTAGAGGACAGAAGGTGTAGAGAACAGCGGGCATAATGTTGAACAGATACAGGGGGGCCAGATTGTAAGAACCTTGGAAATCAGGCAGAGACACTGGGGCTTTCCAGGCAAGACTGAGCAGTGGTGAAAATACCAAGGTCAGACCCCCAGCCCATCATTTTCCTGGCCCCAGGAAATGAGTGAGGTGGTCCATTCTAGCCCTCATATTTCTGACGTGGTAGACAATAAGAAGTTACTGAAATTCTTATGAAAGTGCCACAAGAAAAAGGAATTTGGGGGAGATTTTCCTGGTAATGTGCGAAGGATGAATAATGATATCAGAGAGACCAGCTGGTTATTGCCAAAGTCCCAGTATGCATATGTGAAGGCCTGGATAAGGCACATGGCTGAGGAAATGAAGTCAGAAGGATAAACTTGAGAAGCAGTAACAGTAGCATCTAGATAGCAACAGATAGAATGTGAGGCAGCCACAAGCTTAGAGCTCAAGACTTGACCATCTGGATGTAGGGATAAGAGGAAGAGTCAAGGATAATTTTAAGGTTTCCAGTAACCTATAAAACTCCAGCGTTTACACATTCCATTAAGGCCGCAGAATGTCATGGACAGAAATACTGGCTTGGTGATCCAGTTGACCTGGGATTGAGTTCGGCTCTACTTTTCCCTAACTGAATGACGATGGCAACTTTAGAAACTTCTGTGAACTTCAGTTTCCCTATACGTAAAATGAGGATAATAGTACCTATTTTGTAGTATTATTGTAAAGCTCGCAGGAGATAACTAACACACGTAAAGGGATCAGCACTTTGCCTGTGCACATCGTAAGTGCTCCACAGATGTGAGCTTTTATTGCTTATTAACTGAGCGGCTATTAACTGTTACATACTGTGATAGGTGTCAGGATTCAGAGAGGAAAGAGGCACGACCTCTGCCCTGATGACACCCACAGATAGATATCATCTCCTATGCGAGAAAAATTGTCCAACTTCCCCTTTCTCCAGTTTAATTAAAATGGCACCTCTTGGGGGCTTCCCTGGTGGCACAGTGGTTGAGAATCTGCCTGCTAATGCAGGGGACACGGGTTCGAGCCCTGGTCTGGGAGGATCCCACATGCCGCGGAGTAACTGGGCCCGTGAGCCACAACTACTGAGCCTGTGCGTCTGGAGCCTGTGCTCTGCAACGAGAGGCCGCGATAGTGAGAAGCCAGCGCGCCGCGATGAAGAGTGGCCCCCGCTTGCCGCAACCAGAGAAAGCCCTCACGCAGAAACGAAGACCCAACACAGCAAAAATAAATTAATTAGTTAATAAACTCCTACCCCCAACATCTTCTTAAAAAAAAAAAATGGCACCTCTTTTCACGTGGGACAAGGAAGGGTTGTAGAGTTCTATAGAAAGTAGACCAGACAACCTGCAAACCTATTAACAACCTGGCTAGCATGTCATCAGCATCATCCCCTCAAAGATATTACTTCTCTCCTCTTAGCTCCTCCTCTTCATGACCTAACTAAAGCAATGACCTAAGAAAACGCAGACATTTGTCTATACCAAACAGGCCTTGAGTATGCCTCCAAAACAACTCTTTCCCTTTAAATATACGAGGGTAGCTTTAGGGTGCTTCTTATGTTTGCAACTTGTCCACATCAACTGATATGCACCTGAATTTGTTCTGTAACAGGAGGAAGAGTTAGAAGTTCTCAGGACACAATGGGATCACTTTGTTCTTCTCTGCCTTACACAGATCCACAGTGATCCCTTCACACCCCTTGGTGGTCACAGGATTCTAAGCCTGAGAAGGAGCGTAAAGGACACCTGTTCCCTATGGAAGCCATCTGTTCTTGGACTTGGAGCCTCTGAAGGAAGGTAGCTGGGCCATGAGAACCTCCCTAGGTCTCTTGGCCAGTCTACTTCCCCTAGGGAATCAGACGAAGACTTCTTTTCTTCCTCCTTAAGAGAGTGTCCTGCCAGAAGAAACACTTTCTGGATCATTAGAGAAAGTTAGAGAGGTCATCTCTCTTGGCTTCATAAGGGTAGAGAAGCAGAAAAGAAACACGTCTTTTAAACTGTGCAACGGGTCGCTGCAAATGCAGCATAAGCTACAGAGGAAAGCTTCTGTAGCTGAAAGGAAGTTCTACGGGACGCAAATTGTGCACAGCTAGCTGATATCCTTCAAAGGTAGAAGGAATTTTTGCAGGACTATTTGTGCCGGGCCTGATACCTGGAGTTTTGTAGTCACTTATTCCCATCTCCTGATGTTGTTCAAATGCAATTAGGCCAGTTCTGGGAACTAATGCCTTCTCTCGACACATTCTTGTTAACCGGCTCCATTTCAACACATGGCCTCTTTTGGACAGTGCGTGGGTAGACCCTTGACGTTTGTGAACACAGAGAGGTTCACAAATCCCTAGGCTCGTGAGTGTGGAACATTTGTGCAAGTTCCTGGCTTTCTCCCAAACCACATGTTTCTTGTACAGTGCCTCACATCACAGGCTAAGCAACTTTTCAACTTGAACTGAAGTTCAATCTATCATGTTATGGTGACTTCTCTTTTTCCCACACATAAATCAGTTTTGATTAAAGAAGAAAAGAAACAAATACGCCTTTTCAAAGTTCTTGAAAGGCCAGCAATGAATGAAGAGCTACAGCAACGTAAGGAACTGGGTGGTCAGTGGGCTCCCTACCAAAGGGAGTCCGCTTTGTATACCAGCTCCAGATTCAAAACGGGGCCTCTACCTGCAACAGATGGCTGTGTGTTATGGGCCTTCATGGTTGTTCATGAACAGTCTAAATGGAGAGGTTAGGTCTGGGAGTGCCACAGGCTTCCTTCCTGTCAACACTTCATTCTTGGGCCTCCAGCCCACAGGTTCCATGGCACAGGTGAGAGCTCCCTTCCCAGTGAGCCACTGGGAAGAGGCAGGCACAGCAGGAGAACAGTGGCAACGAAAGCAACTCTTTTCCTGAAGATTTGTATAATTCAAGCCCATCTTGTATGCCCTCTACATGTGGGAAATAATAAAGGATGTTTATAATTATGACCCTAGGTCTTCTGAAGAACCAAGGAAAGATGGACCTCATATATGTATTGATGGTCAATCTTATCCTGCATACCAGTCAGACTTGAGGCAACGTCTAATGAAAGATACATATAAAACATGATCTTGAAAATAAGAATAGAAGATCAAAAACTCTGTAGAGGGAGGGGGAAATAAGCTCAACAAAAAACTACACAGATATAATTATTGTGATTAAGTACTGCATTTAGTTCAGAGTTGCCTGGCAACAAAGGCAAAAAGAAAAAAAATCAACAAATTATTCTTCAGGAGAGAGATGTCCTCTCTTGGTAATAAATCTTGAAATAAATTCACAATATAGGGCTTATGCAAAAGAAATTCAATGACACAGTGGACCATGCCCTAATGATTTTTACAAAATAAGCAAAAATATTCACATATAACCATTTCCCACATTGTCCCTTAATGACAGCTTAAATCAAATCATTAAAAATACGTAGTTGTAAATTTTACCTCAGGAAGAAAAGTAAAATACTAATTATCAAGTCAGCGGGGTGGAGATATAGGCGAAACAAAAATGGCAGAATGTTGATAATTGTTGAAACTGGGTTGAGGGTAC
Source organism: Neophocaena asiaeorientalis asiaeorientalis (assembly GCF_003031525.2). NCBI lineage: Eukaryota > Metazoa > Chordata > Mammalia > Artiodactyla > Phocoenidae > Neophocaena > Neophocaena asiaeorientalis. Next base: position 586,126 of record NW_020175666.1, read on the forward strand.
ATGGTGGTTCACTGCACTATTCTATTCAATTGCGAACATTTGAAAATTTCCACGAAACAAAACAAAACCATAGCTGAAAGTATTTGACAGCCAGGGGAGTTAAGCTAATGTGTTATCTAACAAGGACTATATTCTACCTGATAAAGTTTTAAGTTAAGCAGATACAATACTATACTCGATCTTTGAAAATTGATCAGCTGAGCTATGGAGCACTTGACAATACTCACAACCAGACCCAACGCACTGTAGACGTTTCTATGTAAGTGTGCACATTCCCAGCTAATCACGGCGGCAGGAAATTGACCCACTTAAGACAACAAGCTACCAAGGAGTGGAGGGGAAAGCCAGATTCAGATACCTTCGCTGCAGTTTTTCAGGGCGAAGAAGTCCACTGCAGACAAGCTTCGGTTTCCACTCGAGATGTATTCCAGGGCCACTCGGAACGGGTTCTCTGGGCGCCCAATTCTTCCCTGCAGCACAGTCCAACTGGTTGCATTGGAAAGCAGAGGGGGAAAGCATAGAAAAACGGTGATGAGAAGCAGACCTAACCCGCAGAGAGGTCCTACCCTTGCACTGGCCCACGTTCTTCATGCCGCACCAAGAGGTGGAACCCTTTTTCCTCTTTCTGACTGTGCTGAGGCTAACCCTGTGTGCTTATGTAAATACTGCCTTAGGACAAATTCTTAGAACCTGGGTCAAAGCGTATGTACATTTAAAACTCTGAGGATGGTGACTCTGACGGCAACACACACACATTTGTTTCTTTCTTGTCCAGCTAACTCAGACCCAATTCTTAAACCCACTGTAGCCATTGGTGTTCCTTTTGTCATACTTTTTAGGCAACTGCAGACCTTTGGACTACTTCAGTAGCTAGTCTTACAGGAAAAGAATATATATGTCTGAGAAAATCTGCCAGCAGAGTGAAGGAATTGTCTTCAAAGCATTTATCCGTGTATTCATTATTATCTCTGGAAAGAATGCTTGGTTTTTGTAATTTTATCGGATCCCAAAGTCTCAGAACCCTCAGGTTTGCTATATAGCTACTTAAGGGAAGCTAGCAAGTGCTATTTATTTACTGAAGGAAAATTAAAGTGCACTGAAGCATGTGCTTTGGGGTAAAAGTTACCTAAGATTGACGTGGACTCCGCAAAAAGGTTCAAACAGAAGAAGACGGAAGCTGGTCAAACACTGAGCACTGCATCTATCTATAATCAAGGACACTGACACCGCTGGAGAACGGAGAATAAGCTAAATGAACATTTTTACACCTCACTCAGGCTATTAACCTCTTGGAGTAGCCTCCTGTCACTGATTGGAACATCAAATTTACTTTCCAAAATTGATTCAGGGTTTTTTTTTATGTATATAGTTATTTTGACAATTTTGTGTAGAGAATGGAAATTACCTGGACTATTTTGTATTTTCTTTCCTCTTAAAGAGAAACAATTTTATTGAGGTGTAATTGACGTACAATAAATAAATCACATGTACAAAAGTGTACAATTTGATGATTTTTCACATTTGGATACACCCATGAACTCATCACAATGTTTCATAGTGTTTTGCCACTAGGTTGGGCTTAGGTATGGCAGTACAAGTACGAAGGAACTTAGGGAAAGACTAGCTTTCTGTTTGAAAAAATTTTAAAGCACCCTCCCAAACCCCAAATATAAAAAATATTAAAAATCCAGAAAAGTTGGTCAAGGAAAGTAAAAGTCACCCAGAAGGTCATCCAGAGACTACCATGGTGAACTCCTCTGTGAACAGCCTTTTAGCTACAGTTTTACACAGATAAGCTCATACACACATAAGCTTGCTGTGACTGCACTTTGCCACTCAGCAGTATGTCACAAGACAATAAATATAAATTACATGATCAGTTCAATGATTGCATTTTTAACGATTTGTGCATTGTTCCTGAGTTTTCCTCTCATGCTGAGGCTAACCCTGTGTGCTTATGTAAATACTAACTTAGAACAAATTCTTAGAACCTGGGTCAAAGTGTACATACATTTAAAACTCTGAGGATATTGTCAGTCCTCCAACAGTGAATCAGAAGGCCCATTTCTCCATTTGCTTATTTGCTTGTTAACACTGGATCCCATCAAATCTTTTTTTTTTTTGGTCGCACTGCACAGCTTGCGGGATCTTAGTTCCCCCACCAGGGATTGAACTGGGCCCTCGGCAGTGAAAGCGCAGAGTCCTAGCCACTGGACAGCAAGGGAATTCCCAAGATCCCATTAAATCTTTTCCATCTGTTAACTTTTGGTAATGAAGGCGTCGCCTAAGGCAATCTATGGTCTTTCAGGTGGGTGTTCCTGGATGGGAGTTTTTGTCTCTGGTCCCTGCCATGTTGTTGGGCATGCAGTGCGCTCTGCTGAAGGCAGAAGGCATTTCTGTTCCCTTTCTGTGCTTTTCTGTGGTTAATTGGGATCACTGGAGCCAGTGCCTCAGCCATTTAATAAAAGTGTATTAAATGTATAGCTGATTCACTTTGTTGTACAGCAGAAACTAACATGCCATTGTAAAGCAATTATACTCCAATAAAGATGTTAAAAAAAAAAAGTGTATTAAGTTTCCCAACAATAGATGTTGTAGAAGGGATTATTGCTGTTGTAGTTTGTTCTCTGTTACTGTACCCAACAGGATTTCTATCCAAAATGAAGCCAGTGCAATTGAATAAGGAAAAGGAGGCCTTCTGTTTAAATGTGTGACTGTCAAAGAAAAAAAATTTGAAAAGAAAATGTAAATGAGGGGTCCTTAAGGAAAAACACAGAGAGAGCAGAATTTTTCTTGTTCTTTTGAAAAATAAAGGACTCTTATTTTCGAGGAAATATGGTGATAAAAGGCATGACTATTCATATTCTTCTAAAATCGTAGCTCACTGCTCTGAGGAATGATGGATTTTAATTCCAGGTACACAGTGGCCCTTGACAATGATTTCCATTTCTGTATTGGCACTAGCCCTCTGGAAAAATGTGTCAATTGTTTTAGGGATTAGTTTCTGAGTTACTGATGCAATAACTTTTGTCTGAAATTCTCTGGCCTCCCATCGTTTCCTGCTGCAACTTTAATAACTTTCAGAGTAGTTGCCAAACATGATTTTATAACCAGGGAAGTTGGGACTGAAAAAGGGCACGCTTAGACCTAGGCTCAGATTTGTGTAAGAGACAGCAAAAACCCTGTGAAAAAAAACCCAAGCTCTCTTTTCTCTCTGCCTCCATTTTCTTTGTTGACATCCCAGTGGTCATGAAACTTGCTCATTAGGGTCCTGTTTTCCTCTTTGGCTGGTGGCAACTCTACTTCTGCTTGCAAAGGGGAAGGTTATGTTCTAACCTAAAGCCTCCTAGAGACAAAAGTGCAGCTGTACCCATGTGCTGGGGATTTGTGGCCATCTCAGCATTGGTGCTTTAGTCAATCAGTATGACAGTGAGGGGAGGCCATCTGGACTTTGGGAAGCCAAAGGCACAGTGTGGATGGCCTGTCACCATCCTTTATCTTCCAGTTGTCTCTCTAGAGCTCTCCACTTCCAGTTCTGGCTCTGCTCACCATTTGCCTGATGACTTTGAACAAGGTAGTTTACTCTGAATGCCTGAAACTTGGGCTGTTTTCTGATCGAATTGTATTCTCAACCAGAGAAAGTGTTTCCCCAATGTTTCATTATTTAAAGGGGAAAGAAAAGAATGTATTCCTAAGCCCATCTGAAAACCCCAATCAATTTCCCCAAATATCACTAAAGTATCTTTTCCACCTATTTAAAAATCCACTAAGGAATTCTAAATAATATAGAGCATTTAAACACAGCTATCTAAGTGTCTGATACTTAATGCACTCCTTAGTGTGTCTGCACAGTGCTAGCGTGTAAAGCAAACCTGATACAGCTATGACGGCTGCACGCTTACTAAGGCCTGCAAACAACTCATGATTTCACTGGTCTGTGCAGGCAAATTCATTGTAGCAGACTATTTAGATAGTAAATTTGCGGTAAAAATTTCTGCAAATCATTATAGCAATTATTCATTTAAGTCAGATAGTAAGAAACCCTGTACTCCCTGAATGACTACCCGACTCTCACTACACCCAACTCCCCCAAAAAACTGACTTTAAAAGAGAGCTCATGAATAATACTCTACTTAATATTAAGACTTCTGTTTCAATTCTACAGAACCAAACTATGTAAATAAGAAACCTAATGGACTCCACCCGGTTTCGAATTCCATCAAGCATCCATTCCAATTCTACTCACTTACAAAGCGTTCTGGGTGAAGAAATGAGCTTGGCACTCTGAGCGTCGCAAACAAAACAAGCCACGGTCCCAGCCCTAAAGGAAGACCTTTTCAATTTGGTGTGGCAGAAAGACATGAATAACCATAATATGAGGACATGTTTGATATAAGCCCTAGCATAGAAGGAGGAGACAATAATCATGGTAATAAAGATAAATTAATGCCTCATCAAGAAGATCACATTCCAATATGGGTCTTGAGAGATACGTCAGGTTTCTTCCAGCGAATACTGGAGGTATGATCAGAAAGAACTGAAGGCTGCATTACGGATGGATAAAAAGAAAAAAAAAAAAACTTAAAGAAAGACAGGGTCAGAGAAGGATGAGTAGCTTGGCTGGAATAAAATGGATTTTGGGGGGACACAGGAGAAGTAACCTGGATAGATGGGCCACAGTGAAATCTTAGAGGGTAACGGTGCCGGCAAAGGAACCGGAGCTCTTCAGTAAGGAATGAGCCTCTGATGGGCTTTGGAAAGGAGGACTGGCATGAACAGTCACAGGTGAATAACATTACCCCGACACCAAAGTTTAGAAGGAACCAGAGGAGGAGAGACTGGAAGCAGAGGCCAGGAGTGAGGGCCAGAACCATGACAGCAGACACTGGGTTGGGGGGTGGGGGAGAGAGACTCTGTGAAGTCAACCCACAGAGTAATTTCTTATTTTCAGTTATATTTTTCAGTCCTAAAGTATCCATTTGAGTCTTTCCTTTTATTTGAAAATTTTGAGATAACTGGAAATTCATATGCAGTTGTAAAAAACAGTATCGGGAGATCTCTTGTACACTTTACCCAGTTTTCCCCAAAGGTGACATTTTACAAAACTATAGCATAAAAGCACAACCAGGATACCGACATTGCTACAATCCACCAATCTTAGATTACCTCAGTTTTACTTGTACTCGTGTGTGTGTACGTGTGTATATGAATTATCGGTTCTTTTTTTATACCTTCATGTCTCTGCTGAATTATTCCATTTGTCTCAAGAGGGTTCACCCTTAATACTTAGAGGGTTATAATATATTCTTTAAAATCTTTATCTGATAAACGTCTGTATAATCTCAGGGTTGGCATCTTTTGATCGTCTTTTTCCTTGAGAGTTGGTGAGATTTTCCTGGTTTTTCATATTTGGAGCAATTCTGGACTGTATCCTGTACAGTATGAACACTATTTTACAGGACTTGGGTCTTGCTTAACTTCTATGGAGAGTGCTGACTGTTTTGCTCTGTTCTGTTTTAGCAGGCGTTCGACAGCTAGCAGGCGGTAGTTTCAGGATGGCAGTTCCTACCCATCTTCTGTGACTGTGGCTCCAATGTCAGTTCAGTTGCCACAGCCTATTTGGGATCTGTCTCGTGTGCTGTGCCACCCAGTAGTCAGTCTGAGACCTGGGCAGTGGTCTGTGCAGACCGAAGCCCGTGGTCAGATGCATGCACACACAACCTGGCAGTAAGACCGCCATTCTGAGATCACTTTCTTGAGCTCCTTCCTCACCACGGTCTCCTTGACACTTTCCTGCTCCCAGAGGCACTCCTTCCTGATACTCTGGGTAGAATGCCTAGGCTTTAATTTCCCTGCTCTGTCATATACCCTTTTTGTTTGTTTATTTGTTTTATTTATTTTTATTTTTGGCTGCGTTGGGTCTTTGTTGCTGCACGTGGGCTTTCTCTAGTTGCGGCGAGCGGGGGCTACTCTTCGTTGCGGTGTGCAGGCTTCTCACTGTTGTGGCTTCTCTTGTTGTGCAGCACGGGCTCTAGGCACATGGGCTTCAGTAGTTGTGGCATGCGGGCTCAGTAGCTGTGGCTTAGTTGCTTAGTTGCTCCGTGGCATGTGGGATCTCCCCCAACCAGGGCTCAAACCCGTGTCTCCTGCATCGGCAGGCGGATTCTTAACCACTGTGCCACCAGGGGAGCCCCTGTCATATAACCTTTTGAGATTGACTCTGCCTATGGGGCCAAGCAGTAAGAAAAAAGAAGAAAAACTAATGGGGATTCCATCCCTGTTCTTGGGACCACAGTTTCTCTGGCCAGAAACAAGGGTTCCCCTCCCTTGGGGTTTTAGGTGTGTGGCCATCCCCTGCTGCTATTACAACATGCAGGACTGCCTAGGGACTGCGGTGGGAAAGAACCAAAGACGTAAAAAAGAGCAATCAAAAAAGAAAACAGGGACTTCCTCCACTTTCTGTCTAGCAGGAGACCCCTTTCCTGCTCCTCAGACCACAAACAGAGGGCTTCTCTTTGAGCTGTCTTTCCGTATCTGCTGTGTACTTCTGGGTTTCAAGTTAAAAGGATACCATTTACAAGAGCATCAAAAAGTCTAAAGTACCTAGGAATAGACCTAACAAAACAAGTACAAAATATCTGTAGAGAAAATCATAAAATTTTGAGATATTTTTAAAGGACCCAATTAAATAAAGCAATATCCCAAGCTTACGATTAAAAGATTGAATACTGTGAAGATGTCAGTTCCCGAACTGATTTAAGGTTTAAATGTAACACCAACTAAAACTTCAATGGATATTTTTTATTCTTTGACACTAAAAATAACATTAACATAATTTGTTAATTTACCTGTCTAGAAGTTAACTTTCTATTAAGGAGCAAAAAAAACTTTAATTTTGTGACAAGCACTTTTTTTGAGATATAATTCCAGTTTGTACTTGCAAAATAATAGTTTCTTGCCCTGGAGATATATTTATCACCTTATTTATTTTCCTTTTTATTTTTCTAATTGAAGTGTAGTTGACATAAATATTAGCTTCAGCTGTACTATGTACAACATAGTGATTCGACATTTATATACATTATGAATTGATCACCACAATAAGTCTAGTTACCTCTGTCACTACAAAGTTATTACAACATTACCGACCATGTTCCCTATGCTGTAGGTTCCATCTCCGTGACTTATTTCTTAACTGCAAGTTTGTGCCTCTTAATCCCCTTCACCTACTTCGCCCAGCCCCCCATCCCTCTCTCAACAGATTTTTTTTTAAAGAAACTTAACAACTTATTCTAAAATTTATAAGGAAGTTTGATGTATAAGGGCCAAACAGGACACTGTTCAAGAAAAAGATAGGAGGCTTTCCTCTAGATATCAAGATTTATTTTTTATAAAAACTATAGGGCTTCCCTGGTGGCGCAGTGGTTGAGAGTCCGCCTGCCGATGCAGGGGACACAGGTTTTTGCCCCAGTCTGGGAAGATCCCACATGCCGCGGAGCGGCTGGGCCTGTGAGCCATGGCCGTTGAGCCTGCGCGTCCGGAGCCTGTGCTCCGCAACGGGAGAGGCCACAGCAGTGAGAGGCCCACGTACCACAAAAAAAAAAAGAAAAGGAAAAAATAAATTAAAAAACTATAGTAATTATGAAGTTCAGTACTAACACAGGGATATTCAAATAGGCCAGTGGAACAGAGCAGAAAGGCCAACCAAATTTGTAGACAAAATCCTTTAGTCGTGGGAGCGTGGCTTTCTGCTTCAGTTATTGATGAGTCAGCAAGTATTTATTAAGCACTTATTCTGTGCTATGTGCTACAGTGAATACGAAAGTACAGAATGCTCTCACAATCCATTTAAAGTTGAAGATTTTTCTAACAGAATAGACGATCTGCCCAAATAAAGCAATCAGAGGACAAAACCCAAGATAACAAATAGCAACAGGCTGGTACGGATTAGAGTGTATACGAAATTAGAGAATGAGGAGATGGAAGTGAGCTGGGTCATCACGGAGGTTTTCATGGAGAAACAGGATGTGAGTAAGGAGGTAAAGAACGCCTCAAACCTCAGGCAGAAGTCAAATACTGCCCAGAGAGATAGGGAAATTATGATGGGAAGAGTGAGAACCATGTACACAAAAGACAGTGAGACGTGACAAACCACAGCTCAACTGCGAAGCAGTAAGACTCCATCAGAGAAAGGTCTCTGACGGCCCCCTCCTGCCTGCCTCTCCTGTTCTCCCCTCAGCCTCCTTCCTATGCCCGCAAAGACCCACGTGGCCTGGAGGGGGTTTGTAGGACAGGGTACTGGCCGGGGAGCTCAGCAGGCTCCCAGGGCCCCAGTGGGCCAGGCGATCGCCCTCCGCTCCTCTCCCGCTCTTCCCGGGGAGTCCCTCCCGCCTGCCTCTCCTGATCTCTCCAGCCTCAGGGGCGCTGATCCTGTCTGGCCTCCACTTCTCCACCCCCCTCAGTCCCCCTACATCCTACTGGTTCACTCTGGGGTTCCTCCCTTCTCCTTGGGTGTCAGGGTTCCTGACCAGCGGCCGCAGGCGCCCTAGTTTTGGGGAGACGCTAACTCCACATATTCCCACGCTGCCATCTTTAGCAATATGAATATTAACAAGAGCAACAATTCCAGTGATAATAATAACAGCACTGATAATGGGATCAACAGCAACAGTTAACATTGACGGCCTACTGTATGCTCTGCTCTTCTTGCTGAATTTTAAACCCAGCGTCATGTGACTCCATAGTCCCTATGAACAACCCCTTAAACTGTCTCTTTTAAGCTTCTTAAGGTTAGAAACCATGTCCTCCTGAGCCTTTGTTTCAACTTCTGGCCCTGGTGAACACGGTTGGGGACCTGAAGCTAAGAGATGTGGTCACTCTCACGTTCTGTAGTGGCTACAACAGCCAAGTCATTCGGGTGGCGACTAACCCCGTGCTGGGAGAGCCAAGCTCATGGGTTAAGTTGAGGATGATGGAAACCACACGAATTAGACAGCCAGCAACGTCTTTTTCACACGGAGCTCAGTCGTGATTATTATTACTACCGAGCATAACACCGTCAAGACTCAGGCCTCACAGCTGACATTACTCCACATGTCCCTTTGCTAAGACTCTCTCTTGACAAGTGGCCGGACGTCCGTGTGAAGATTCATTAGAAATAAGGAATTGGGCCTGTGGGAGCCTGTCTAGATCAATTAAAAAAAAAACAAAAGTCAATTGCACTTCTCTCCCTGATCTTATCCTCAAGGAAAAAAACACACATAACTTTCAAGGTTTTTTAAAAATAGACCTTGTAGTAATTCTGCAGCAAATATAAACCTTTCAGCACTACTTTTTATTGTTTCCATTAAATCAGCCTGCTTTTAAAGCATTTTTATGGGAGAGAGCAGGAGTAAAAACTGCCAGATCAATGTAAATTTTACTGTAGAGTCCTTTGTTGCTAGTGAAGTTTCTGTAATAATAATAACACTTGGCATGTGGTGTGGGGTCTTTTACCCAAGTAGCCCTGGCTTTGTTATTCCTTGTCCTTCAAAATTTCCCAGAAGTTAGATGCATGTGTCCTGGAGAGGATTGGATGTGGATGGAAGCTAGGTTTCAGGTTGATTCAGGATGTGGTTCCCACGAGCCTGTGGTGGAAAAGAGCTGCCCTGAGGCTGAGGGTGGCCTCTGGCTCTGCTGGAGGGGAGCTGTGGGAGCAGAGGGGTGCTGAGACAGGGTTGGGCTCCCTGGGGCCACAGGGGACTCTACTGCGACCTTAGCACTGGCAGCTGGAAAGCAGTTTTGATTTCTAGCAGAGATACCGTATGGGTGACAGGCATCCAGAAGGTGGCCCAGCTTTCCTGAGGCGGGGGCCAAGACAATGTTCCCAGACTGCGTTTCCCCTAATTCTTCTGTCATGCTTTTGAGCAAAGAACAAAATTGAATGGTTTTGGGCTCTTTTTCCTGGCCTCTCTTTAGCTTCTTCTAATTTTACCTCCTCCCTCCCTCCCTCCTTCCCTCCATCTTTCCTTCCTTCTTTCCCTCCTTCTTTCCTTCCCTCCTTCCCTCCCTCCTTCCTTCCTTCCTTCCTCCCTTCCTCCTTCACTCCCTGCCTTCCCTTTTTCTTTCCTTCCTTCAGGAGAAATATATTAATTAAGAGCGGAAACTGTGGAGGCAGACTTCCAGTTTTATAATCTCAATTCTGCCTCTTACTGGCTGTGACCTCTGGCCAGCTACCTACCTAACCTCTCTGTGCCCAGTTCCATCATTAAGAAGTGGGGATAATAATAGAGCCTTGTAGGGGTGTGGTGAAGACCGTGTGGGTTAAGACACGTACAGTGCTTAGCTGACACTCAGTAAGCATCAGCTAATACTGTCATTATTATGCTAGTGTTTCTTTTCTCTCCTACACCCACTACGGCGGATGACCTTACAAGGAATGACTTTACAAGAAGGTGAAACAGGAGACTGACCACGTGTGACAGGATTTCAGGGATTTGGGGAGAGCCTCCCACCCCAGGACACCAAAACTTTTGGGATTCCTTCCAGTCTCCCATGTGGAGCTGAAGAGACAAATGCACAAATGCAGATACCCCAGGGAACATTGTGCCCGGCACTCGATATACATTTCATTTATTTGTGTGTGTGTGTTTATTCATTCCAGAAAGGATTTAAGGCAGCTATCTTACTTTATCTCATTTAATTTTCACAATAAATGCATGAAACAGATATTGTCATCCCTATTTTACAAGAGAGAAAATTGAGGCTCAGAGAACTTATAAACTTGCCCGTGTAGTAAATGGCAAGAGGCTATGTGAACCGAAGACGATTTATCTTCAAAACTGCTGCACTTTCTACTGCATTGCACATGGGTGTAAATTTATGTTAAATGTAAATAGCTAGTTTTACAGAAGAGCTTTCTAGTGCGTTGGGGGCGGCTAGTATTTGAAGAGTAGCAGTGCTCAGAAAAGGCCTTCTCCAAGAAATATTTTGGCTTCTCCCAGTGAGGCCCCAGGCTGCCTTATTCCTTCTCTCCTCTAGTTCCACATCGTCATAACCAGGTTGGAATACATGGGTTTGTGGGAGGGAGGCAGATATCCACCCTGGTCCCTGGCTGAGAGTTTTTTCCTACATTCTCTATACCAGGCCACGAAGAGGCCCTTTAGGGGCGACCTCTGCAGACCTCGCCCCTAAACCACTGGGGGTGGGGTGGAGGGGAGTAGACTGATTATAGCCACGGTTACAAGAAAAAATGTTAGTAGAAGAAATGTTCTTAAATGACCTCCTGGTGACCAATTTGCTTGCTGGATTAGCATAATCTCTACATTGTATTTTCAGTGGAACACACTTGCTCTGAATGTTTAAGGTTACTGAATGTTCAAGGTTACTCTCTAGTGCTCCTACACTTTCCACCCCTATCACTTGAGCTAATTTAGCTATTCCCAATTCTGTTTATGCCAATTGTACTCATTAAGTTGATACAACGTGAGCAAGAAAAATTGGAATTACTTTGTGAAGACTAGTAGAGGTAAGTCACTAAAAATAATTGCTGTTTAACTAGATGTGAATGGGGCAACAGAAAAGATCAAGGGAAAAAAAACCTTAAAAATCCCAAAACCTTCAGATTGGTTCACGAGTGTTCTAAAATTATTTCCATCTTAGAGAAATTGAAACTGAAAATCGTGGCTGTGGTGTCATGGTGTCATGAATGTGACTTACATGGAAAGACAATGCAAAACTCCCAGTCAACAGGGCCACACTGCAAGCAAAGGCCTTGGCCCTAAGGCAAGAGACTGGTGAATTAGCATACGCTTAGAAATTGCAAATTAAAATAAAATGTTTAAGGGTGTAAGTTGATTCTCAAGCAACTATTGGTTTTAAGCTTATTGTCCAAGAACATTTCTTTGCTCTAGTTTGTATTTAAAAATACCTAGAGGGCTTCCCTGGTGGCTCAGTGGTTAACAATCCGCCTGCCAATGCAGGGGACACGGGTTCGAGCCCTGGTCTGGAAAGATCCCACATGCCGTGGAGCAACTAAGCCCGTGCGCCCCAACTACTGAACCTGCGCTCTAGAGCCCGCGAGCCACAACTACTGAGCCCGAGTGCCACAACTACTGAAGCCTGCGCGCCTAGAGCCTGTGCACTGCAATAAGAGAAGCCACCGCAGTGAGAAGCCCGCACACTGCAACGAGGAGTAGCCCCCGCTCACCGCAACTAGAGAAAACCCACGTGCAGCAACAAAGACCCAATGCAGCTAAAATAAATAAATAAATAAGATTAAAAAAAAATACACAGAGGACTCACCAGCGGTTTTCTTTTTTTTAAAGGAGGGAACACTGATTACTTAGGCAAAAAATCAAGTGAGAGAAAACTTCTTTAAGTCAGAAGTAGTGAGCCTGAGAGCGCTGGGGCCCCCTTCGATTTCTCTGAATTTTGGATTAGGTCCCATGCCAGTCACTACCTCCTCCAGCAGCCCATGAGCCTCCCCCGTCGGGGGCTGTGTGGAGGCACCAGCGGGATTCTGGGCCAGGGAAGTGAGAAGGGAGAGAATTTGGTTGGTACCAGCATTCCAGGAATCATTTAAAATTACAGAAGAGAGCACAGGAGGGGATCCCAGAGGGGTTCCCCATTTCACAGACTTTTCAGACAGTCTCTCTGGCAGGGTGGGTGGTGGATTTTCTCTGAGTAGAGGCTCAGGGGATCATTTTGCCCATGGACCTTTTTCTGTATGGAGATTTGGGCACATCACCCACCAGCAGCCAGTGGGAGTCTGGAATCTGTTTTCCTAACTTTCTCTTCCTTCCAATAAAATTTTAGCACCACCTGTTCTTTTCAAATACAATCATTTTTTTCAAGCCAACTCGATGCAGTTAGTTCTTTTGTTTTTGTTTTTTTAAAATACATCCTCCGCAGAGCCAGATAAAGAAAACATTGAAACCTGAAATGTGGCCATTTTCTGGAGGATCCCTCCTTTGGCCCAGTCTGCCTCCAGCTTGAGCCCTGAGTCCTGAGTGGGGCAGGGGTTGGAGCTTTAAACCTGTGTCCCCGCCTCAAGGCCCAGGAATTGAGCCCAGGCAAGCTGTCCTCCTTGCCTGGGCTCAAATGAGAGCCAGTGTCCCATCTCGCTCCCTAGAGAACCAGCCTAAATGCCATTTAATGCGTTAATGTATTGATTCATTCAGTGTGAACTCAAGCCTCTGTGCCAAGCAAAATGCTGATGCCCAAGCCCAGAGGAGGCTCCATTTCAGTCATAAATCTCTGGCCAAGTCAGGCCACGCTGCTGAAACCGTATACGGTAGGGTAGACCTGGCCATAAACTGTGACCCTGTAAGCAAATTCTGGGGCTGGGATAGTGGTCAGCTGGAAGAGGATGGAGGGTCCTGGCCGGGTGGGGTTGGGATAGCCCACAGGTTTGTCACCACTAAAGACGATCCCCCATTTCACACTCTGCTCCTGTATTGCCCCTTTGCTGGGTGGCCATCCAGGGGCATGGGGACAACTGCCAGAGGCACTGATGGACCATATCCCGAGCCCCTGGAACAGAGGGGCTCAGTGGCCCTGCTAGAGCCTAAACTGTACTGTGGCAGGTATAGTAGATGACGTTATTGTGGGGTTGAAAGATGTAAATCTGGCATGAATCTTGGAAATCACCATGTTCAATCCTGTCACGTGGCAGAGAAGGACTGAGGCCTGAACTATTCTCCTCTACTCTGTAGACACAGAAGGCTTCTATTCTATGCATTGTGTCTGGAATAATTTCTTTAAAACTCAAGCATGACCATGCTCTCCATTGCCCCCAAGACCCGCCTCTGGTTCCCCGTATATGGCAGGGCTCTTTCCTGCCCTGTGCATGTGCTCAGCGGGTTCCCTGTACCCAGCATCCCTTTTCTATGTTTTCTCCACTGGGCTGTTTTTCATTGATCAGGGAATCCATCTTCCAGGTTGGACCGAATGACTGGTACAGGGGAGCAAGGGCAAGACGTGCCTGACTCTCCCTGAGACATTTGTAGAAAAGCTTCTTGAAGGAAGTGACATTTGTTATTTTGGGCTGGTCTACTCTGGTCCTAGAAGGGATGTTTAGAAATGGTGGTGTTTTGTGTTGAATTGTGTCGCTCTAAAAAGCTATGTTGAAGTCCTAACTCCCGGTGCCTCCGAATGTGACCTTATTTGGAAATAGAGTCTTTAGAAAGGTAATCAATTTCAAATGAGGTCATCAGGGTGGGCCCTAATCCAATACGACCATGTTCTTATAATAAGGGGATTATAATAAGGGGAAATTTGGACACAGAGACAGGCACACACACGGAGAATGCCACATGAAGATGAAGGCAGAGGTTTGGGGTAATGCATCTACAAGTCAAGGAATTCCAAAGATTGCCAACCAACCACCAGAAACTAGGAGAGAGGTGTGGTGCAGATTCTCCCTCACAGCCCTCAGAAGGAAGCAACCCTGGTGCCACCCTGAGCTTGGACTTCCGGAACTGTGAGACAATTAAGGTTTGTTGTTTAAGCCACCCAGTTTGTTATAGTTTGTTCTTTCTTATGGTAGTCCTAGCAAGCCAATATAGGTGGATAGTTCAAAATCATCCCCACCAGAATGTAAGTTGATATAGCCACTATGGAAAACGGTATGGAGGTTCCTCAAAAAACTAAGAATAGGGGTTTCCCTGGTGGCACAGTGGTTGAGAGTCTGCCTGCCGATGCAGGGGACACGGGTTTGTGCCCCAGTCCGGGAAGATCCCACATGCCGCGGAGCGGCTAGGCCGGTGAGCCACTGCCACTGAGCCTGCACGTCTGGAGCCTGTGCTCCGCAACGGGAGAGGTCACAACAGTGAGAGGCCGGCATACCGCAAAAAAAAAAACAACCCCAAAAAACTAAGAATAGAATTATCATATGATCCAGCAATCCCACTCCTGGGCATATATCCAGACAAAATTCTAATCCAAAATGATATATGCAACCCTGTGTTCATAGCAGCACTACTGACAATAGTCAAGACATGGAAGCAACTTAAATGTCCATCAACAGATGAATGGATAAAGAAGATGTGGTACGTATAGACAATGGAATATTACTCAGCCATAAAAAAGAAATAATGCCATTTGCAGCAATACAGATGGACCTAGAGATTATCCTACTAAGTGAGGTAAGTCAGAAAGCGAAAGACAAATACCATAAGATATCACTTATATGTGGAATCTAGAGTATGACACAAATGAACCTATCTACGAAACAGAAACAGACTCAGGGACATAGAGGACAGACTTGTGGTTGCCAAGGGGGAGGGGGTTGGGGGAGGGATGGACTGGGAGGCTGGGGTTAGCGGATGTAAGCTTTTATATACAGTATGGATAAACAACAAGGACCTACTGTATAGCACAGGGAACTATACTCAGTATTTTATGATAAACAATAACGGAAAAGAAAAAAATATCTCCCCCTGCAAGTGGAGAAACAAACTTTACAATATTTTTACTGACGGTAGATGATGTGTGGCATCACCCCTCTATGTGACAACCCCTGCCACGGGCAGGCAGCCCACAGGCTGCTGGGAAAAGAGTTCATTTCTCGCAGAGGAGCCCCATTTTCCTTGGGGCCAGAAAGAGCGCTGGGCACTTTCCTACACATTTACCTCAGGCTCCCAGATGAGCAATATCACCTTTGCCTCGGGGAGGCCCCACTTTAGAATGATACTAGAAAGTGCTGGCTACTAACCCAGGAGCCACGGGCCCATTAGGTTCGCCTGGGTGATGCTCATACCTTTAAGCCATGCTTGAAGAAACTAATGCAATTTGAACTTCAGGATTCTACTGTGTCAGCCATGTGGGAGCTCTCTAGAACGTAGCAGATGGAACCACTTGAGGGGCCCTGAGGTTGTGCCCATGGTATGTTTAGCCTGGAGCCAATTTCTGGGCTGAAACTTCCACCACCAGTCCTCACACGACAGGAAAGGGTCAGCTCAAAAGAGTGACCTGGAACTTCGCAAGGATGTGCTAGAAGCAGAGCACTTGCGAAGCAGAGCCAGAAAGATGTGGCTGGGGTTAGGGGTGGGCAGGAATCCCTAGGCGTGGGTTAAGCTTTCCTCCCCCCTCTCAATTCATCTTGGACTGTGAATATTTATAATAAGAAAGCCTTGAACACTCAGAATCTTTTGACATTGGCCCTGGCTCTATATACTGGGAACTGCAATTTTCTGGAAAGGGCAGGCTCCCTGTTCCCCCTTCAGGGGTCTATTTAATCAACAAGGGCTTGGGGAACATTCACCTATAAGACAGGAATAGCCCATCTTCCTTTACCTGCCTCCCAAGGGATGTATGCCTCTCAGAGTGCCTTAGAAAGGGCTGCCTGAGTGTCTACTGTATTACAAAGGTCACCATAGCCACCAGTAAGGCTGAAATGCAGTTTTGTTAAAACCAAGGCAAGCAGAGACCTCTAAAGAGTCAAAACAACTGACTCCTGGGGATGAGGTTGTAAGACCCACCCTTTTTGCTCAGGCCTTGTACTGATAGATCATGGAAGCTGGAGCCTATCCAATGGTTTGCATGTTTCTCGTGGAGCCCAGAGGGCAAGCAGAGTCCTCTTCCCCTCCTCAGTCTAAGGCATCCTCAAAGGACAGAGGACTGCACGAGTAGACGGTGACAAAGGCTGGGCAAAGTCCAGCAAAGGAGCTCCTGGCTAGTGTGAGCACTGTGGGTGTTTCCAAAGCTCTGCTGACAGCTTGCAGCAGGTTCAGAGACATCATTCAAAACAGCCCTGAGCCTTTGATTCCAGGGGCTGGTTGCCTCTGCACCGAGCAGGTGGCAGACACTCATCTCTGGCTCTTTATGCTCACAGAGCAGGGGCTGGGTAGCAGGCGCTGCTGTCGGTGGACCCTGAAGGATGTGGAAGGGAATCTGTGTTCTGCTAGCATCTCTGCCTTTGGAAACCTGCCAGTGGTGACATCCAGCAATGATGATAATACTTGCTATATTGTTATTAGATTATTATAACTGTTATAATACTGACTACTCTTGGATAAAAAGGAACTCTACACAGCCATCTCATTTAATCCTCTTAGGGGCTGTGAGAGGTAGGAGTTGGTGCCCCATTGTACAGATGAGGAAACTGAGATTCCAGCAGGCGAATTATCTTGCTCTCGATTTAGTAAGCAACATTTCATAAGCTGAGATTCAAACTCTGGCCTGTCAAACTTGAAGTCCGTGGATGTCTCTCTATGCCTTGGCTTCCCACAGAAACAGGATGTAGCCTGGGCTGCTGTAGGAGATGGGGAGGCTGGCCTCAGACACTCAGAGATCCCACATCTTCAGAGCTGAGAGGTATCCCAGAGACGGCTGAGATAGTTTCTTGAGGGCCCACTGCGTGCAGAGCACAGAACTTACTGCATGTATCAGGAGATCTAGACCAGAGATGGGCTCAGGGTGAAGATGGACCCCCAGGCCAGAATCCTCAGGTTCACAGGGTGAGTGCTTCTTGGGACAGCCATGGGACCACTGCCTCAGCACACTGGCTCCCATCTGAGTGGCTCCATGTTTCTACACACACCCTCTCACCTGATTCTTACAGCCCCCCTGGGGGACAAGAACACAGGTGCTCTTATCCTCTGTCCCACAGCCAGGTAGAGTGGAATAGAGGGTTACAGGGCTTGCTCAGAGGACTAGATAGGAAGTGCCAGGGCTTGGTCTCGTGATTCCCAGGCTGGTGCTCTCTTCTCCATCCCCTGAAGACTCCAGAAACAGGAAGGGCCTCGGCATGTGGGGATTGGCTGCCATGATGTCTGCCTGACATTGGTACATGTGGAGCCTCGCTAATGATGTCTGTTTCTAGAGCCATCCCTTGGCGGGGGCATGAAAAACATGTGTAGGGAGGGGCCTGGGAAAAAGCTGAGTTGGGA